>NW_028278023.1:373766-747532 GCF_059751315.1 Micrasema longulum
AAATCTGCTATCCAATAATGTTTTGAGTATGTCCAAATGTTTGCAGTTTGACTGAATTTACTCCGTAGGGAGTTATTTAAATCTAAATTTGTCGCAACAGAGAGGGGAAACATTTATGAGAAGGGGATATGGAAGTCTAGGCATTTACAGGGCCTATGACCTGTCATTGGCCGGTTTAAGTGGCCACTTTACACACAGCGTAACATTCACCATTCTGCCTTTGGACATACTCAAAACATCGTTTACTGGTAAATTATAATAATAAAAACACGTATACAGTTTTTTTCCACTTTATTTATAAATGTTTTACCAGTGACCGGGTTTGTCATGCATGCAGGGGATGTAAATCATGATTTTATATTACAATATTTGAGTTTGTCCAAATGTTAGTAGACAAAAGACTGGATTTCACCCCCTCAAGAGTCATTAAGATTAACAAATTAATACAGGTATGGAGAAACATAGGCAAAATGGTGAATGTTACACAGTGTGTAAAGTGGCCACTCCAACCAGCCAATGAGAGGTTATAAGCCCTGTAAATGCCTAGACTTCCAAATTCCCTTATTTAAGGTATTCACCATCCCTGTTGTAATTTGTTAATGATTTTATATAATTACGTATTTTGATTATTATAATTAAACCTTATGAAAGTTGATAAATCGAAAGTAATGGTTTTCGAAAGGGATAAAATATAACTAAACGTGAGATCAGTGTGAACGGAGATATTCTGAATCAGGAAGAAGAATTTGTTTACCTAGGAAGTATGTTTACTAGGGATGAAAGTACCAAGAAAGATATTGAAAGGAGGGTGAGTGCCGGGAACAGGGTGAACGGTGAACTGAATTCTACCTAGGCAAACAAATGTTTATCGCAGGAGGCTAAACTATCAGTTCACAACGGAGTTCTAGTGCCAACTCTAATGTATGGGAGCGAAGTATGGAATTGGAAAAATGATGATGAAAGTAGGTTGAATGCTGTCGAAGTGCGATCCCTCAGGCGAATGTGTGGTAAAACGATGTATGATAGGTGCACAAATGTCGAGATCCGTGAAGTGTGTAAGGCTGAGACATGCATTATCGACAGAATCAAGAAAGGGGTGCTGCGATGGTTTGGACATGTTGAGCAAATGGACAGCGAAAGAACGGCTAAAAGTTTCAACGATGCAAATGTTGATGGATGCAGAAAACGAGGAAGACCAAGAAAGACATGGCATGATCAAGTCCATCAAATACTTGAAGATGGACATGTCAAAAGTAGGAATAATCGGCGTGCGTACATGAGAAGATGTATGAATGTAGAGGAAGCGAGGTCTGTATGACAAGATAGAGTGATATGGCGTTCTATCCTCTCTGCCTACCCCTACGGGGAAACGGCGTAATGGTTTGTTTGTTTGTTTGTAGTTCCACCAAGAAATGTCAGTAGAAAAACTCAATCTAACTGGTAAATGAAGAAGTATAAAAATTGTTTTTTTTTTTTAGGCATTGCCTAGTAGGTGAATTGGTTCACCCGGATGGATTTCACCCCCATGATAAAGATTTCAGCTCTTTTACTTCACAAATGTCAACAGATGGAAGAGTGGAGGAAACGTGGATGTTAAAACATAGGCATACATTACATTCATTTTTGATAGTGTTAATTTAATCCATATACGAGTACTCAAATCTGGCAATAGCAAAGCATTGCCTGGTTCAGCTCGTAATGTTCAATGGTTGGCTAGTCTCCGTGAAGTGTTCTCCCAAGAATAATTAAAGCTGGTAATTGAATAATTACAACGCACGTACTTCGTGGCCGCGATAAATTAATCTCCGCGATAGAAGTAACTCGGGTGACGGGTCAGTTATTGATAGCTCACTTTCACAATTTAATTAATTTCACGCTGGCTGATTGCGACCTGATGTAATACAAAATAACGGACAGCAACTCATGATGTTCTCGTGTGAACCGGTGGCCTCAGTCAATGTACTTTATATATCAGTTTAAATGTATGGATGATAGAACAAATAATATATTATCCACATTGATTTATTTAGTTTAATTGAAGACAACGGAATATAATACAGAAACAATAAGAATAAATGTATTTATTTATTTGTTTGAATTTTGTACGTAATGTTAACACTTTTTATCCCGGAGCCGTGTAAACACATGATTATATAACCACGCGTTGTGTCCCGGTCCCGTGTTTTCACGTGGTTTACCAGCTGTCTAAAAAAGTACATTTTATTGACATCTAGTGACTTTTATTAGTACTTTTTCGTTGCTGGTAAACCACGTGGAATCACGGGACCGGGACACAACGCGTGGTTATTATAATCACGTGTTAACACGGCATCGGGATACAAAGCACAAAAAAGGAGTAAGGCCTGTATGTGTGCAAACATTGCAATGTGGCTCTCTATAAAGGCCAATGTTGGCAAACTGTAATACAAAAATGACTTATTAAATTATTTCAAATTAATAGGGAAGTTTCAATTGATTCAACTCAGTATTTTCATAATTATGACACTTCAAGAAACCCTTCACAAAGCATGAAATTTCACAGAAATGGGCCGGGCACAGGATAAATTCTATGTGTATTCGGCCGAATGGCAATTTTATTCCAACCGACCAATAAAAAAAAAGTTTCATTATTGTACATTAACTTTAACCTTGGAATCAGATATGAATTTATTAACTATGATTTTTTATTAAATACTTTGAACTTGTTGAAACTTACTGAGAGAAGAAAAAATAAGGATTTACTGAACTTATTTAAGATTGTAAACTTTACATAGAACTGCCCAAATCTACTAGCACTCATTAACTTCAAGGTACCTGGACGAATGACTCGTCAAGTACCTCCGTTTAGTTGCAACAATTTGCGAACCGTATACTCGTATAATGCTATTCTAAATCGACTTCATGTTCTCGGCAATAACTATTCCGACGTTGCTGATATTTTTCACTTTAAGTATAGCTAATATAAATCAACTCTATTCAATCATTTCAAAGATGATGAACGGTAATATACATTTTTTAGATTATAGTGCTTTCTATGTTTACTTTTGTATGGGTAGTATTGTGTACCATATTTACGTGTATACTTATTTTTTAAATTACTTTAATTGTCGTTATTATTACTATTTTTTTAAATTATTTTTTTTGAGACAAAAGAATTTTATTGCATTTAATATACTTATATTTTGTATCTTTTCAAGAAAAATATATATAAATTCTTTTCCTTTTAAAATTTTATCTGCACACATTGTTATTTTTTTTTTTTATATCTAAATATGTTCTTTATACAAAACTGCTGTGTTATATATATAGTATTTTTGTAAAATAATACTTTTATATTTAATTTTTAAGTTTTTCACATTATGTATATTGAAATGTTTATATTATTTGTAATATGTATCTTTTTAAGGTAAAAGGCACTGCGTGTCGTGTATATTAATAAATAAAGAACTTCAGGTCCCAAAACACATTCATAATTATAAAAGAAATATTGATAAATTTAGTTTTGACCCGAGTAGGTATATACATCGAAGATTCCTAATAGATTGTACGTCCGTTTAGTCATACGAGTAAGTCAGTAAATATTCGTATATACATACGTTAATTATTATGTTTTTATTTTATTTTATAAATTTATTTTATTCGCATACATATGTATTTTTAACTTATATTCACTTTGTTATATATATTTTTTAAAACATACATATTTAATTTGCAATTTCTTATTATTAATTACAATGATCCTTCATAAAGAATTTTCACTAACAAATGTGAATGTTTCAGAAAGAGAAAAAAACGAGAAAAAAACGAGAAAATAAGAAAAAAAGAGAAAAGGAAAAAAAAACATAAATACAATAGTAGTGCGTATAATAACAATGATGAAGATAAATATTGTGAATAAAAGTTTAAGAAATATTTTTTATATTTCTTCTTGGACTAGTTGGTTCATACAGAATGTTCTTTAAACCCTGTCACATTTGAAACCACGATGATCGGTATGAGCAAGAGACCATATTGGCACATTAAAATAAATTTTTAGAACGAATAAAATTTACAAAAATAAAATATAAAAAAAACAAATGGTTGCTTACTTCTGCAGGGGAGAAACGAGGAGGGGGGAGTCTGATGCAGCGTCAACCGCGTGGCCGCGCTCCCCTCGCTTCTCCCCTTCAGAAGTAAGCAAACATTTGTTTTTTTAAATATTTTATTTTTGAAAATTTTCTTCGTTCTAATTTTTTTTTTTAATATGAAAAGATGTCTTCTTGCCCATACTGATCATCATGGTTTCGGATGTGACTGGGTTTATAGAACACCGTGTTTATGATTTTCTTTTCTCCATTATTCACACTATGGTGCACGAGGCGCTCCGATTGGACAAGTGTTGCACGTAAATCTCAAGAGGATATGCGGTGCCAGACAATTTCAATTAATAGTTTTTTGAGCATTGTTTTTCTCTCACTCTCTCGCAAATGCCTCCCCGATACTGTGCGAAAAAGACAACTACACATCGCGTCGGACTGATTATGCCATTTAAAAATACATTGCTCTAGTGCCATTATCCAGGGATTAATAAGGGAATGCGTTTGTACTCGTATGACGAAAAGTAAGACCGCGTTTCCTTTTAATTATTACAATTTCCAAAGTTTCACCAAAATCTCAATCGTTAATTTATATTTATGCATTCTGTAGACATTAAAACACTTATATCTCACGCGTGATTTATTTTGGAAATTAAGCCGGGGCTATATTTTGCTAACCATAACACATAACTGACGAATAAATTATTAAAATAAATCCGTGAGCCAGCAAATATTGATTACCTGCTTTCTTAACTGTGAAATGAACCCACAATGCAACGGTTAAAAATAACCAAAAATGTAAAAAAATTGCTTCGCCGGGAAAACCCTATTAAAATAAACGGAGTATCTACTGGTCGATTAATTTGAGCTGGCGCGTTCGCAAAACTTACACAAACGCTTTAAAATCTACAGGATGTAGATTTTAAAAAGATTATATCAAATTTAAAGCAAATGTGCTATCTTTTTTTTTATCCGTATTGGAAAAGAGTGAATACAATGGGTTGAAAAATTGTAATACATTAATTTATTTTTACACGAGGACATTTTTTATTTATAATGATATTTTATGTTTATCATTTTCGACGAGCTAAATAATAAAAAGGCTAGTTTTTTGCCGCCATTTTCGGCAGATTTTTTTTTGGGGACGACACGTTATTAAATAAATATATGACATTTTCTCAACTGATTGTTTCTGCTTTACTCTAATCCAAAAGGGATAAAAAAAAACATGGTACATTTTGTTAATTCAGTATTAAGGTTTTTTAAATAAATATTCTGTACATTATGAATATGTTCTATAAATGTTTGTGTAAGTTTTGCGTACGCGCCAGCACTAGTAATCATGATTAGATTAAATGAAAAAATATGTTTATAAACCAGTGTTTTAATCTATTGCTAAACATTGAATATATACTATCATATTTTTACCATAAAGAAATGAAAGAATCTTATTCAGACGAACGCAGAAACATTCTGTGTATATTTTATAACCATATCATTAGCAAGTTACAAAGCAATAATAGTATATGTCACGCTCACAGTCTAAGCGCGAGAGAGACAGAGATTATTTTCATAATGCGTATCCCGTGCGATGTCATACGTCATACCATATGCTTATGCCTCCGTGGTGTAGTGGTCAAGACGCTTGATTCACGCACGGAAGGTTCCGAGTTCGATTCCCGGTGACAACACAAAAATTAAAATGTGATTTTTCTCAAGCCTGGGTGCTCTGTGATGTAATTCACCACTGTAATTAGGCCTCCTGGCCTGTTGTGGTGCAAAAAAAAATGTAATGCTTATTCACAGATACTACACAATGCGTTTGTTGTGTAAGTTTTGCGAACGCGCCAGCTTTAAATAATCCACCAGTACAGTGAAAGCTCTCCCTACACATACTTACAAATCGTTTAAACCCCATTAAAAAAAATGTTTTTGTAAAAAATCGAGAATTTTCGAATGCAATTTTAATTTAATTAACTCTACTGCTTTCATTGCACCTTTCACTGTGAGTTTTGCAAATTATACGAGGGCTTATGTCGGATATTGTTATTTTTCCTCATGACCAAATTTCAATTACACAAACAGTAGCAAAAACTGTTTATTTACTCGTATGATCTGGTAACAAAAATTACCATTATTATTTTGTAAGCTTACCTGACTCCACCGACGCGCGACGCCGACGCCCGCGCCCTTCACACAAGTCACCAAAAGATTAATGCCATAATCATGCAATTAACCCTACCAATTAACACGGAGTATCGAAATTAATACCTACCATTAATTAACAAGTTACAAGTTACTGAAATAAATTCATTAGATTTAAGTGGAGAAATATACATGGTGTTCTTTAAACCCTGTCACATCCGAAACCACGATGATCAATATGACTAAGAAGACATATTGGCATATTAAAATAAATGTTTAGAACGAATAAAATTGACAAAAATAAAATATGTAAAAAAACAAATGGTTGCTTACTTCTGCAAGGAGGAAGCGAGGAGAAGGGAGGGAGGAGTCTGATAAACCGTCAACCACGTGGCCATGCCCCCTTGCTTCTCCCCTGCAGAAGTAAGCAACCATTTGTTTTTCTGTTTTTTTTTTTTTAATTTCTGAGTTCTAAATATTGTTTTAAATATGCTAATATGTCTTCTTGCCCATACTGATCATAGTGGTTTCGGATGTGACAGGGTTTGAAGAACACCTGTATATCACGTCTGCGAATATTTGGTAGTCAATTGACGACCATTCTGCATTTACATATTTAGACAAAAAATCACATCAAGTATCATGTAATCAATAATATTACGTGGGCATTAGTTAAATAAAATTAACATTTTAATATTTTATTACCTCAATTCATTTGACGTCAACCAAAATAAATTACTTTGGTACAACTTGAATTTATTTAAAATGAACATGCATGCAATCTATAAATAAAAAGTTCTTATAAAAAGCGAAAATAAATTGAAAATTGACTTTTCTTTATAGGTAAAATACGTATTCAATAAAGGTTTTTTTAATTCGGGATTCAAATTTAATTTTATCAACATATTTTAATACAAATATATAATAAATAGAGATTATAAATAAAATTCATTATCTCTATAAGTTTTCTCAGTGTTTATCCTGAATAAAAAATCGAGTGGTTGGCGCATTCGCCTACCTTTCTTGAGACCCTGAGTTCGATTCCTGGCAGGGTGGATGTAAAATATAGGTTCGAAGTCGGGATCGGGTTGTAGTCCCGTGGGTAGTGTCTCGGACTCACGGATCAAAGGTTTGTAGTTCGAATCTCACTCTACCCTAACTTGATTCCCATTTTCTAATAGTAAGTTTTTTAGCTGAAAATGGCCCTTATAATGAAATATTTGGGTAAATCATAAAAACGCGGATACTGTTTTTTTTTATTTAAAAAAAAAGATCTTATTTAAACTGCAATATTTTATTATTCCCGGACTTGTCTAGTTTTAATATAAATGTTTTATATATTTTTTGATAATTTCGGAAAATTCATATTTATGAGATTCTGTAATATGTAATTGAATACAACGTTGTTTCTTTTTTCGAGAATCAAGCCGTTACCACTTAACTGTAAAGAAACAAGAATACTCGTTGAACAAATAATTTTAAACAAATATTTAACGCTTGGTTAAAACACTAATGCGTCTTATTTATTTATACTTTTACAATGTTTGCATTCTTTTTTATATATAGAATACTGTTCCCTCACTGGGGTATCCTGTGCCGAGGGAAACATTTTACAATAAGTAAAATATGCCTGAAATGAGTTATTTAACAAAGTTAACACGATAACGAAAATAAAAACGTAATTAATCTAATTCAATCTACGAGGGTTGTGTAAAAAATAAGTTTCTCATTTTTTTTTCAGGTTTAAGGCATTTTTTATTTGAACTGAAAAATACATCATTGGAAAGCTTAATTTCTTAACTATTTTTCAACATAATCAACAGATTTTTTAACGCATTTTTGTTGACGACTAATCCACTTGTGGAATCCAGCTTTAAAGAAGTCCGCCGCCAGTCCGCGGAGGAATTTAGTTAAGAAATTAAGCTTTCCAATTATGTATTTTTCAGTTCAAATAAAAAATGCCTTAAACCTGAAAAAAATTGAGAACCTTTTTTTTCTACAACCTTTGTAATTATCATTAACATAGTAAGCAAAATAATGTAGGAATGAATAAAAATACTTTTAATTTTTTTATTTATTAAATAGGGGATTGCATCAATAATTTTCATCGTAAACCTAAATCTAATTTACGTAAACAGATGGATGGTAGATTTGTAATAAATGTATCAAATTTATATCTCCAAAAAAAAACAGTGTACGTCATTTTAAATGCGTTTAGTTCGGCATAGATAGGGCGGCGTCAATTCGACAATTCGTTCAAGATGAGAATGCTAATTTTACAATTAGTTATTCTGCCATTTACATATTTTCCAGTCCAATCCATCATCACAATAATCTTTATGCGGTATAAATAAATGATCAGCAAACTTTGTTAAGGTGTCAAGACCCACATCACCTTTTTTGGCTTCTTTGAAAAGAATCCATTTGAATGCGAGAAAACAAGAAATATCACTTTACCTGAAGGTACAGGGTTCGCTTCGCCAAAGCTGACATTGTCAAGGGTACCTGCTCTGTGCTCGACTATCATGAATGGATCGGATCTATCGGTGTCGAATGTCGATAACATTTTAACAGAGAAGTAGTCGTACAAAAAAATTGCCACTTTGGTTTTTAACATACTTGTTACCTCTCATCTTATTCTAAATGCAAAAATAAATTTAAACAGGTTGGTACATTATAATATATTTTGTAACACAAAATTTTGATAATAGCAAAAATATATAAGTTTCTTTTTCATTTTGTTCGTAAGATTTAATGCTTATGAATAATTTTTGTCCAAAACAACTTAGACTTACTGATTCATCAAAATTATTGTTATACATAGATACAGATTTTTATTTTTTTTTGCTTAGACTTCCATATTCCCCTCTCAAAAATATTTTCCCTTTCTGTTGAAATAAATTTATTTAGAAATTTATTTTAAAAAGTAAACTCTAAATTTGAATTTATATATATATTTTTTTTTTATTATTATTATTTTTTTATTTTATTTATTTGGATAACCAACAGCTATAATTATATCATATTTATATAACAAAACAAATAAGCCAATTACAGGTTTTCACAAGTAGCATCACAGTAAGTTAAAAAAGATTCTCGAACATAAAATGAATAGTAATTAAATGTAAATTTAAAAGAAAAGAAAAAAATACTACGAGTTATTTCGAAAGCAAACGCCGCACGTTATTAAGATTATTTTCAAATAAATATATGTTAAATGATTTATTTATTACATTAAAATTATTAAAAGTTCGCCATAAATATGAATTTTGCCTATAATTAGATGAAACAAGAGGTATGTGAAGAAGAGGGTTATTTCTTAAAACTTTGGAAGGAACATTGATAGAAAGTTTGCAAAGTAGTTCAGGACAGTCAATTGAACCAGAGGCAATTTTAAGTAAATAAATTTTATTTATTTTATTATAATTGTTTAACTGTTCACTACAATTTGATTTCCATTTATTAATTAATTCAAATGTTTTATCAGCCACTGCTCCGGACTACCTAGCATCAGCAATTACATCTCGGAAACGTATTCAGTGGACAAATGCAAGCGGACAAATACCGTGGACATAAACTCATTGACGCATTATCGTAGTTTGTAAATCTGCGCGTATCTAGTCTTCCATTATGTCAGATCACCGTGTGTGTTCTGAGTTCTGAATGCAAAGGCACGTAAGAACTAAGAACGCCAGTCACCTTATTTTTACCGCGAAAAATATTATTTTAAACCTAAAAACAAGATGTTTCCGGCTTATTTTCTCAAAGCCGAAAACCAACAAGGCAAGATTTTAGTCAATAGATTTGTATTTGTTTCCCGAACTATCTCCAAATCCAACACTAGGTTTAATTCTCATTTACATAATACAATATATTATGCGTGTTGACTTTCAAATATCCAAACCACTCGGCGAATGAGGAATTAAATTGTTAGCGTTTTCGTGTTAATCAAATACTAGAGTCCGTTTTATTGTAATACAAAGGTATACTCATTTGTTCTGAGATCCATTATGTTCTCTGCTAATAGAAAATATAAGGACCACACACAACCAATCTGTAAAATATAAAAATATGTTATTCTTTGACAGTTTTCTTACATTTTTTTTTTATTTAACCTCTCTGAAACAGTAAGGAATGTCTTAATTAAAAAAATAGATTTATGTTTTAACCGAACCAGAATATCATTGTAATTAGAAAACTTCTTATTTATTATTTAATTATTTTTATTTCATTAAACGTTCAAGCACAAATAATAAGTACTTAGGCGGATTATTGCCAAAATAAATATTATCTTAACTCAACTCAATTAGTCTCAATTCCGCGCACTCCCGTCCAGTCGCGGATGTTTCTCAGCCAGGACATCTGTCGCCTTCCAACTCCACGCTTTCCCTCGATCTTTCCCATCATAATCAGCTGTAGAAGCGTATATTTGCTTCCGCGCATGATATGGCCCAGATATGCGAGTTTTCTCTGTTTTATTGAGGACAGGAGTTCTTTTTCGGCACTGGCTCGTCTCAACACCTCCACGTTAGTCACTAAATCTGTCTACGGGATTTTCAGCATTCTCCGGTGAAGCCACATTTCAAAAGCCTCTAATCGGTCATGGAGTTCACTTTGAGAGTCCATGTTTCAACCCCGTAGAGCAGTATTGACCACACACAGCACTTGACCATCCTCTGTCTCAGTTTTAAATGAAGACTGTCCCTGCAGAAGAATGATTTCATACCATTGAATGCTGATCGTGCTATTTCTATTCTGCATCTAATTTCCTTATCCGGATCCAGATCAGAAGTGATTTGACTGCCGAGGTATTTAAAGTTAGTCATTCTCTCGATTGTTTGACCATTTATTCACAACACAGCATTATTGTGAGGGTTTCGGCTAAACACTATCATCTTTGTTTTGGCCACATTGATGTTCAAGCCCATTACTCTACCCGCTTCGTCAATTTTACTAAGAAGTTCCTGAAGGACACATGCGTTGTCAGCCAGGATAGCGGTATCGTCACCATATCTGATGTTATTGATAATTTTGCCGTTAATTCTCATTCCCTTCCTGACATCAGAGAGAGCATTCTTAAATATCTTGTCCGAGTATAAGTTAAAAAGTAAGGGCGATAATATGCAGCCTTGTCTCACTCCTTGTCACTTTTAAATATATTCTAGCCAACTAAAAAACAGACTGGTCAAAAGAAGAGTTGGTCAAGATTCACATGAACCAGTCGTCGTTTAAAGTAGTTCGTTTTTATCTAAACATTTTTTTCGTACATTTTCCAGAAACTTTGCCGTAATGTTTTAATTTTTACCGCGCGCAAGAAAATATTTTTTGTACCCAATTTCCCGTAGGGCTGAAGTTCTTCATTAAAAACAACGAATTTACAAAAACAACTAACAGACGGAAAGATCAGCAACATACCCATACATTAAAAAAAATAAAAAACAACTGTAAAAACATATTTATGTACAGTACGTTCAAATGTTTAACATATTAATAAGCTAACATTTTATTTGCAAACTTTATGTTACACACACATAAACAAAGGATATCAAAGACCTGAATAGATTTTTATCTAAAATGAATATTTGAATGGATACATTGTTATCTATTCATAGATAAACTCTTGATCGAGTAGCCACTTTCTTATTTTACTTTTGTTACATAAAATGTAGGAATTAAGTTCTTTTGGCAAGAAATTTAAAATACTAGGTATGAAATAATTGAGAGTTTTTCTACCATACTTATTGCATATAAAATTTTAGGCAACTAAAGCATCAGTGCACGTAAAGCGTATGTTATGGTCATGTTTGAGGGGAATTTTGAATTAACTGCCGGTGATGATACCGCGTGATAAAGTTAAGAAGATGAAAGTTTTAAAATTGACGCCACTAAACTTTTCAGGAAATTCTTCAATCCCAACGCATTTTCTGCTGACTCGTGTTTCTAAATAGCCATGGTTTTACATTCGCCCATTTCACTGAGAACGGAAGCGGAGAGATAAATTCGTGCAAGATTCTATCCATATAGATCTCAGCGAATAGTTTCGATAGTAAATAACAGTCGAGATGCGATTTTATGATTCAGTCAGTTTAGTTAACGTGGCGGGAGCTTGGGGGCATTCTTGATCTGGGTTAATGTGTTTTACGATATTAATATCAGTTTACCGTTTTGGAAACGTTCGAACTCCGATTTATCATATGTAATGCGATTGGAAAAAAAGACTGATTGTGTTAATATTGTCCAAGGATTTTTGTGGACAATTAGTAGGTAGCGGATTTTGTTTGCAAACTTTCGTTTTCCTTGGAACTTGATTGATTTATCATCAATCAGATAACACTGTCCACTGTTAACACAAAAAATATCATTTGGTGCCAAACATTTGTGCAATTTTACTGTAATCATTCAAAGCACGCTATTTAAAAAGCAAATCATTTTCAATATTATTTTCCTCGTTCGTTCTATTTCGAAGTTATTGTTATTGCAAGTAATAATATAATTTATTTAACTTTTCACCATATTCATTCCCTTATCTGCACTCAATAGTCCATAAGACACTGTATTGGTATACCTAATGTAAAATATTTTATTTTTATTTTTATTTTATTTTATTTGGGAAATCAACAGTTCTGCATACATATTTATAGTAAACAAACAGATATAGTGTATAAACTCAGAACTAATAACAGATTTTCACAAAGTTAGTAAAGAAAATATATTACATACAGTCGAACTCGGTTATAACGATCACGGAAATAGCGAGAACTCGGATGTAAAGAGAAAATATTAGTTGACATTTTAGTGACAAACATCTATTGCATGTAGTTAAAGTGATCAATCTTACGCATACTGGTGCCAGCCCAGGAACAGTGAAATATTTAACCAATATTACTTCATGTTGACCTTATCATGAATCGAACCTGGGGCCTCAGGCGCGATAGGCAAACACTCAAACCACTTCACTGCAAGGCGGGATTATCTTTACTTAATTTCCTTCATCACGATTTTTACCTGTGGGCAACCCTCTAGTTATTAATATGTATCCAGGGTTCTGGACTTTACACATAAAACTGTGTACCGTCTGGATATGGAGAATTTCATAAAAATACCATCAAATACAAACATTAAAATATTGTACATCTTCGTATTGTTAACACATTAATTACTAATATAGTAATTACATTGTGGTTCAAACTGTCAGAGATGTCGCAGTGAGTCACATCTTGCTGGAGGCTGTGGTTCTATAAAATGCTGCGAACGCCCAGTTGCATTCCACCGGTAACACTACTGACTAGTCCTACTCGTTAGCGTCCACGTCGCGAACCCTGGGCAATGGGATCACACTCATCACGGTGTGATCACAGCAGATAACGAGAGGATGAAAGGCGAGTTTCTGGCGCTTCAAAACCAAAACCAACCAGCCAAGGGAAGGTAGCCCCCACAGAAAAATCCACCAGAGAGGGCAACGGGAAACCACCCTGGTCATCTTTTTTCCCAGAAATCACTATGGCGAGTACATCCAATAAGCAGCTGTCCCGGCTGCGAAATATAAGAGAGACGCAGGATCGACACGCTTTTGCTGTAGTGATCGCCAACATCGAGGGAGCCTGACATTCCTGACAAAGTACCGCAAGAGAAAAAAATATATATTACAAAAAATAACATTTCACTAACGATTTCATATAAAATAAATCCAAATAGGTACCCATACTTCCCTGTAAAAATGAAAACTTATTTTCATATAACGCCGCTGTTTTTTATTAAAATTAGGCATACTATTATACCCGTATAAATATAGGTTTTAGCTCTTTAACTTCACAAACATCAACAGATGAAAGAATTGAAGGAATATAGATGGTCAAATTGGGCAGAATGGTGAATGTTACACAGCGTGTAAAGTGGCTACTGAAACCCAACCATTGACAGGTCAAAAGCCCTGTAAATCAGTGGCGAATGGTGATTTTATTTACAGGTAAGCTATAAAAAAATATCATATATTTGTACCTTCATAGAAGGTACATAATATAATG
This sequence comes from Micrasema longulum, assembly GCF_059751315.1. Taxonomy (NCBI): domain Eukaryota; kingdom Metazoa; phylum Arthropoda; class Insecta; order Trichoptera; family Brachycentridae; genus Micrasema; species Micrasema longulum. The sequence goes on from NW_028278023.1 coordinate 388,012, forward strand.
TAAGTAATGAATACTATAAATTAATATTTTTTGTGGTTTTGTGTGATACAACAACTCTCATCCATGAAATCAACTCAAAAGATGTAACTTCGTGAAATATTATATTATATAGATATATTATCCATGACTTTAATATATAATTCATTAAAAAATAAATAAAAAATATCACTATGAATTCAGTCGATATTAGGTATTCAATTGAAATTTCAACTAGCCGCATTGTTCTAGTAATTAATGGCGCTAAAAACCGCCGCGTGGAGCGCTATATGTCCTGCAATATGACGCATGAAAGTAATTATGGTCTTATGTCAAAAGTACCATCTCAAAAAAAAAATAGTCCTTAAGAAACAATGTTTAAAATACTGTTTTCCAAATCAAGAATCTTTAAATAATTTGTGTTATCTACAAGTTTAATCTATGAGAAAAATCCTGCACTGGGGTTAACACATTCAAAATATAGTATACTTATTTGTATGAAAAAATAAGCTGGAATAATCGGCTAGTTTCTTGGCCTACCGCAGGCGCTGGGCGCGCTTTATTAAAATTTTAGGATAAAAATACAAACGGTGGAAATGATTTTACAATACATGTTTATCATTTATTTGTTTTTATGTAAATAAAGTTACAATAAAACATTATTATGGTTAGTCGAATATAATGGTAAGCTGCGCATAATCGTTTCTATACACGGTTTGCCCCTGATAAATAGAGCATTCAGTATGTGAGACGTCTATTTCCAAAACTCGCTATCTCCCAATGGTCTCCGCTGGGAGATAGTGGGTTTTGGGAATAGACGACTCTTGTGTTTGTACAAAAAGTTATTGATTGTATCTTTATAAGGCAAAACTACTGTCAGAATAAAAAAATAAATCATTTTTAAAATCAGCAAGCTTCCTGTGGTATCTGCCTACATACTTGTAGTAGGTACCCACTCAACATAATTAATTTGGCACCGGAAGAGAGAACCGTTCATTCGCAACTATTGAACAAACAAAAAATGTACAAATGAAATCTGTTACCAATAAAAAAGACTTTTTAATTGATTACTGGTGTAATTAAAATGTAATGTTAGCGGTTTGGTCCATTTGCATAACATGATGTGAGTCGATTTAAATTAACTCGTTTAATTAAAACGATTGGGCTAGTATACCCATGGTTTAAATATAAATATCATGTACAACCTTTTAATAATGTGTCTGTTTCATCAATGTGCCGGGTTTTTGATTAATTAATTTATTATCTAATGACTCGTCAAGATAAATACATTTTTTACAACCAAGTAAATTTATTTATTTATTTTATAAACATAAACAGCAAATCTGCCTTTTACAAACATTTATAATATTAACATATTTGGCTTAATATATATATATTTTTTTTTAAATGAATTTCCTAATACCCAATATTTATAAAAATAAAATAAATTAAAAATTAAACAAGATTTATATTTTTTTGAAAATACCTAAAAAATATACAGCATATACAGTACAAAGTTTAAATAATAAAACATTCTACAGTAAAACAACAAGAAAATCATAAGTACTGTTTCACACAGCAGAAAGTAATGCGGATTTTATAGTTATTTTTTTAGCATCGATAGTTACATAGAAAATATAAAATCATAAACGTTGAGATTGGGTCATGTATCATTTGCACAGATTGTTCCAATTATATTGTTTGCGCCACAGAATAATTAAAATACTAAAGTTATTTAAAGAGGTAAGATATTAATTAGGTGTTTACAATGTTCACTCTCTAAACGTTCATTTATAAATAAACTAAATTATTCACAGCCCGGGGTATGAATGATGATTTTTCGTCACCATTATTATCTTTCATAACATAAGGCACTACATTGGTACATCAATCAAAGCGTATCTTAAGCATTTTTGTTACATGAAGGTAAGATGATCTGTCTTACGCTTCGGGTGCTATTCCAGAGACTATAAAATATTATATTGTAAAAGCACCATTTTAAATATTCAATATCAACCATGTCGGGAATCGAATTGGAGACCCTTACGTGGTACGCGCTGAACATTGCACCACGAGGCGGACAAACGATTTCGATTTAGTATCTGAACTTTCTAAGATCTAAATAGCAATAGTTGTCAAAATCATACATAATAATATCGTATAAATAAATATTGCTGATTTTTTTTTTACCTTAAAATCTTTAACATAGGCAAAATGGTGAATATTACACAGTGTGTAAAGTGGCCACTTAAACCAGCCAATGACAGGTCATAAGCCCTGTAAATGCCTAGACTTCCATATTCCCTTATTTAAGGTATTCTCCATCCCTGTAGTAATTTGTTAATCTTTACATTTGAGTTTAAAAAAATAAGATCAAAATCTGATTGCGACGCATTGTTAAATTTGAATCCAGGTATCAGATTTTGGGGATGTTCATAAAAAAGCTCGCCTACCGAATATATCCTAATAATTATCTAATTTGCTTTCAAGCGAAAGTCCTTTCTCTGCCGAGAATTCAGACTATAATAGGACAGAGGCGGCTTGTGGCCGGATGGGCGAAGGACTGGGGCTTCCGAACACTTAAATGCTTGCGCCCGATCCGTAATAACCTCCCTTCACAAACCAGATTTAGATTCAGACATTTGGAAACAAAGCAGAAAATGAGTTTAAGTGTCGGTCAGAAAATTGTATTTGAACGATTTGGTTTTATTTGGTTTGACCAAAAAAATATAATACTTACCTCAAACCTTTGAACCACATGTATATGACTAAGCTGTTCGTCCAGAGCCCAGACCGCAGAATAAGTTAATTCTCTGTTCTGTGGTCCAGACAGACATGGTAATTGGCAATGTTATGGTATGTCTAAGTGCGGACCGCTTACTTCTAGAACATGTACTTCGGTCATCGTTCCACGCTATCTGAGAAATTTTATAGTAAGTTCAAAGCATCCTGGTAACTAATTAAAACATTCCCGATAAAACCTGATTAAAACGTTTTATCGCTCTGGTAAATTTACCACCCATACAATCCGGATACTGCTAAGGAATAATTATTATAAAGTGTTAAAATATCCCCCATAGACTGAGAATTCTAAGGTCAGTTTCCCCTTTACTGGTCGCTTTTTCGTTCCCGCTTTTAAGTCAACTAACTACGCTCTGTAGGTTATACCTCGCTACGTTTTGCGCTCCTGGGAATTAGTTGTTTCAATCCGGCGCAAAAAGAGGAAATTTCCTTTTCAGGCGCCATGAAAAGGGATTTTCATTTTCTAAATGCTTTTTTTGTTCACGTTTAAAACATTCTCATACTGAAAATAAGTCCGAAAAGGAAATGTTATTTAACGTTTTTATTATATCTATGTATTTCACTATAAAAATACACCATGAATCGCTTTAATGTCTCCTGCAGAAAATAATACAGAAGCTATAATAGAGGATATTAAAATTTATTTAATTTTGAACGCATTTATAATTCAGAATGGTTTTAATGGCGAAGACACGAATTTAAATAAAATAAGATATTTTAAAAATTCGTTTATTGTTATTACCAGCTTAAAAACTTATTAAGCGTATTTTTTTAGAAATATTACGTATTGATACTTTGATTTTACGAGTACTGCATACTGCCTTCTCTTTGAATAAATCTCAAGAGGGCAATAAAACAGATTGTACATCTCATAACTCATAGTGAAATCATTTCAAAAGTAAATTTTAAAACGACATAAATATAAATAATTTGGTGTAGAACGAAGGTACGCTAGGTATCACTTTAAGGCTACAGAATGACGAATAGACGGTATCGATTTATTTAATATGGATTATTTTAATCATGTAAGGTATAAAAAGCTATGACAATATTCATTCCATAAATAAATAAAACAAACGAGTGTTTTAATGTGGGTAATTTATTGTTTTTAATACGGTGACGGGATTCTCGTGATCGAAAAGCGCGATCTTTGTGTACGTTTTTCTTATCAACAAAGCCCGTAGAGCTAACTGTTTATTATTTGACTTTTATATTGTTCGGGAAAAATGTTGGCCCCGTGCCGAGTATACTCTACTCGCTAAAAATACCTTTATGATTATTTCGGGATCGTGTACGTAATTAAATAAACAGAATTCTTTAAAAATAGATACCTTTGTTCGCAGATTTTGTTGTTTGACGTATGTGTACGGGAAAGCGGGGACAGGTACCCACTTCTTTATAGGTCAACAATTCGATTATATTCATTCTTTTCTTCATTAAAACGTATCCTAGTATTTTCTCTTGGATTTTGGCACTAGAGCAATGTTTTTTTTACACATTATTTATTATATTTACCATTAACGTGTCCTCATTGTTTTGTTTTTCGGATAAATTGTTTATTATGGAAACTAGAGCCATCTTAAAACCCTAAATGCGCCCAGATTATCTGCTGTCTTCAACTGTACAGTATTTAATATTCTGCCTATGTTTGAACATTTCTTTGTGATAGTAGACCAACGACGGATGTGTGAAAAATGCGACATTTATGTACTTTCTTTTGTATTTTATTTTGAAAAGGTTTATAAAGGCTTAAAAAAACAGTATATATGTATTTATATATATATATATATATAATATATACAAGCGCACCCAGCAGACGTTGTCCTGCCCGAACGATGGTTTGCCTGCTATTACCTTAGAAAAAGAATTTTCATTGATAAGTAGGTACATAGGTAATTGTTTGTGATTAAATTCCAAAACTAAAAATTGATAATATTCAAATATTGAATTTAAGTAGGTACCTAGATACTTGTTAATGGTTGAATTCCAAAACATAAAATAATTTATTTTCAAATAAAGAATTCTTTTTGCAAATGTCAAACTCGGCTCTTCTCATCAACAGGGGAGCATTTTATTTATGAATGCGATTTTCAAAAATATATTTAATGTCAGTAAATCAAATCCAGTAAATATAAATAAATGGGAAGAAATTAAAAGGAATGTAAGGAATAAATCTAAATGGCTAATATTTTTTGCTAAAAAGCTAATGTTTTTTGTAAACATTTAAAAACAAACTTTTTTGAAACACAAAAATACAACATCCTTCCATTTTTTCGTATATGTATTTTCGTCGAATGCAACCCTAGTAGGTCGATGAAAAAAAGATTTATGCTTCTAACCTTTTTTCACAGATTCGATTGAAAATTTTAATATCTACGAACACGCACAGCGCAAAGATCTACATTTCGCTGAAAACCGCACGTAAATTAGCTAAGCCGATTAGGAGAAGTTCAGTGACATCACACGTACGGACTAATTATATATACATATAACCTAAGTATTAAATAATATACTTGTGTACTTATTAAGTTGTGTTGTAAAGTGTCAAAAAAACTTTAAATCGGTCTCATGTAAAGTTGAAGAAGATTACACGCGTCTTTGTTCTACCATCACAATTTTACTTTATGTTTTCATCCATTTATTTTTAATACTCTTCATTTAATTTTCGTTTTAAAAATACGTTTCTGTTTTCCCAAGTTATCCATCAGAGTATTGTAATTTATTTTATCGTTGCTTTTTTGAAAATCAATAAGACACCCGCCATGCGGACTGTTACGGTATCCGGATTTTAAAGTGCATGCGGATGAGAAATGAAGATAGTCGTGATCACGAATCTCGGAACAGTACCAATCACCATTGTTGGTCGTGTAACAGCTAAAAGGGTCCTCGTGGAACATGATAATCTAAAAAACTCAGATTTATTTGTTTTAAAATGCTTTAAATGCTTACCAAACCGGCTTCGATGTAAATTTTATCCTTCAGGAAGTATCAATAAAGATGTAAGAAAAAAAACCGTCTCGATTCTGTTTTTTTGGAACAGAGCTTTTACAAATAATATTCTAGATCTGCCAAGGGTACATAATATACATATGTGTATCAGGCGCGTGCAGTGACTTTTATCTGTAAGGATGCCGACAAAAAAACATCATGTTCCTAATTTTAGTAGGTTTATTTAGAATTATTTAATACGCTATATAAGTTGTCCATCAGAGTAATAATAATCAATAATTGACGGAGCACAGGCGCGTCTAGAGGAAAAGCATTAAATTTTCTTATTTTCTTATTCTTTTTCCACTCCTAAGTGGAGCGTGTGGACATCATCAGACGCTTCCGGGAGACCTTATTGTTAGCCAGCAGTCTCGCCTCCTCTAACGTCAGTTCCGCGTCCCTTAATTCCACCGAACAAAGCTGAAAGATCGCCATCGATGGTCTTCCAGGATAGTCCACGTAGGTGTGAAAAGGAGATAAACAATATAAACATCAAAACACCTAAAACAAGACCTGAGACAATCGTTCTTAAATTTGGGCAAAGTGTCAATAATGCGCTACTTCAAACTTTATTATAAACGTTATCAGAGTCGATTTTTTCTTTGACCTATACAAGTTGGATGCTTCTTATCTCTCAGAGTCTCAAAAGAGAAATCTAAAACCTAAAGCGCGTGCGCGAAAATTTGGACAATTACTATGAGAACTAGACGCAACTCGACAAGCAGCATCCCGCGTATACAACAAATACTATCAAGAACAAGATACCTAGATATTCAGTACGAACGTTGATATAGGAAATACGCATATGTAGCTAGGTATGTATACTGAAGATATTGTTTGAATCGTGTGCACCCGAACGTTCTCAGTGAGAATTTTAGGAAAACATATTCGAAGGTTTTATTTCGCATTTATAATGTTTTTTTTGTAAAATTCATATTATTTATTAATTTTCAAGGGATGCGCCGCATCCACTGTATCTATGAACGGAATGCGCCTGATGTGTTTGGGATATATCGCTAGACGGAAATATGCAATACCATTTAAAGGCATTCTATTACCTATATGATACATTACCAACACCATATTACATACATGCGATTTCTCTGCTCGTGCCAATATAAAACATAATTTTTACCCATGAGAACAAACCCAGCTCTAAAATGTACACACTTATCTCAATTTTACTCTATTTCGCTATAAAGGTGCCCGGTCCCTATCCAAATTGCCCGTTGAATAATTAAATATTGCTTAATCTCGGTACTTAATAATTAACCTCTTAAAATGTTATATTTATTTATAACTTACCTTCTCTTTTCTGGGTGATAACTTGCTGTTTGTTTAGTGTTCGTATTATTATCGCAAAATGTGTACCGTCCCAATTCAAAATTGACTTGCATTTTTTTTATAAATATTGTATTTGATAATGGTTTTTAAAAGTAAACAGGAATGTGTTAAATATGGTTAAAAGGTTAAATTATCTCACTGCCACAAATTGATCAAATAAATTAACGAATCTTTTATACTGTATTTGTTACATATATTTTTGATTAAACGTTAACATTCCAAACCATTTTCATTTACATTGAGTAATTTCACTAATTCGCTGTCTGTAGATATTTCACATTCGTGACTAACGCATTAAAATTCAACTAGGAATATAATCGTAAGTCTGCGATATATTATTATTTGTATCTGATTAAGTGTAAAAGGCGATTTTATTGAAATTGGCGTAATGAATATTAAATTATTAAAGTGAGATAACGGCTTCGCTTAGATGGATAAGCGATCAGATCCGTACAAAAATTATTCAGTATTGCATAATAGGTCGTATCGATAACAATGGACGCTTGCCCTCCATGCTCTATAACTCTACACAATAATACTCGTTCGGAGTATCACGTTCCTTTTCTAGTATTAAAATTTCATTGTTCTCTTAAGCATCTACGACTTTAACGAAATGCAATAAAAAGTTATAGTTCCCTTTTACTTTGATGATAAATCGATCGCTCCCACGATCAAATGCAATAATTCGGCTGCCTGTTATCTTTATTAGACAATCTCTCGCATCTCGTGACGTTTCGCAGCATACATTTAATAATAACTAGATCCCTAATCGTTTTGTAACGAAAATTCGCTGCTGAAAAAAAGAGAAAAGTGGTTTATGGATTGCAATAAAATTAAAGTACCTTTCTCGTCGTGTGTTATTAGTTGTAGTTGCACATATTTGATAGTATTTATTGGTCTTCATTTTTATTACTATTATTATCTGCTAGTTCGTGCGTAAATTAGTCATTTGGTACAATTTCTTGCTACACTATATTCAATCCAATAAAAGTATCTCATTTTTTACCTCTAAGATCTTTTCTCCAGCATTTTTAGTTGTGCCGTATTTTTCAGAAAATTTTGAATAATGTTTAAAGATACGTGAATAAATGGCCAAAAATGGATGCACACAGAACTTTTTTTAAAAGGTAAAAATTTGTACTTATCATTTGTCTATACTCATACTTTAACATTCCACCATTCTGAAAATACATGCTACGGCGAAAACCGTCGATGGTGAAAATTTTAAGTGAAAGCCAAAAACAGTGTTAATTGATTACCATGCAGCTTATTTTTCTTAATTAAGTATCGTTAAAGCTAAAATCCTTTAAGCTGTTATTAATAAACGATTCTGTGATAATATCTGGTTTATAACCATTTGTACTGATAAAGTATACCATCTAGTTCTTTGTGTAAAAACCTGTTCTCATCCACGTATATTGAATTGCCACGAATACTCGCATCCCTTTCACCTTAGATATTCGTGGCCGAGAGTGATTGAGATGCAAACACTGTATTTAATATTATTATGTACGTAAATTATTATTGTAAATGATTAGTTCTCGGCTTCTGCAGCTTACAAGTCAAAATACAAGAACTTGTTACATGTTGACACCAATAAAATTACTCAATACCGGCGATAATTATATGAATCATATATAAATTATGATTTTATTTCATGTTATTAACGGGCTCAATGTAGCTGTCGGTTAAATCAAAGTTAAGCGATTTAATGCATGCAGATTGCTTATATAATAATCACAGGCAAATGACAGTTTTAATATTTTATTATGATAAACCGATAAAATACAATTTGATCGATCAGTAAGAAACGTAATACTGGCAGCAAGATCCGTAATTGTTTATTTTTTTCTAACAAGTCAGACAAGAAATTATAAAACATTGTTTTATGTAAACAAAACTTGAATGTCAAGATATATCTTAGATTTGATTTACTGAAGCAGAATAATAATATTATCGAACGTAGGTTGTAATATTTTGAAGGTTAAATTAATCCATTAACTTCATTTAGTACAATTTTAAATACTATATCCTACGTAAACTTTAATAAGATATTTTCGATCAAATTTTTATTATAAAATGTCTAGTACTCGTATTCACTAAATTTTTGTACATTTTAGCGATTAAAATAAAATTTCGAATGAATTTATTTAAAGTTGTATGTAAGTATCTTTATATGAAAAAATAAATAAATGAAATTGTTCATACTGAAATAAAAGACTTACTTTAGTTCTTTGGATTAAAAACCAAGAAAGTAATCTAAGCAACGAGTAATATCTTGAATTGTAAGATACATACATATTACATATAACCCTTTTCATGGTATTGTGTACTGTTCGAAGGGCCGACCAGCGTGTCGGTTATCAAGCATTCCTCCCACTCGTAAAAACTCCAATTAAAGTCGTAAATAAATCTGAACCTACGCCCTTGGGAGAATTAAACAGGGAACGAGGCACTCATTGAAGAATAAAGATTCAATGACTTTAAATAAGAAAATGACTCATTAAAGGTTAATTACCAAATGCGTATTATCTTTATATTTTCAATCAAGTATTTCAACATTCATCACATCAATACACCACCGGTAATTGTAATAATAAAAAAATCAACGACTCATCTCAGAATGTTTGACATTGATCAAAAAGAGAAAAAAAAAATTAAATAATACGAAAAAAGAATCGCCGCATATGGACGAAAATTATTGTTCTCTCATTTAAAAAATAATTTCAACTCCATTTCATAGGTAATTAAACGTCATTAGTGTTTTTTTAAAAGCTGCTTTTAACAAAATATATTCCCTCTTCTGCAATAATAATCTGAATTTAAAAATAAGGCAAAGAATAGTGAAATGTGGCCTTACTCATAAACTCGGCATAAAGTTACGCTAAGTATAGTTTTATAATTCGGATGGGAATACCATCATTCTTCCACTATAAAAAGGATGGTATTTTCATCCCAATTACACCACTATACCTAAGTGTAACTTTATGTCAAGGCCCATGATGTGTGGCCTGTATTGTTGTACGGCTGATTCAAGGACTCTGCGCCGTAAGGTGAACACAATGAACAGATTGGAAGCTTTTGAGGTATGGTTACGTCGCAGAAAGCTCAAGATATCTAGGACAGACATGATAACAAACTCAGAAACTTTCAGTCGAGCTAGGATGAACACAGAACTCTGGACAACCATAAAAGTTCGTAAAATTTCGTATCCGTGGCAAGTAATTTTCTTCTTCTTCTTTTGCCGTTCCTACCGGAGGTAGGCGATAGTCATTCTGAATTCATCACGATTCTGGGCCAGTTTAATCGGCGCTGCCGCTTCCGGCACACCGAATCACTGTCTAAGATTTTAGAGTCATGATGCTCTTTTATGTTCCAAACCCCGCCTGCCTTTCCTTTCGTAATAAGTTCGAAAAAGACATATTTATCATTGCGGAATATGTGACCGAAGTATGAGACTTTAATTTTTTGACATGGGTCAGTAACTCCCTCTTTTTGTTATGATGCTTAAAACCGCTTCATTGGAGACACGATCAGTTCACGCAACCAAAGTTTGAAAGACTTAATTTTCCTCATTGTTGAGACTGCGAAAGTCCCACCCTCTACTCCATAGAGTATTATTGGAAAAACATAAGATGGGCATAATGTCATATTGGGCCGGGCTGGAAAAACATGTGTGGTGGCGAGCTCAAACTAAATAATTAAGCCGCAAAATATTTTTTAGTCTACACTCATTAAGGTTGCGAAAAATCTTACCCATTAATACTTACTCGAACAATCAGTTATGTGAACTCTCAAGTATTTAAAGCTGTCAACTTTCTCGATCCTCTGTCTATTATTATAGAGAGGCTGATCAGGGTCAGAACCAGGCGCGTTACGTCCATAGATACTGTGAATGCGGTGCATACCTTTAAAATTTAAAAATAATATGAATTTTACAAAAAAATCATTATAAATACGAAATGAAACCTTCAAATATGTATTCCTAAAATTCTCACTGAGAACGTTCGGGTGCACGCGATTCAAACAATATCTTCAGTGTATACATACGTAGCTACTAGCTACATATGCGTATTTCCTATATCAACGTACGTACTGAATATCTAGGTATCTTGTTCTTGATAGTATTTGTTGTATACGCGAGATGCTGCTTGTCGAGATGCGTCTAGTTCCCATAGCAATTATCCAAATTTTTCGCGCACGTGCTTTAGGTTCATAAGGTTTTAGATTTCTCTTTCGAGACTCTGAGAGATAAGAAGCATCCAACTAGTATAATGCAAAGAAAAAACGACTCTAATAACGTTTATCATAAAGTTTGAAGTAGAGCATTATTGACACTTGGCCCAAATTTAAGAACGATTGTCTCGGGTCTTGTTTTAGGTGTTTTGATGTTTATATTGTTTTTTTTTTCACCTTTTCACACCTACGGGGACCGTCCTGGAAGACCATCGATAGCGATCTTTCAGCTTTGTTCGGTGGAACTAAGGGACGCGGAATTGACATTGGAGGAGGCGAGAGTGCTGGCTAACGATAAGGTCTCCTGGAGGCGTCTGATGATGTCCACATGCTCCACTTAGGAGTGGAAAAAGAAGAAGAAAATAATGACTCTAGACGCGCCTGTGCTAGGTCAATTTATTGATTATTATTCTAATGGACAACTTATGCGGCGTATTAAATAATTCTGAATAAACCTACTAAAATTAAGAACATGATGATTTTTTGTCAGCATCCTTACTGATAAAAGTCACCGCACGCGCCTGGTTAGGACAGGATTTGTTGCAAATAATCTGAGTCTTTTTGGTTTTAATATTAAGACCCTTTTAACTAGCGGGCAATAAATATTTTTACTGGTAATATTATCTACATTTATGAAATATGTTTTAGCAAAAAGTAAACATTTAAACATATTATATACCGTACATATTATATACCGTACAATCAAAACGCCATTACATTAAACGAGCTTTCGATACGACACTGTATCATTTATTGCATTCTCTTAGTCATGCGACTAATAATACAATTATAGGAAACCAATACCCGCGGTTATGGGCATACTATGCAAATATCTGTCACATTTAATACAAGCATACTATAATGAAGTGGTCTCGAGTGGGTGGGCGGCGGCGCGGCGAGGGGGCGGGGGAGGGGGAGGGGGAGGTCGCGGCCTAGGAAGGTCGCTGCGCCGGGGTACGCGAGCGTAATGTCGAAAGGTAAGCTTTATTGCAACCAGTTCTGAAAACCTAGAGTGACGTCACATCAGGTAGAACACAAAGTAAGGTACCTATTTATATACTCGATTCAATTAATCAAGTTCACTGATTTTCCTTTTTTGTATTTGTTAATAGACTATTAAACTAAGCCATCATTTTTTTTTCAATTTTTATTTGTCGTATTATCGGCGTTTTTTTTTAAAGTTTTGTATTTCTGAAATAACTCCGCGTGTGACGTCAAAGATTCTCTTCCGCTTATTCTCGATTAGTTCTGCCCATTGGTCCGTTGACGGCGAGCAAACCGGAAATCTTCTATAACTCTCTTATCATTGATTGATTCGTATGAACATGTGACGTCGTTAAAAGTAGTTCGTTTTTATTATTTTTTTCGTACATTTTCAGGAAACTTTGTCGTACAATTTAATGCTCCAATTTTCACGGCACTTAAGAAAACATTTATTGTATCCAATTTCCCGTAGAGTTGTAGTTCCTCATTGATAATGAGTTTTGATTTAGTTTTTAGAATGAATATATTAAATATTTGCTCATTATCACACATAAAGTGAATTTTAAATACCTAATGTCTACTTACCTACTGAACAAACTTATAAAGAGTGGCCTATTTTATTAAAGGGGAGAAAGGACTGCATGTTTTTATTATTATTATTTATCCTGCTGTAGAAACCCACTTTAACAATCTGAGAAAAAATATTGGAAGTATAAAAACAATTTTATTCTGTGTCCGGGCGGGGTTAGTTTAAAAGAGGACCAGGGCCCTAGACGAGTGGTTTTAACTCGAATTATACTCTTAGGTAAAAATCCTGATGACGGAAATGGAGTGAAGATAAGTCCATCTCGTTGTGTAGTAGTTGGCGCGTTCATCTACTATTATTGAGGTCCTGAATTCGTTTTTGACAGGGTGGACGAGAAATAATTGGTATTAAAGGTGCTTTCACACAGCCATATTTCAAATTTCAATGTTCGTGGACTGGCACTTAAAGCGTAAGACTGATCCCCTTCCATGAAACAAAGATGCTTTAGATGCGTTAAAGTTGGAATACCAATTCACTGCACTATGCACAACTGGGTGCAGCAGGGACATGATAATTATGATAAAAACTAAAAAAAACTTAATCAGTCTCTATAAACCAGGTTATTGTGTTTGTTCATAATTATTAATGTTCTTAATTAAGGTCTTGTCTAGTCTTAATTAAAATCTGTTTTTGAAGGTTATTTTGTATGTCAAAAAATACAATCAATATTTATTTATTTATTTACATACATAAGTTTATTGTACATTATTTGAGACTAAGTCCCAACTCCATGGGACTAGAAGTCCTGTGTTGAGATGGGACTAGGAATTAGTTGACACAGACACATGAGTATTCACCACAAATATAGGATCAGAAACATCTTTTTTTAAAAATGAATATATATATATGGCACATCAATATGGTAAACAGTAAACTCAAACATTCGGAAAATCATCAAGGAGTTTGCTACTCAAATCCCTCCCACTAAGGAAAATCCAGTCCTTAACTACTATCTCAAAAATATTTTTCGTCTTTGAGAGCTTAATACGCACTTCCAAAATATTGAACACTCTCGGTGCGATAAATGAGAGATGTCCCTGAGCTAAACTCGTACGGGTTTTAGGTATAACATAATTCATGTTCTGGGAAAACCTCGTACGGACATTTTGCTGAGACCTGCATGTATGTGCGTAGTGAATAAATATGAGAATGTGCGCCCAATTAACATTAAAAAAGCTGTTATTTTTTAATTATTTAGGTTTCTTCATTTACATATTTTTTTAGAACAATTTTTTTACCAATTACTCTTTTGACCAGTCTGTTTTTTGGTTGGAGGGAAGATATTGCTTTTAGTAATAAGTCCGCCAAAGAAAATTAAAAATAATTAATAACATACTTATTTACATCTTACATCTAGCGGGGAACACCGAGAGACACAAACAGATCGATGACCCTTGTCACCTTCTTTGCGGCCACCGGATGGCTCCTCCTAGACTGGGGTCGAGAAAGAGCTTCCTCAAAGTCACAATTGACTCAGAGATCTCTGGAGAAAAACACACAGAGGAATACGGCGATGGGCTCATAACGCTGTATTAAAACACTAACACCGTGCACAGTTTGGACTACCCCACGGGAAAAGCTTTCAATAGACTGAGGGTACGGGTGACTAGGTGCAAATATAATCAACAGATGTGGAGCTTTCTGGAGGAAGATAACACGAGCTGCGATTAGAGAAAGTTGCCGAATGATCACAAATGCGGATGACTTGTGAAAAGGATTGACTTTAGGAAGTGCCACTTACAAATGACAAAGTGGCAAGGTCTGAGTTCCGGACCCGTAAAGTAAAGTAAATAAACAATAATTATATTAATATCAATTATGGTTTATTAACGAAAATAACAATTTCTTTATCTATTTCATACACACTTATGTAATTGATTTTTCTGGATCATGTCTAGTCTACCTAACTAGGTACAACCTGTTTTAAGGCAGACATTTTTATGCAAAATAAACAATAACAATATTACTTACTAGTATATTTATTATACAGTTATACAATATTAATTTATACCATTTATTATTAAAGAATTTTTTTTAGTAAATTTTTTGATTTTTCTCAACCTAAACCCAGTAATCAATTTTTACAAATTTATTTTATTGAATCCGGGTCATGGTTTTGCAATGCTTGGGTAACAAATTGAATATTTTAGGGCCCAAAAACCTAAAATTTCTTTGCGCGAATTCAAAGTTTGTGGTAGACCCCATGACCCATCCTCTAGTTTGGCTTCTGATAGTGTGGGAGTGTTCCTTTTGAGATTTGGTAGAATAATTTGCTTTCACAAACGTTAATATTCTAAAAATATATAATTGCCTTATATCTAAGATCTCAAATTCCTCAAATAACTTTACGCTCCCCAGCGTGAAGGGCTTTTTAAAAATTATTTCAATTATTGATTTTTAAGCAGATGCGAGAGGCTTTAATATTAGTTTATTAGTGCCCCTCATCCTTTTATGCCATAATAATCATTATCTTTTCATTATTCTGTTCAAATTATATCAAAAACACTATTTAATAAAAATTAATAACATGAGACGACTGAAAATTTTCAAGTCAAATATTTCATGTGTATTCCAATTGTCAAAATAACACTTTTCTGACTAAATTTATGTCCCATTAAGTTTAATGTGATGCATTTTGTAGGAACTTTGGTCACCCATTCGCTTCGCTACAAATAAATATATGCTCGGAGAGTGGAATAGCTATCAATAACATAAATGCACGAGTCTACTCAAATCAACAGTCACAGTCAGTCGGCTTGGATTAAATATCTGTCTGTGTTAATAACACGCATACTGCATACATACAAGCGTTGACTGCAACGCCGTGTAAACAATCCGATTGTGGTCAGACACGACATGGTATCATTAAGACGTTGTTATTTACGAAATTATATGTTCTGAGCCCGAAAGTTTCAAGCAATCACTTAATTGTTAGAAATTTCCCAAAAATACAGATTTATATACATATTCCATGGACAAATAGACATATACATTGAAATATACTAAAAAGCCTCTAGAGGAGTTTTACGGCAATGTGAGTACGCGTTTATTCTTGTGAATATATATATTTATTTATTTGTGTTGTATTGTATTTATTTTAGATAGTTGTACACATCAAATTTTAACATCTAGTTATACATTGACTAATAAACAAAAACAAAATATTGTTATAAAATCCAGACGCTTTCCGATGACATTCCGAAAATAACTAATTTAAGGCATGTTGCACTTATTGTAAAATATTTCCCTTGGCACGGGACACTAGTGAGGGAACATTATTCTGCATAAAAAAAATGCAAACATTGTAAAAGCAAAAATAAATAAATATGGATGTTTGTCTTCAACAAAAGTCATCGCCATCCCACGAAACGATGCTATAGACCCAGCATCCCTTATCTCTTTTTGTAACTCATTAAACACCTTAATTCCTTTATGATATAGATTGTTTTGAGTTGCCTGGATTCTTGTTATGGGGAGTCTGAAACCCTCACCTCCCCTCGTAGGATAGCGATAATTTTCGTTATTACGCTGAACATCACAAAACGTTTATTCGGGCAATAATTTATTTTTTAATTTAAATATTAACACTAAGTTTTTCAAAATGACTCTTTGCTTACCAAAAGCTTGTTCAGTACCGTCAACATATGGTGACTTTTTGTATATCTGCCACATATCAATATTGTTCTCATTCCCCTATTCTGAGCTTTCTGCACGACATTACGTTGATGTTCAATGCTCAGAAATAGTAATAACAGAAATAGAACTATAATTGAAATGCGGCAAAAAAAATTCCCTTTAAAAATGGATTACTTATATTTAAACCGAGATTTTACTTATTTTATTTAAAAATCCTACCTTTTTAGAAATTTTGTTATTGATATACTCAAAATGTGATGCAAATTTTTAATATTTATTGTTATAACTAACGGCCGTAGCCAATTTGTACAAAATTAAAGTTAAATACGAAGTTGTGTAATAGAAAGAAAACACAGTCAATATATATTTTTAAACTCAATAAAAGGAATGTATAGTAAAAAAAAAGATTTATAGCAAAACAGTGAAGTAGAGATGAAAAGTAGTAAAAAAGAGATGCATTTTAGGTTTGTAAATCTTACATAGGCACACATTATTAGGCACACAAATTCAGCAAAAATAAAAATAAATAGACCGTTATATGAATATACTATACAAACAGACTGAATCTCTGGTATTATAATAAATAATTTAGTAAATATCTTAACCAGCAATATATTAGGTATGCCCATATGCTTATAGACAAGGCTTGATTTCACTCCCTCGGTAGTTAATAAGATTGAAATTGATTGCATTGCAATTTTTATACTTCTTTTGTACCAGTTACATTTGGACATACTCAAAATATTGTTAATTTAACTAACTGATATAAAACAATTATATATTTTGTATTCGCAGGCGTGAACGCCTAGTGAACTAGTAGGTGAGATAATTCAGCCAGATGAATCTCACCGACATCAATAAAGGTATCAGCTCTTTTACTTTACAAAAGTCGACATAATGGAAGAGTCGTGGTCTGCCTATATAGGCAGAACTGTTACTTCAGTCTATAGAAGAAGTGAAATGTAAAAGTAAAAATCCCTTATTTTATATCGACGTTTCTTGAAATTAAAACCAGTCCTTGATTAAAATGGTTTGTATACTGAACTTTTTATTAATATTTTTTTGTAATTTGTAACCAACTTTCAATGGCATGTTGGACTGTAGGAATTCATTCAGATTATATCCACCCACATCAATAAGGGTATCATTTCTTTTACTTCATAAATATCAACAATTAAACGGATCGAAAAAACACAGATATTAAAAAATAGGCAGAAATATTTCGCAGTGAAAGTTTATAAACCTTGTACATGCCTTAATTTCTACAATTCCGTCTTAAAAGTGTTCTTCGTCTTTGTTGCAATATATAATATTAAAATATTCTTATGAATTGAACATGAACTTGTCTAGGACATGCTTAAAATATTATTGAATACAACATAATATTAATAATTATTTAAGAATTCAGCGATGCATACAAAATTTGTAAACATTATTTTGGTTAATAAGTATTAATAATTTTGTTTTAATAAAAAATCTCACATCAATATATAAGATTTCAGTTCGTTTACTTTACAAAAGTCATCCGATGGAAGAGTTGAAAAAATGTGGATGTTTAAACATAAGCAGAATGGTGAATGTTACACAGCGTGTAAAGTGGCCACATAGACCAGCTAATGACAGGGCATAAGCCCTGTAAATGTCTAGAGTTTCATATTTCCGTTTCAAAAGCGATTTCTCTCTCTGTTGCAATAAATTCAGAAATATTTTTATGCCAAATGCCTAGACATCCATTGATATGACCCGTGTGTTGGTTGATACCAGTGATCATTTGAACACGTCTAATATTTACATATTATTTATTTAAATTTTATTTTGAACCTTGAAATAGAGCACACATTAACATATTCCTATGTGTGCTCTAATAATAACAATGCACGTTTCATTTATTAGTTGTTTAACACATATTTCTCAACCTTCTGTTTGAATTCAAATTTTTTTTTTCAAAAATATTTTTTCCCATATTATAATATTTTTTATTGCCTTATATAAAATTGAATTTTATGACTTCGCCTTTTTCCTGATTGGGAGTCTGATCGTTACCTTTTATCTGGTATTGTGATCATGTTCAAGTTGATTTGATCATTAAAAAAATAAAAAAATAAATACTATACACAAATATCATCGTATGGTAAAATATTTTTTGCTTGTGCTTATGTTAGTACTTTTAATTCATTTAACATCAAATTTACACTTGTTTTTTTTTTCAAAATGATTTTTAAAGATTTGTTTTGTATTATGGATTTGTATAGTGAATTATTGTTAGTATTTTAATTAATTTATTTCTACTACAATTTAAGTCGATATAAAATATTGTTGTTAAACTTTGCATTTTGCATTAAGTATGATTGAACAATATAATTGTATGCATATTTACATAATTCCGTTAAAACATATGAAGTTTTTTAAGGTCTTAAACGAAATAAATTACAATGCAATAAAAAAGAATCAATGTGGCGGATTCTTAACGCCTAGGCTCTATCCCATAAAACACGTTTTACTAGTTTTGTCTTACTCAATAAACGGCCATGAATATTTTATTAAAAATGATCAAAACAAGACCAGGACATAAAATACAAAAGGCGAGTTATTTCGCTAATTTTTATGGTGGCGAAAAGAAATAAAAAAGACGGTCTGATCAAGTGGAACAAATTTGAAAATATAAAAAAGAATTACGTATTATCTGGGATGTTATTTGATACTTCTCTAAAACTCGTAAAATTATAAAGTTCATTTTACGATATTTTTATTGACTAATTTGCATTCTCCCCATGAGAATATGGTATTTGTTTTTATTTTTATGATAATTTTTATGGTTTTTCAATACCGATTAAACGTTATAACTTTATGAGATTAATTTTATTACATAAATTTTATGCAATCAATAAAGGTTAAAAACCTTGTTTAAAAAACAACAATAAAAATCCTGTAACAAAAATAACACACAAGGATTTATAGAAGAATAGATAAAAAATTACATTCTTAAAAAATACGATATTTATTCATCAAGTAAACCAACATTGATTGCCTATAAAATGTAAATATGTATTAACTTAAAAATAAGTTTATCACAAAAATATTTATTTTTTAAAATTTCTTTTCAGTACTTAAACTTCATATTTTCTTTCGAAATGAAATTTATTATTTAGATCGCTAATAATCTCAATAATTAAGAATGATAAAAAACAACGTGTCTAGGAGGTAATTCAAAAATAAAAATATAAGAAAAGTTAGATTCATTATTTATTTGAATTATACGGGTAATCTGATAAGGTATTATTTATTTAATTAATACATAAAATAATTTCAACTTTTTATATTGGTCAAATTCAATACCTTCTTTTTTTAAACTTTATTTATTAACCCTTATGGATTATTACATTCCTTTTACAAAAAAAAATATGTATATAATTTTTTTATGTTTTGCTCTGTTGTTGATAATTAATTTTTAACGCCTTTTGAAAAGTTTGTTAAGGTCTTTGGTTTGGTTTTGTCTGGTAATTTATTGTATAATTTCAGTCCCTGATTTATTTGTCTCGATTGTCCTTGTCTTGTTTTGGAATGTTGTATGTGATATTGTTCTGATATTCTTGTATTATGTCTATGTTTATTACAATTTTTTTCCAGTTCAAGTTCTTTGTCTACAATTACGTCAGTGGTTACCTTATAAATAAACTTTAAATATTCTAGTTAAAAAGCTTCATTCACATTTAATTGTTTAGTTTTTTTTTAAAGTTCTTTAGTTGGTGTTAGATAAGGTAGGTCATATACTAGCTTCAATATTTTATTTTGCTATAGTTGTAGTCTGTTTATGTCATTTTGGTTTCCTGTTCCCCATAGTTGTTGCATAAAACATATTTTAGATTGGACATTGGCTTCATACATAAGATTTTTTTCCGTATTCGGATTTTTTTTGTATTTTTGAAAAGACTCGATAATGTTGCTATTTTGCTAGTTAAATTATTGATGTGAGCTGTCCATGTCAATTGTATGTCTATTGTTAGTCCTAAATATTTAACATGTTAAATTTCAATTAGCCCTTCTTCGTTTATGTAAGCATCTATTTTATGTCATTTTTTTCTAGATTCTAAATTTTATAATATTACATTTTTTTTTATTAAATGTAAGTAAGTTTGTATTTGTCCATTTAGTCAACATAGTTAGGTCATCGTTTATGTCTTTGTTAGTAAATGCGTAGGTTTGATTTTTGTAAAATAGTCCCATGTCGTCGGCATACATACGGGAGGGTCCGATGTCTTGCAGGGTACCCGCTGGCACAGCGCGCGTTTAAACTGTGTAACTCGGTTATAAGCTTAGACTATACCCTGTCTGCGTAAACTATAAGTGCGAAAGCACTACAATTAATGATATGAATCATAACACGTTTAAACATAATTATTTTTCCAATTTTTTAATTTACAATTTTTTGTACAGTGATAAGTCATTAATATATAAAATATATAATAGTGGACCCAAAATAGATCCTTGTTGTACTCCAAAATTTACTGTTTGTATTTTGATTTTTTTTTCGTTTACATATGTATACTGCTTTCGATTTGCAAGTATAATTTTAGTAGTTAATAATACGCCTACACCTTTCCAGAAAACGTTTTTATTATATTTTGAACGAAATGTTTATATCTTACTTAAATAAAAAAAGTAGCTTATATCGTATTTGTTCATTATTTACCTTTATTTTTTGATAAAGCATTGGTTCAAAGACCCGACTTGTGGGGGGTTTCGCAAATGACCGATTCAATTTTTAAAGATTTCTATGAAGGACTTAATTAGTAAAGAGATGTCAGTCGCCAGATTTAGTGAATTTGAGATAGTTATTACCTATATGAATTATTAAAACCTGACAACTCATCAGAGAGTTATTTTAAGGGTTAAGGAGAACTTTTTTGAAAACAGAGTATGGAAGTCAAGCATTATATACAAAAAGCAAATGATCCTAGTTTTGATCAATAGCTTATTTTCTTTTCCTCCGCTTTACCATAATACAGTAGCAAGTGGTGAAGTAAAGGATAAGAGAGTAGCCATCACAATGGTCACAAAGTAAAAAAAAAAAAGCATAACTGTCCACAACAAAATATTCTGAAAGCAAAAATAAAAGAAGGGAGAAAAACTATTAGAACAAGGTCTAAAATCACCAACCCGTTTTGCTCGGTAAGGCAAAAAGGCCGTAAATTTATGTCAAAAAAGACAAAATTGTAATGTAAAAAAAGTTATCTGATGAAAATGAATTTTTGAAGTCATTATGAAATACAAAGTGAGTCTGTAACTAACAATATATTTTACGTGTATTTTGGGTATGTGGGTAGAGGTACCTTTATTGTGTGACAATATGTTTGTTTTAAAAAAAATATAAAAAAAACGTTTGAAGTTTTTTGACGTAATATACAATAGAAAAAATGATTGTGTATTGTATGATTACAAAGTAAAATATATTTATACAGTATTTGTTGAAAGGAATAACCCACTAAGCCTCTATTTAGAGGCTTGTCAGCAGATAGCAAAGAGAGGATATGGAAGGAAGTAATGAAATATACACTACAACACCCAGACCATTTCAGAAAAAATCTTTCCCGGATTTGTTTCTTTTAACTCGCGGGAATCAAACCCGTGATGCTTGTTTTTCAGTTGGCCGTCTAACCAACTGCGGCACGGCGCCTGTCAAAAATAAAAATACATAGTAACATATCAGCATTTGGCTTGGGGAAATACAAACAACGAAGTTTAAAAAATGCAAATCATTTAAGTTTAGCAACTTTAATTTACATTTTTTAAATCATATTTTTTAATAACGAATTTACAATGCTAATGCTAATTACAATTTCATTAACGTGCATGAGTTAATTTGTATGAATAGCAGAGCATTCCAATTCACATGTTACAAATGTTACTACTTGAAACATTTACTAAAATTAAATTTCTTATTGTTAAAGCTGTTAATTGTTGGTAACGATATTCTTGATACTTTCGAGATAATTCCAGCTTCTAAATTGGAGGTACTGCAAATGCAAAAGCGACATAAAGCCAGTAGCAAAAATCCCGCAGACCTGACTAGGTGCCATAAAGGACGAGTGAATAGGGGAAGAAAGGAATAGGGTAAATCTACACAAAATGGAGACTCTCTAATTGTGATTAAAATGGCCGAGACAGACAGATTCAAGTTGAAAAGACAAGAGTAGATTTATATTATATACACAGATTTAGAATAATAAGAAAATAACGAATGTAAATCCTAGGTTAAGGTTAAATGGTAGATTGCAGTACCTACGGCATAAATTACTAATATACTCGTAAATAATTTTATTAACGTCGTCTAAAAAAAAATGCATTCTTTATTTAATTTTCTTTTTTCACTTGTTTACACCGGTACTTTCAATATTTTCCCCTTCCTGAACAAATCACACTTTATCCCTTACAGCATTTGATTCTCGAAAATTATTTTTCATTCGGATAAAATATTGCTTTAGTGGGTAAAATTTAAGCACCCTGAGACATAATATGTAGATATTAAAAATATATAGTTGACAAATTTCGCAGGTAAAACTGACTTAATATTGGCATATCAACTGACCAAGTACAGGATATACCTCATAACAACTTTTCCATTATTAGTACGAATAAAATCACTTCAGGTAAATACTATCATTATTTTAATAAATCCACCTGGAAATTCACGTCTTACAAATTAGCCATTTAAAACATCAATGCCCACCAAGCCACCTTTGTTGCAATGTAATTATATTTGTTAATCCAGTAAAACGCTCAATAGTGCAAAAATGATCAAACATATAGTATAAAATATAAATCATACATGTTTTATGGCATAGTAATGACAATTTAAAATATATATAAAAGGAAATTAAACATAAAAAACTCTTAAAACACGCGGTGATACCCACGTACATATAATATATTATGCATATGGTGTTTCATACATAATTCATATTTAATCGAAGAATGATACCAGCTAACGCAAAAATATTGTATACATGACATAGTTGGTTGAATTCGGAAACCCGAGAACCTCCTGTAATGTAGTTGGGTGTTTTAGTAGATATTATACGGTTAGGTTAGGAACTTATGTGAAGTTAGTAGGTAGTATGTCCCTTAATTCCTACCAAAACTAGTTCAGACTGGTCGGTATTCGGTCGATCGTGGGATGACCCGCAGCTGACATGGGTCTTCTGAGTCTTCTCCTGTCACCGCTTTGTATGTAGGGATTATAAACCACACACCACACATACGAGATTGATGGTTCGCATATACAATTATACACCGATTACATTATCCAACACGAATCTATACTTTGAGTATACCGTTTCCGTGTTTGACTGTAGAACAATTGATTAACTAAACTTGCGGCGAAGAGTCTGTAGAACTACATATATATAATCTGGGTACGTCAAACATATGGATTTATAATTAATGCGATACGTAGCTACAACGCGCAGTGATAGTAAAATAAATTATAACCGAGGAATAAAATTACCATTAATATTTGAAGAAATATCACTGTGAATATCAATGAGAAACTCTAAAATTATACCGATTCCAGGGCCTCGATTATGATGGGAAGATAAAGACGTCATACCTTCACCTTGACGGTATAGTTGAAGATAAATTCCCTCTAGCGATTACAACGACATACTACCAATCCCCCACCTTCAAGTTTTGGGAAGGTACATCGATATGAAACAAGGGGAAGCGTACGTCACGGTACACATATCTACGCTCTAAAATGAAATAGCTTCAGTATGACATCATAGTTGAAAATAAAAGTCTCCTGACCGACTACAAAGATATACTACCGACAACCCTACCATCAAGATTTTCTTGATACGTTTATCTACGCATTAAAAGTGTAAATTTGTATAAATGTGAATTTTGTTTCATCGAGCAATTTTCCTTTAATTATAATTTATTTTAAATTTTAATCGTTTTGAGGTTGGAACTTTTTTTCTTAAAGGCTTATTAAAAATATGAGAGAGAAATAAGTAAATTTTGAAGTCGAATTAAATTCCGACATAACTGTCAGTTTAAAAAAAACGAACGCCTAGACGAGAAAATAAAGTCGCTAGGTTCTGTCCTATTAACATACAAGAGTATCTAGGCGTTAGATAGTTATCACTGTAAAAATATAATTTAGTTATTTTATTTTTTCCATCTGTTTTACTATCTTTCTGAGAGAACGTATCGAGAGTCGGCCTTGTCGGCTCAGTACTACCTCAGTAGATAAATGCAGACGATCGTTAAGCATATCGTTTTGGCAAATCATATTTAAGCAAGATTTTTTGCTTGCATTGGGATTTATTGGAGTTTATTATCGCTTTGGAGTGGGCACTTTCTATCACAGAAGCCTATTTTAAAAATAAATAAGAACTATTTTAAATGTTAATAACGTAAGGAACGCGGACTAATTGTTTGCGGTCATTCTTTGGCTTGTTTCGATCATATGATGTCGATATGACAAGTAGGTAGAACGCAGAACATACCGAGGTAAGATACAGATAGAACAGAAATTAAATATACCGTCTCGATATAAAAAGATGAAACTGGCGTTCACAATGGAGGCACAGAACAAAGCAGTTCATTCGTTAAGTACAAAGTGTTCATAAAGGAACAGGCTTAAAAACCGGTCGAATTATACATATAATTCAGTTACCAAACAAAGTACATAAAATAATACATATATGTTCAATATTAAGGTTAAGGGAAAAACTGCAAGAAATCAGGGTAACATTTAAAATAGAAATATGAATATTCTACTCAAAAAAGCAATTTCCATCTTTTAATTCTAGCTTTCTAAATTTTGACTATAAACCATATTTTACTTTGATTTTTAAAAATTATACTTCAATACTATCTAATAAAATGAAAAATGTAGGCACACTTCAACTATTTGTTGCACCAGAGAGGGAAAACTTTTTTTAAAAGGGAATATGGAAGTCTTAGCATTTACAGGGCTTATGACCTGTCTTTGGCTGGTTTTTACGCTGTGGTTTAAACTTTGTGTAACATTTACAATTCTGCCTATGTTTAAGCATCTAAATTTCCTTAACTCTTCCATCTGTTGAATTTTGTGAAGTAAAATCTTTATCGTGCGGGTGAAATTCATTACACAGTGTGTCAAGCGGTCACTTAAGGTCAGAAGCCCTGTAAATGCTTAGACTTCCATTTTCCCTTCTCAAAAATGTTTTCCCTCTCTGTTGCAACAAATTTAGATCTAAATAACTCCCTAGGGAGGAAATCCAGCCTGTCTGCAAACATTTAGACATACTCAAAACATTGTTGACACTTAAATGAATATTAAACTTTTTAAAGTAATAATTTAGTATTTTATTATAAATTAGGACAATAAGTGTACAATAGTATTGGATAAATATAATGGCTAAGACGCTTGACTCACGCCTGGAAGGCTCCGGGTTTGATTCTTGATGAGAA
Source organism: Micrasema longulum (assembly GCF_059751315.1). Taxonomy (NCBI): domain Eukaryota; kingdom Metazoa; phylum Arthropoda; class Insecta; order Trichoptera; family Brachycentridae; genus Micrasema; species Micrasema longulum. The sequence goes on from NW_028278023.1 coordinate 414,020, forward strand.
GACATAAATGAGATGTGATTTTTATCAAGCCTGGGTGTTTTGTTTTGTAATTCACCATTGTAATTGGACCTTCTGGTCTGTTGTGGTGTAAAAAAAAGGTGATAAGTAATGTCAAAATAAGTATTTATGTTAATATTGCATTCGACTATGTTAATTATAGAACAATATAAAAAATGGCAAAAAAGTTACTCTTGTAAAATTATTTATCGTGAAAACGAACCAGTTTAAAAAAATGACAAAAAAACCTGAAACAAACATAAAGCACTCGGTGAATAAATATGACATAAATTTCTTAGGATCTGCTTATACAAAAGTGGATAAGATTACTTAACCGTACATTATTACATAACTAAGTTATTATGCTTAAGTTTAAGATAAAGGTTGTATATTGTTACTGTACACGCCCATACCTCCCTCAAAGTTTTTGTAGGAGGTTTCTTTTTAAGTTCTTTTTTAATTTTTTAATGTTTTTTTAGATGCGCATTCCTGATTACACACTTACAAATGCATCAAAATATTTATTTATTTATTTGACACTTTATATACAATATATATACATATAAGGGCGGGTATAATGCCTTAAGGCAATTTTTTTCTACCTACCCAAACCGTTCAGTTTGAGAAAATTATAAATACACGGACATATTGAATCTTTCAATTTTATACAAAAATTAAAAGCAAAGATTAACAAAAATAAATACACATAAAAAAATATCACTATTCTATGAAGAGTGGAGAGGGGAAGGAAAGAAGAAGGATAAAGGAATAATTTAAATATTTGGATAGTGACATTTCAATCTTGACTTAAATGTAAATAAAGAAGGCGTCTCTCATATTAGTTGGTAGATTATTCCACAATCGAGCGGCTACTACTGTGAAAGAGGAGGCAAGAAAATTAGAGCGATGACAGGGTATTAAAAGGGTTCTCTCGTTACTAGAACGAAGAGATAGTCCGTGTTGTGAAAGAGGTTGGATAAGCTCTCTCAGATAAACAGGCGAAGTGGGATTATTTAAAATATTGTAAAGAAGTGATAGAATGTGAATGTTTCTTCTATGCCTAATACTGAGCCAGTGTAGTTACAGTGAACGGTATTTATTTACGAGGAAAACAAAAATCAAACCGACACGAGCGTTGACTTAGAGATTACACACGCGTTGACTTATGACTGCGATAACTTAAGCATGTTCATTATTACAATATTTGAGTTTGTCCAAATGTTCGTAGACATAAGACTGGATTTCACCCCCTCGGATGAAATCCAAAACTTCACTAAAATCAACAAATTGAAGAATTGAAGAAATGTGGATGTTCAAACATAGGCAAAATGGTGAATGTTACACAGTGTGTAAAGTGGCCTCTTAAACCAGCCAATGACAGGTCATAAGCCCTGTAAATGCCTTGACGTACATATTTCCTTATTTAAGGTATTCTCCATCCCTGTTGTAATTTGTAAATGTTCATTATTGTTCGTTGTGATCGCCCAAATGCTTAGCATGTTTTTAAGAACGTCGATAGTTATTTGTGATTGAGCTACAGTAGACCGTAGTGTTTAGGTGGCCAAGTTTAGATGAAGACCCAGTATTGTGGGGTATGACCGGGCTATGGGTGAAGACCTCAACGGCTATGATAACGGGATGAAGTGCATCAGTACGGCGGAATAGGCGGAAGGAGCGCAAATTTTCTCTCAGGCCACCCGGACTAACTTCGCGCTATGGGCTGTTAGGAGACAGCGCTGTCGGATAGGACGCGGTGTTAAGGATGGCAGTAGAGGAACAATCGTCAACGGTGGCATTCTAAGCCCCAGTTGGCAAAGGGGGTTACTGGCTTGGCAACCGTCAGGTGGCAACCGGTCGTAAAAAACAAACCAAACAACAAATCTCCAAGTCCGACAAGTAGATTAAGGACCTGACTCTCAACAAATGCAATCAGGAGGAAGAAGACGGAGAATAAATAATTATGTAATTATAAAAGTATGTGGACAACATTTTGAGAAATAGACACAAAAGGCGCTTTGAAAAATACGATTTCCCCTTTAAGGGGGTAGTTTATTTTATCAAGCACGAAATAGCTATACATCACCGCAGACTACCGGATTGTCTACAAGTACGTGGGCAGTGCTAGTACTGGAGAGGGGGAGCTATCGGGGGTGGAAATAGCTTCCGGTGTGAAGTATCGCCGATAGGGAAGTCGGGATGGCGCACCGGAAGTAGCGAAGCCAATAATGGTACGTTCGTTTACTACAGAATGGTTGACGAGTGAGTAATTCACAAACGGTTGGCAAAAATGACACTTAAAGTGTGTTTGAAAGAAGTTACTTCTCCAAAAATGAACCCTAATAGCTTCGATTGTCATCTATTATCATAAATAGAAAACGGGTGATACCAGACTCGTCAATCATAAAATAACTTTTTTACATAAACCAATAATTTAAATTAAAATATTTGTCACGTACAGAGCGTTCGAATGTTAAATAAGCCTGTGTTGATGTGTTAGTGCCTGTCGGTGTAAACATACAAATTTCGTTTTTGTCAGCCGGAAAACTAGAAATTTTTATTTTAAAATGATCGGTCACGTGCATAAGCAAAGGTTTATAAAAAAAATAATGATCTTTACAAAATTTTCAAAATACATTTGTCAAATTGATTGTATAAATTAATGCGTAAGTAGGTACAAACAAAGAAATAATACTCACACTTAAAAAGGTATTTTATAAAATAAAATTATGTTCTAAAATATGTATGTTCAGCTCAATGGACATAAAAATCAGAAGACAATTATTATCTACCGAGGCTTGCATTTTCTGTTGATGGTCTAGTTGTATCAAAATTTAAAAATAAATGTTTCCAAATCATATATTATATTACACTATTAAATATTTAAATTATACTAAACATAATATTATTTCAAAAGTATTTATTTATCGTTATATAATTTTTAAAAGTGAAAAAGGTTAGAAGATAAATACAAAGTTTCTATATTAATTAATGATTTATGTAAAACTGTAATTTGAAATTTAGTTTTTTTTTTTGAGGAAGGTACTCATATATTATTTTTAAATGCTAATTATACTTTTATACAGACTTTATTTTTTATTTATTTTTTTATTTATTTTTGCACCACAACAGGCCCAATTACAGTGGTTAATTACATCACAGAACACCCAGGCTTGAGAAAAATTTAATTTTAATTTTTGTGTTCTCACCGGGAATCGAACCCGGAACCTTCCGTGCGTAAGTCAAGCGTCTTGACCAATACACCACGGAGGCCGCCGGAGATATAACCTGTTTAAGGCAAGTAGATAACGAAAATATTTTTTGTTTAAATTCTTTACAAGATATTTACAATTAGCTTTTTAATATTAACACTTTTCTTATTTACATATTTTTTCCTTTTTTACTATGCAAAGTTTCACATTTCCTTTTGCATTGCAGTATGCTTTTATTGTTTCTACATGTATACAAAAAAGCGTTGTTTATTTTTTAAATTATTACTTACTATGTTTGTACTTACCTGTATAATTTTTGTGAATGCCCCTGGGCGTATTGTAAAATTAAATAAATAAATCAATAAAAAATCAATTTAAAAAATTTACAAAGGCGGTCAAACATTGTTGCCTACCTGATGAAGAAGTTGAGTGCTACAGGAAATAAGGTATAAAAAATGTTTTCTTGCTCGTGGTAAAAATTAGAGCATTTAATTGTACTGCAAAGTTTCTTGAAAATGAACAAAAAATTAACTACTTTGCAACGTCACAGATTTGAGTGACCACGTATTTACAATAGCCATAGCGTTGTAAAGTCGTTGTAGCAACATGTTTCTAGTTCTTGGGGTACTAACGTTTTTCGACGTTTAACGTGTTTTAACATTTGGCGGATACAAATTGTAATGCTAGGTACTGGGTTCAACTTTTAAATGTCAGAAAAAAAAAGTTTGTCTTGTTGTCGTCTGGTTTGTTTGTCAGTTGTTTCACCGTTCAGAGGTGTATTTTGATCACTACCGAGCTGAACTCGTAACGCCGCGGGCAGTTTTTTCAGTAGGGATTTTCAAAATTACAAAACTTTGAAAAATCATAGCGATGATAATACGAAATATAAATGTTAACGAAATCCTAAGTTTGATAGCCTACTAACATTTTTTGAAAAAAATATACTGATCATTCTCCGAACGAACTTTTTATGCGAGAGTATCAATATTACGTTGACATGGTGACGTCCGTCTTATAGAGTCACGATTACACTATTTGGGTTTTAAAACACGTGAAATTTTATAAGTTTCTATTATCTTTGCATAAGCGTCGGCTCTGGCCATCAAAGCTGCCCGAAAATGTCTCTATAGAAGAACACAGAGTATAGAGATATATATTATATTCAACGTAAGTAGAAACATATTGAATTCAAAATCACGGCACGTAGACGCAAGCATCCGAGATTTACGGCTCTAGCGTTCAACGAAGTGTTCTGTATTTAATGCGTCATCTTTTAGAGGTAAAAAAACAGCGGCAAGAAGTGGTGCACAGGGCACTGCATTGGCGCTCCAATTGCAGGGTATCTAGATCATGTTTGTTGCACGGAAATTGAAATAATGCGGTGTAGAGCCACATTTAATTCCAATATTTCACTTCGCCCTTCCGGGGATCGAGCCCAAGACCTCAAGAATGGTAGGGGAACGCGCCAACTACTCCACAACTCGATTTTCTTTTACGTCTTCATTTTTTTTACGCGTCAGGTTTCAAATCAAGGACCATGAAAAATTTTGTGAAAAATCAACATTTTTACATGAACGTTTTAATGATGACCTTATACCTACATATAGTTTTTAAAACATTTTACAAGTTTTATTTCTAAAATTATTACAAACTCATGCTATTTATTTGTTGAACTTTTTGTACAATATGAATGTGTATAAAGAGATATCTTCAAACTAACTAAAATCAGACTGGTGTGAGTTCGTCAAATTTTGCACCGAACTTAAAGTTTTTTTTTTATATTTATTTACAAATCGCATAACAATAAAAAAAAAAATGACTGCGTATTACATTCCTAGAAATGACTGAAACTTGATTTGGAATAAGATTTTAACATGAAAAAAGGAACATATTAAGAACAACAGAGTTGATGGAGAAAGACCAAAGAAGGGAAACTAATATGAAAGTTTCTCTGAAGAACAAAATATGTGAAGACCGCTTAATTATTTAAGCCCTTTGGCTTACAAAAATACGTGAGGCGGTGTTGGGTCAAATAAGACCCAATTTTCAATGTCGCATTTTAGGCATTTTTGTGGGTGTTATAATATTAATATTTCATCAGAATATACTCTGAATCATGATGTGTGCTAAGGTTTTGTGTACATTTTTTTATGATTTGGTTAAGGAAAATAATGTATAAAGAATACTATTAACATAATACATTATTTACAATGGATCTAATCGGACCTATCTAGGTACGGTAGGTATAAGCTAAGGGAGCTCGGTTTGAGTTCAATGGTAGAGACGAGACAGCATGGTGACTCGATTGAAACATTCAAAATCCCGAAGGTGAAATTAATGTTCACTGTAAAAAATAACCGGCATCTTAGAGGTCATTCATTGAAATTAAACACTACCTCCTACTCATCCAACCCCATGAAGAGCTTTCTGACCAACAGAGTTGTAGAATAATGGAATATCCTTCCCGAAAAAGTATTTGGTGACTCCTCTCTTTGACAATATTTATTGTTTCTGTTAAAACATATCTTTAAAAATGTATACTCATTATTTAAAAAAAAAATATTTTTGGGATCGTAAATATCGCATTATTTTAACTACTTTTAAGACGATCGAGTTAGTGAAATAAGTGTCATGACGAAAAGGCGGGTACGTCTCAAAACCGGTAGACAGTAGACATATAAAAGTCGGCAAGTCCTCATATCATACTTTATTTTAATTACCCAAAACCATAAATTCAAAAATTTACAAAGTTTACAAAAATTTACATTTTTATTTGATTTGAAAATGCAGCCACTCCACTGGCCCGGCCCATAGGAACGTTGCGGAGTACCAGTGTATATATTTTTTAAACATAAGTGTTATCATCATTCCATGTCCGCTCCCTAGTTGAAGATAGTCCAAGAAGATCCTCCAGGCATCTCTGTCGGCTGCCAGGCTGTACTCCTAAGTCAGGTTCGCGTACCGTAGTTTTGACATGAACTGCCGACGAATAGTCAGCAGTGGACATCTAGGATGTCGAGAACCTGATGCCTTGTAAAGTAGGCAACCATGGTTAAGGCTCTCAGGAGGCATCCGCAGTATATGGCCAAGCCAACCGCATCGCCTCCACTTGATGACAGTTGTCACCGGAGTTTGCTGCGTCCGTTCTCTCAATACTTCAGTCCACACAAAGTCAAACCACCGCACACCCAAGATTCTTCTGAGACACCTATTCTCAAATCTCAATTTTTCGCTGTTTTGGGCCCTAGTGAGGTGCCACGATTCGCATCCATAGAGGGGAATAGGTGTTATGCAGGCGTTATATAGGCGGCATTCGATTTTCACTGAGTAAATATCCGATCTCCAAACAGCCTTGACAACTGTTGAATTTAGCGCCTGCTACTCCTAGCCGCAATCCCAGTTCTTTTTGAAAGCTGACATTTTCCGTAACTTACACTCTTAGGTATTTAAAACGCTCAACCCTTTCGATGATTAATTTGACAGATTCAGGGGATGGGCATGAAGTGTTACATAGTACATGGGTTTTTGCAATATTGATTTTTAAACCCATGCATTCGAAGTATCTATTTAAGCTATCTACAGTGGCCTGAATACTTGTGAACAAAAGTGTTCTTTCACATAACTTACGATTACAGTTCAATATACAATTTGAAATAAAATAAAATATATAAATAAAAAAAAAACAGAAAAAATATAATTTAACAAATAATTATACTGTAACATACGAGACATATTCCTCGGCTTCCTTTCTAGTCCTTTAAGTTTTCCATTTATGGACTAGAGTCTTGAAAGTATTTATTTACTAAAATTTTATAAGTTGTTTTTTTTAGATCCAAAATTGTTGTAACAGAGAGCGAAAACTTTTTTGAGAAGGGAATATGGAAGTTTAGGCATTCACAGGGCTTATGACTTATCATTGGCTAGTTCAAGTGGCCATTTTGCACAATGTATAACATATGCCATTCGTGGCCACTTAAATCAGCCAATGACAGGTTATAGCCCCTGTAAATGCCTATACAATGAAAGCATCCACCCCTTTCCCGAAACTGTTCATAAAGACATTTTTTTTAAGACTAATTAAGCGAAAATAACAAAACAAAGAAACTTTAAAAACTTTCATTGTACAGCTCACTGCAGTATTGTCAATTTGTGATCAATCAAATACACATGGTCAGCACAATCACCTTTTTCTAATTTTCCAGTATGACAGTGAAGGAATACAGTGTTAGTTCCAAATTGAGACCGCGGCCGCACGCTCCAGATCCCGCCTCGGAAAGGAAGAAGAACGTAGTAATACAAACAAATCAATCAACGACACAAAACCCAAATACATATAGGAAACATTATAATAATTTGCCCTGTACAACATGCACTCAAGCAACAGAAGAAAAACAATACGTATCTATATCAAATCACAGAGGAACATCAAATTATCAAGACTCTACCGGCAAAATCCTAAAACAGATCCTAACATGATCCCTATCAAACTCAGGCGAAATTACTTTTTGTCATAGTACTGAATTCCTCGCAAAAACCATTTTCCTAATACCAACAGTAGAAACAATCCTATGCAAAGACCTTAAATGCCCAGACTTGCATATTGCGTTTTCAAAAATGTTTTACCTCTATGTTGCAAAAAATTTGGATCTAAATAATGCCCTAGGGAGAAAATCCAGCCTGTCTGCAAACATTTGGACATACTCAAAACAATTTTTTATTTTTTTTGAAACGTAATTTTTATAATTTTAATATAAAATATAAATGTATTTTTTTAAGTACTGCTTTATTTATTGTATTCACCAACGAGCGCCATGTCTGGCACTTTCAATACTGGTAATTAGATTATTGTACTATGCTTTGCTTTTTGATCTTAGCGCGCGGGTTATTCAATTAATTAACTTTTTCAATTAATCCATAAATAATCGTGTTAATCAACTGTACAGGAAACCTTAAATCATCTTAGAGAAAATTACTCACTAATACGTGGTTAGTTTTTGGGAACATAATAAAATCACAGAGTAAATTCACTAAAATAATGAACAATATCAATCACTGACGGCATGCTGTACGTGAAAAATACCACGGAAAAATTTCATCAGAATATGTAAATTATTAGAGTATTTTCAGCCGAGTAGACTCCAAGTATAATTATTTTATTAATCAATTATTATTTCGTACACAAAAAATGATTGTGGGAATCGATTGTACACATGGTGTAAATCTATTATTAACCGTGCGATATTTTGATTTATAAAAATAAGTTTTTAGATTATATTTTCTAAAATGTGTAATTGAAATGGCGCTATTTGTCCAGGCGGATGAAAAATACAGCGCTGAGTGTGAAACAGAACCAAAACCCTGGACTTGGTTCAGGTTCTAGTTCTCTTGCACACACGGTACTGAATTCTTCATCCGCCCCGACGCGCGGATAAAAATAAACGTTTCTGAAATTTCCGCTGAAATTCGGTTCGAGAAATAATGACGTCAAGCGCATTGAAACAATTTTTTCCAACAGTGTTTTGAGTATGTCCAAATGTTTCAAGACAGGCTGGATTTCCTCTCTAGGAAGTTATTAAGGTCTATAGGCAAAGTATTTTTGAGAATGTTACACAGTGTGTAAAGTGTCCACTTAAACCAGACAATGACAGGTCATAAGCCCTGTAAATGCCTAGACTTCCATATTCTACTCTTAAAAACCTTTTCTCTCTCTGTTGCAATTGATTTAGAAACAATTTTTTGTCTGCGTGATCAATGTTGTGCAAGAATTATTACATACGGACAATCAAAAGAAAAAAATATACCCATATTACGTGTTATCTAAATGTCGCTTTGATTTCAATCGACCGCGATCATATATATTATGTATTTACATGTAATCAGTACCTATGTAAAATAGATTCTAATTTATTATTCTAAAACTGTTTATATACATACTATTAAGAGATAACGGAAGTATGCGGAATGCGTTATGTAGAATGTTTTTCTTGTGTCGTCTACCGTTAAGAACATAAACATTAGACAAATTTGCTTGAAACTCGTCTGTATGCGGATTCTGTTCATTATTTTTTATTTATTACTAAAATACACAGTACATGAATAGTAACGTATCACTTACTCCACTAGACCAACATTCATGTCCTGGGCTTAGATACAACATAATGGAAAGTGAAAGCATACATGATTTTACTGACCACTGTCAAAATAATAAAAGCCTCATACTTTGGTCACATGTTCCGCAATGAGAAGTTTAGTATGCCCTTCTTCAGCTTATTGTGGAAGGTAAGATGGAGGGCAGGCGGGGTATAGGGCGGAAAAGAGCATCATGGCTCAGAAATCTCTGACAGTGGTTCGGTGTGCCGGATGCAGCAGCGCTGATTAGACTGGCCCAGGCTTGATATACGGGAGGAATGGATCCGTGCTGGTCGAGGTGCGGAACTCATGTATTTGCCGTCTTAGTCCCGATCTGAGAGAAGGTGGGGGTAATTAATCCTTTACTAAACAAAAGTGTACCGGACGTGTCTGGGGCCTGAGGTTTTTGATTACGGGTGCCCCTGTCAGTGGACATCTTTTGCTGAGGACTTCCCTGAGCAATGTACGTTTCTTTTATTGCTTTCGCTTGATGAGATCAAATTCGTCAATAATTGCAGGTTGAGTAGGTATGAGTGGCGGCAAAAGTTGATTTGCAACCAGTAGTCTTTGGGTAGGCCTGCTGCTTTTGGGTGCGCCGGCGGTACCCGGCCTTGAGTGTCACCTGGGAGCGTTGTGATGCTCCAGAGAGTAGTTACTAACGTTTTCTATCACTGTCGGCATAAAGGGGTTTGAACTGGGCGAAGGATTTATTTATTTTATTTATACTTCCCTTATTCCCTACCTTGTGGACAAGGGGTGGTTTTAGAGCGGCAGTGAAAGGGACATTGAAAGTTGTAAATGTAAATATTTGTTCGCGCTTTTCCTTACTGAATTTGATTAGTAAAGGACAAAATATAATCAATTCGTTATAAAAAAAAAAATTGCTTGATTGTATGAGTAAATCCGAAGAAAGACATTTTGTCTTTAAAACGGATTCGGGTATTTGGTGGATGCTTTCAATGTTAACGAAAAGCGGACTGTAGCGAAAAAACAAATTTCATTCAGTTTTGTAAAAGGTTGGGAACTTTCGAAGAAAGAAAAGGAACATGAACATGGACCTACCTTTGATACGAAGAGGATGTTCTCCAATTCGATGAAATTCACATGAATTATGTAACGATTTATGATAACTTTTACAACGACGCGCGACGAATCCAAGATTTTTTATGCAATCTAATGTTATTTGTCAAGATGTTTTTTTATTTTATTTTGTTTGTACAATTGTTCTAATTTTGTATTTTTTCTCTTTTGGTGGTAGGTACCATAAAGATGGGTCAAGGGGAGGATAGGAAAGAAAGGTGAGATCGGCCAGGAATAATATCGATAAATGCTGTTAAACACGTATCATTTAAATGTATAAAAATAATCATTACAACATAAATATCGATTTCTTATCAGCATCTGAACAACACGCAGCACTCTGTGTATTGTTTTGATTAATAATAAATAAATTTTCGCAATGTCTGACAGCGGTCTCCTACAAGGGTCTCTTCCCCTAGACAAAATTCGATTTCAAATATTTCTTTCGAAGATTTTTTCCATTTTAGAGAACTTAATATATTGTATTCATCCAGGATATCATTACATACATTAACAGACAAACCAGGAGCTATGGAGAGCGGAGGGCACTGTGGGCGTATATAAATACATTATTTTTAAGGACCCTAGGAATAAGAAGATAAACAATGCAGGAAAGTGAAAAATTCTATTACACTCAATAAAATATAATAAATATGAAATAAATATTTTTAAAATTTTTGCATTTAGCATTAAACAAACCAGATCAATAAGAAGAAAAATAGATTATTGAATTATTATAATTCCCTTTTCCGCACCCACTGGTGCATAGGGCACTGTATTAGTAAATCAAATGCGATGTAGTTAGATCATATGTTACATGGTAAAGTGATCATCAATCTTACACTTCAGGTGCCAGTCCAAGAGCAATAAATAATGCAGATCAAAAACTTTGAAAATCTATATATCATATCCACCCTCCCAGGATTTCAAAAAGGGCATTTTATGTTTCCATTAATTTTTGGTCATTAATTTTTCGTCTTAAATTACAAAATGACAAAACTACTTTTTTAAAATACAATCTGAAAGCCTTGGTATTTTTGTTTAAATGGTTGGCTTTTACTTTGAGAAATGATAATGATTGCATGCAATCGTTTTTTACACAATCTGAGGTAAGCATTTTTTAGAAAACAGTCAGCCCTAGTAAAACTCTGGTGCATTGATCATATTGTTTTATAGTTATATAAAGTACTTGTAAAAATTAATTATTTATTGACTTGGTGTTTATTTTGCGAAAATAATTTAATTATGTACTAAGGGAATTTTGGTGATTTTTTAAGTCTGGCTGATTACAAACCTAAAATATGCGTTTTGCAGTAAACAGCCAGATCTAATATCGAATACAACCTCTGAATGTATGAGGTGACATTAATTTTCTTAACATTTTGAAAACATGACATTTTCCTATGGAGATTATTAGGTTTTTTTTTTAAAGCGGCCTGGCTGTTTTTAGCGGAACATAACATTGACCTGCCTGGATACGATAACACCTAAATCTAAAAAAATATAAAATTGGTTATTTATGTCAGTGAGATTTACACAAATAATTTATTTGACCTACTGAAAAAACACTCGTTGAAATAGTGTAGACTCAAATTACAACCTTATACTTACATTATATTTTTTTACATCGCATAGAGAAATGCCTCTGCTTCCGTTTTGCCTTGTAAGAAGCTTTTGAAGCACGCCAAATAAGATTGTTCTCTTACGAATAAACAAGTTAAATCCATTTAAAACCGATTACCTATAATTATCGAGAATTACACACTTCACGTCATAAAATATAACTACTTAATAAACGTTTCGTATTTACTGTAATTGCTTCTAGTTACTTTATAATTGCGTATAGGCGTTTCCAATATTTATTATATTAAGTCGAGTAAAGATTTCTCATGCTGATAGAGTAAATAAAGCAGCGTTTCTGATTAAATGTGAAAAATTTAATTTGTTTGACTGTGGTATTAGGTGAGTTTAGATTTCTAAATTGTAATTGTGTTATGAAAACATGTAGCCGAATGTAAACAAGAACACTTGCACTCAACAGGAAGTATGTTATGTTGCTAGCAAGCAGGCATTACTTCTAATAATTGTTTAAAAATACAGAGTTATAATAATTATGGAACAAGAGGTTCAAAAAAATATTTGACTGTTAGTGAAATTAAAAAGAGTACTTTAAATCGGGTGATGAGATGCCGGATTTGAAAAAATATATAAATATGTAGATAACCTATGTATTTATGTTTTAAAATGTAAAAATAACAAATGTACCCAAGTTGCCTCTTCTCCACATCTGCGGGCTCCCGCTGTGCCGTTCAGAATGGTCGTCGATGACGATCTTTCGTCTTTATTCGACGGAACTAAGGGACACGGGATTGACGTGGGAAGAGGCGAGAGTGCTGGCTAGCCATGGTGTCTCCAGGGCCGCGATTATGAAGGCTACCTTCATCAGTACATACGGAGACGGTAAACTTAGCTATCTGTATTATCTCTTAGATTATTTGTCTTCACATTGAAATATTATTTTCATTTTCTCTTTCTTATATAACACATAATATTATATATGTCTATATTATAGGAGCAAAAATTCATAAACATTTCTTGTGTAACCACGGCCATGAATAGGCTGTGCCTATGTGGGATTTTTTTAATACTTTTTTGACTGTTAATATATATTTCATTGCTATGTAATTATCCTTTATTTTTTAATACTCTGTTTTACCTCTTATGTATATTGTAAAAATGCATATAATTAGTGTTAAATCTAACAATGTTTTGAGTATGTCCAAATGTTTTCCGACTAGCTGGATTTCCTCCCTAGCGAGTTATTTAGATATAATTTTGCAATGCAACAATACAACAGAGAGGGAAAATAGTTTTGAGAAAGGAAAATGGAAGTCTAGGCATTTACAGAACTTATGACCTTTAAATATGGGCAGAATGGTGAATGTTACATAGTGTGTAAAGTGGCCGTTAAAACCAGCCGATGACAGGTCATAAGCTCTATAAATGCCTAGAATTCCACATTCCCTTCTCAAAATTTATTTATCTGTCTGTTGCAAAAAAATATTATAAAATCTTTTCACACGAAGCCTGTTAGACCACAATATAAGATTAACTTCATGTATAAAATACAAAACTCGGAGATAAATATTATGTCCAAACCTTTTACGCTTTTTCTCTTTTTTTATCATCCAAAGCCTTCGTGTCTGAAATAACCCTCAGTGGTCCCTTAAGTTGTAAAAAGTCACTTTGGTATAATGAAACCGGTTTATGACAAACCCTGATTACCTAACGGACAAGGTGAATTCATCCGTCGCAAAGTCGTGAAATCAAACGTGTAATTAAAAAAACGAATAAATAAAGTCCCGAAAAAAACTTGTTGAAAATTTAAATGTTCGCAGCTGTCCGGCGTCCCTGCGGTTCGCCTCAATATAAAAAGACGAACGAACATTAAATTTATAATATTGTATGGGCTTACATGACAGTGTCCATTTTTATTGTGGAAATATGGTAAATTTTTAATCGTTACCTCCGGTAAAGCGAAGAAAATAAGGGTTGGTAGAGAATAATTGAAGGGGTATCAATTCGATGACGCATTTTGTTTGCTCACTTGAAACAAAAGACACGTTCGTTTTGAATTTAAATTTGTATTCAATAAAATATCAGAGGGGTTATTTACATTAATTTCTTTCTGCTTTAAAAAAAATGTGTTCTTACAAATTACGCAAATATTTTAATTTTAGGTGGCATTTTCAACGAGTTAATAACTCATTATCATAACATGAGAATTAAGTTGTAGTAGAGCGGGTTCGAACATCTGACCTGTGATTCAAGGCTCCACGACACTAGACACGAGACCACAACCCGGTTCAACATATAAATGTGAAACAAAGTAAATCTTACTTGAGAAAAATACGCTAGGAAACGAGATTTATTTACTTATTTATTCATTCAAAATTACACTAGTTTAAATATAAGTGGACTAATTAATACTTTTTGGGCTATGCCCGTGTCAAGCCATAATAAATAACAATAGAAAATACATACTTAAATTAATTAGATTAAAATATAATGACATGTGATGCAATCTAATAAAAATCCACAAAAAAGGTAAAAGTAATGAATAACAAAATTCCAAAGAATACAATTTAAAAAAGATAATAATATAAATATTAAAATGAAAATCATAAATTATACAAATTTAGATTTATACATAATAAAATATACAGTATCATTGAAATCAACATAATAAAAGTATAATAGTAAAACAAAGTAGTATAGAAAAAAAAACAAAATAATAGTATCATTGAAATCAATCGAAAAAGAATATATATTTAAATAAGAATATAGAAAGTAAAAGTATGGAAGGAAAGCAGATTTGTTAATTTTTGCTAATTGCTAATCTCGAACTTTAAAAAAAAATATACGTCGATTATGTCGTGATTTTGCATTCTTGATATTTTCAAATATATACAAACTCGAAAGCTGGTTTTTCAAACGTAAAAACAGCTAAATATACTAAGTTATATTAAATTAATGAAACTCATGCAATCTAAGTATTTTTGACAATCCAAACAGACCTCTGTCAAATGAGACATTTTAAGTTTAAATCTCATCAATTATTTTCATCAACTTTCACGTTTTGACTTATTTTGAAACGGTTTATTTAATCAGTTTAATTAATCAAACGCTAATGTCTATTTTACACAAACCATATAATGTGGCATTATCATAATATTTATATTTACTAAGGAAACAGAGTCCCTGCTTGGACACACACAGAGGTGTGCTCATATGACATAAAACTTTATTGCCAATAATTAATATTAACAGTTTATTTATAATGACATATTCGATTCCTTAAAAGTATTCGTGTATTCTCCGTCCAGATAATAAAATATCATATTTTGACCACGACATAACATCATGTTTCCGAGATAATGAAGTTTTGCTGTTTGCTGATGATATAAAAATACATAGGTCATTGCGCAACTCTGCAATCTAACTTAAATTGTTTGAATGTATGGTGTGAAAGGAACAATTTATTCCTCAATGTTGACAAATAGAAAGTTTTAACTTTTTGCCGAAATAAGAACCGAAAAGCTTTCAACTACACAATAAATTATATAAATTTGGAGCGAATGACCGAAATGACCGATCTTGGTATTATATTCGATAAAAATTAAACTTCATCAAACATGTACAGGGCAGAACAAATTAAAGCATGAAAACTCTGGGATTTCTGTTGCGAACGATCAGAGATGTTGACTCAGTTTATGTGATGAAAAATTTATATACTGCTTTAGTACGTAGCCAACTTGAATACAACTCAGTTATATGGTCACCATGTTATAAAGTGCATATAAATATATCGAAAGAGTTCAACAAAAATTTTTACGTTTCGTTAATTTTAAATTAGATATTTCAGTTGAACATATGAATTACTCGTACTGAAATGAATATTTAAATGTACAAACATTAGAAAATAGAAGAAAACTGAATGATTTGTTAATTTTATTTAAAATATTAAATTCAATATTTGATTGTTCCGATCTGCTACAACTAATTAACTTCCGAGTTCCGGGCCGGGTTACCAGATTCAATAAACTATTCTATGTAAACGTATCTACATCAAACTACAGTGCACACTGCACACTCGCCAATTAGGAGAATTCGTACATTTGCAAATGGATACGCAAATGACGTAGATATATTTAATATAACACTTTTGAATTTTAAAAGGCTGTGTATCAATTTACTATCTTCAAATTGTAATACCTAAATAATACTCTGTTGATGTCAATTGTTCACCGTATTATATATTATATCTGTATTCTAAATCACTATTTTACTAACTTCTTCTAATTTTAAGATTATTTTAATATAACCCATACGAACAAATGTACTCCTGTTCTCCACTACAATTTATGTATGTATTATTATGTATCCCCATATATTTTGTACTAATATGTAATGATTATTTTTTTATTTTTTCATTTTCCTTACTCTTCTTAATTCATTTTTATTTTTGCTGCTTGTTTGTGTAAAATGCATTTCTGTCTTCATATTTAAAAATGCACTTCTGTTCTTTCCACTTTTATACTTGTATGTAAAGATTATATTTTTGATCTTTTTCTTTTTCTTCTAAAAATCATGTATATTTTGTCATACTTCTGTGTAAAATACATGTCTATCTTTATTTGTATATATGTGTGTAAACCATGTAAAAGCCTAAAAGGCCTTCAAATAAATAAATATTATTATGTTCAGTAAACACTTTATTTAAATTTTTATATAATATTTGCGTTTTTATGTACCTACCCAAATATTTTAGTTTAAGGGCCATTTTCAACGAGTTGTAAATACATCACTTTTAGAAAATGGCAATCAAGTTAAGGTAGAGTGGGATTTGAACCACGGACCTTTTTTTTATTTTTTTTTTAATTCAGTAAATATACAGTACAATTACATAGTTTTATAGTTTACACAGATAAAACTAACTCTAATGGACCAGTGAAGTTTACATATTATATTATAATTATATCTAAGGTTATCAATTAACTATTTTTATTTTATTTATTTTTTAAATACAAAAAAGTGAAGGAAAAAAAATATAAATGGTAGTAGTTTAAAAATAAAAATCAAAACAAAAAAGTTATTTAAAAGTTTGTAGTTAGTATGTATTTACAAATGGAAGTAAGAATTAAAATAAAGAATAAAAAACATGCTCAGATGCAAAAAAAATAAATCTAAAAGGAAATACATATATATACCTACGTACATACATATTTTAAGGGATCCTTTGAGCCGTGAGTCCGAAACACTAGCCACGGGACCAAAACCCGATAGTATTAGTACATGTGTCAAATTCTAGGCAAAGTTAATACTAAAATAAACGAAAACATTATAATATCGACTGTGTTGAGGACAAAGGATTCACACCACAATTATGGAAAAAGCTATTTCATTATTTTTATGTGTTTTTAAGCAATAATTATGTACATAGATCTTATACATCATGTTCAGGCAAACGTATTTAAACCGCTGACCACTTATTGGCGCAATCCTTTTGCCAGAATGTGTATAAGACCCACGTATTTGGATAAAAACACATTTAAACTTATAAAACAACTTGGGCCGAAATTGTGGTTTGAATCCTTTGTCCTAAACACAATCGATATTATAATAATAAAGTATAATGAATAATATTTAACGATTTTTACGATAAACTAAAATTTAATTTAGCACAGGTGCCGTGGCGCAGTTGATTAGACGGCCAACTGTGAAACTGACGTTGCGGACTCTATTTGCCGCCAGTTGTAAGAAAAAATCCAAGAAAGATTTTTCCTCATTAGTCTGGGTGTTTTGGGTATATTTTTCATAAATTCCTTCCAAATGCTGTCATTCCCACCTGCTTACAATCGTACTTGATGCAACAGATAAAATTTAATATCTCGGTGTATACATAGACCAAAACTTAAAATGGAAAAACTATATTAGTGAACTAGTTAAACGAATTAGAAAATGTATATACATATTTATTAGATTAAGGAATATTTTAAAAATCAATCATTTAAAAATAGCTTATTACTCAATTGTACAATCTTTGTTACAAAATGGTATTGTAGTATGGGTTGGTGCATATGCCAATATATTAAACCCCCTTAAAATAGCACAAAGATTAATTATTAAAGTAATTTTAAAGAAACCCTCAACATTCAATACGGAAAGTCCAAATAAAATATTTAAGGTTTATACAGTAGACACTCTTTATAAAATAAATTCTATAATACAAATTTATAAAGAAGAAAAAATAAAAGAATTTGAGATGAATCAGTCACTCAGATACCAACATAATATTACAATTCCTAAATTCCATTCAAGTCATGGTCAAAATAACTTTGTCTTTAAAGGTGTAAAAAATTATAATAATCTTCCCCAATGAACTAAAAACTATTGAAAATAATAAATCAATAAATAAATTAAAGTTAGTTTAAGATATTTTTTTGAACACGTGTAAAAACAACATTAAGTTTTAATTAGAATGAATATATTATTGTTTTTCCTTCTCATGTACTTGTATTTAAAATTATGTAAACTCTTATAAATAAACAACAAAAACAGTGTAAGTCCCTCTCCAAGCTTAAAAGTTAGTCTCTTTTTTTGGAGAGTTACAGTGATAACATTTACTAGATGTGTAAAAGTAGCTATGTTTAGAATTTTACAAAAACGTGTACTCTTTATGAAATTTATTGATAAAAAATAAAAAATAAAATTTTTGTTTTTTTAAATAAATGAATTTTATAATAAACATCATATACAACATTCTAAAACGAGACAAGGACAGTCGAGACTAATAAACCCGGGATAAAAATTATACAATAAACTACCAGACAAAACTAAACAAAAGACTCAGACAACCTTTACAAAAGATGTTAAAAAATATTATCATTTACAATAGAATGTGAAATTAAACAGGAAAAATTAATTTGTTAAATTAATGTAATTCGTAAGGGTGTATAAATAAATAAATTTCAAATAAAAATATATCCATATATGCGGTATTGCGCCAGAAGAACAGTAAAAACTAATATAGACGGTAAATAATAAATTAATGTTCATTATTAAGTAATATTACAATAACTATACAGGATGCCAACGTTTTCATCGTAATTTGTTGCATTCGAGTCGCTGTTTCGGATATTTAAAGTGTATCTAATAGATGTAATCTACGAAAATTATACGTCTCCAATTCCTTAGAGCTACCACGAGTTATAAAATATTTATTTGATTATAATTCAATAAAGCCTTACATCCCGCCATAAACACGATACTGAGGAACCTGTTTGGTTTTATGTTTCCCGTGTATTATGTTCACAGTTCACAGATAAATTTGAATAACCAATGGGATATAGAAATTGGGTTTCACTCAATTTTAAGTAATTACACGTTTCACTTAATAGACCCACAACAACAATAATTTAATCTAATAGAACAAAATGTTCACAAAAAGGTTTTAAGTATTCATAAATTAATACAGAATTTCGTTGTAAGTCAACATGCTCAATATACAATATTATGTAATATCAAGCAGGTATGTCTGATCATAATAGGAAATACCTTGCTGCGGTATTTTGATATTGAAAATTTATTTTATGTACGCACATTCGTGCTTTCTCTGTCGGCTATCATGTGCTTTGACAAAGTCATCGATTTTAGCAACTCGAATTTTGCATCAGAAAATTAAAATATATGTATGAAATTTTGTTTTTTAAAAAAATATTCGGATGGAAAGTTCAAGTTAATTGAATCGGTCATTTTGTCGCAATTGACTTTTATGACTAACCGTTCATAATCGCATATGTTGCCCGTGAGAACGAAGGGCGTCTCTTTGTTCTCAGAGAATCATCCAAGTCTTTCGACATAGTAAAATTTTAAAACATACCGTTAAACCTTAATTAACAACAACAGATTTAGTGAAACTATTGCTTTATTTTGAACAATTTACCTAAGCGGGTATATTCAAGATCATGGTTCTGTAGCTATTTCACTGAAAACTATAGAGTTTTATGGTAGAATATAAAAAATAAAAAAAAACTCTTGATAATTTAAAATGTAAGTAAAATATTTTTTTAATGTTTTCTATTATAAAGTAAAACATAAGAAAAATACAAATATTAGAAACCATTTTTTTTGCGTAAAAATGAAAACCCCATTTTCATACAATAAAAAAAATATGAAAGTTGCTTTCAATAGAGCAAAATGTCGACCGTTCAAACCAAAGGTCTTCAAACTTTTTTGTCTCGCCGACCCCTTGCCGATTATTTATATTTTAGTCGACCCCCTGCTTCTTAATTTTTTAAGAGAAATTTATCAACTTTAAAGGTGTTTTTGAGGCTGACGTTGAACTACTCACGTTTATCGGGTTTACTGTACAGCGGGATATTTTAAAATTAAAGAAACTTCAGTATAAAGGAGTAATTGATGAGAGTTCGCGTCATTTTCTGCAGACGACCGCCTGACTCCGGCAGGCGGCCGACGTGGAAACGGTGCAACATGTCGTTATTCATTATGCATACATTACTGTGGAGGCTTTTATTAAATCCAACTCGTCAGTACAGGTATCAAATGTGTAAGGTTTTACAAGTTACACGTACAGCAGCCACAGTTCGAAACGCCTACTAGACAATTATATTAAATTTACATGTAATTAGGAAACATATGTCTATTCTAACAAAGTATTACGTAAGTACCTTCTAAGATACTATTTGTGTTAGGTGGATTATTACATTTATGGTAAATTTTGGCAACGGTCTTACTAAATGGGATACACTCTTGTAGACCCCCATTTACATCTCATGGACTCCTGTTTTTTTTCCACTGCCATGGATCCCCTGCAGGTCATGATAGACCCCTGGGGGTTGATATAGACCACTTTGGGAATGACTGGTTTAAACCCAATAAACTTAGTAGCCATTAAAGTATATACCTGCCATTACCTGTATCAGTATTACCCATACTTACTTGGAAGTTTGTTCAACTGATTCTGTATGACAAACCGTTCGCCTCGGCAGAAAATAATATTAAAATAGGGGTAAATTATCCCCGATAAACATGATTTAGTGGCGAAGTAGTCTCTGGCCCTGATTTACGAGCGTAGAGGGTAAGCTCGGCTATAATATATTATATATTCATGTTATCCTAATGTGTACCTACAGACTAACTCTACTATCGGATAAGCTACCTGTATTGGAAACGAAGGGCGCCCAAGAAGGGGTGAAGTGTTGCGAAGATGAATAAGGGTGAAAAATAAACCAGCACGCTTTATTTAATATTAATACGATTGGGAGACTTAAATAAACAGAGCGATTTGTCAGAAAATTTATAATTGAGGGAATAAATACACTTTTTTCAAATTAGTATTTTAATAAACAACACGTCGACTGTTACCACTATATCATCAAGACTTATACTAACTAAGAATTACACGCGTCACTGATTATATTATTATGTAACATTGAGAGAAAGGGAGAGTGAAACATAGAAAGAGAAAGAAGACAATATGAGTCATAACCATTGTATAATACATATATATGATACTCGTATTATTCGCACAGTTTAAACTACGCAGGTACCCATTCGCTTTTTCCACGGCTCTATAGCAAAGATATATAGAAATGTAGATTTATTTCATTTATCCTTCTACAAATTAAAATCGATACTTTTAAGCATTTATTTTTTAAAATATAATTATTAATTTTGTTGTACTACCTCTGTCACTCCCAAACCTTTTATTTTTATGGTGTTATTTTGTTTCTATATTAGCCCTTTTTTTGTATTTTTGTACATTTACAGATATGTATGTTTTTAACTTTGTTCAGTGATCATTTTTTAATATTTTGTCAAGGGATAAGCCGTTGAATAAATAAACAAAGTGAATATTTTTTCAATAGGATTTGAAGTAAAGTTTTGTTCATCACTTATTATGAAAAGGGTTTTTGGTTGATAGCTTTACTTATTTATTTTAAGATTATCTAAACGGCCTTCATTTGATTAAAATGTAAATACCCGATGCATTATTCGTTCGAGATGTTTCGGAATCCACCCGAAGTGGCTTTGTTTATAGCAAACGTATCGGGATTTGGGATGGAGATACCCGACACGTTATTCACCCCGGTAATAATATAAACAAACCAAATCATTTTATAAGTCATTTAAAAACGAGAATGCTTATGTTGAGTGACGTTAGCAGAAGCTACTCAGGGGCGATATTGTGGTGTTACGAAAATTAACAGCACTAATTAATAACGAGCGTCCGATTTATTCCGAAACATCCCGATCAGGAGACGTATTACCGAGTGATACCGAAGCATCCCAAACGTAAAATGCGTCGCGTCGGGTATTTACGAATGCCATAGCTTTAGTTCGTTTTTGTCCTGTATACCATTTTTAAAGTACTTGAGTTAAGTGTACAGGAGTTCTGAGAGAGCTTTTATTTATAAAATTCAAATGCTATTTTTTTATGTTTAAGGGGTTTTCTAAATGAAATACGTCTTAAGTTGTGGTCATTTTTTATGCCTATTTCGGATAAAAAACTTTAAAGCTCTATTTCAGCAAATTTAAGTTTTGGTCTGTTGGATAAAAACGAACTGAAGCGAGGATATGTCAACGGGGCCACAGCCCGTTTCATTGTAGACAACTAGGTACTTTAACCTCTAAAGTATTTTACCAAAAAATGTAAACGATGCTAAGATTAAATATATACAAAATGATGAATAGAAATAGTTGGAAATTCGCAAGTCAGAAATTCATTGTATGCACATGATTAAATGCTAAACATTTTGTGTACGCTGATGATACCGCACTAGTGATGTCACATAATCATTTAGCTACTGCTGAGAAACAATTACAGGATGATTTTATACACACATGGTGTAGGTTTGATTATCAATGCTAAGAAGACCAAATAATTGCACAATAGAGCACCATATGCCAAATTTAACATAGAGCCCTGTGTAATTTCTTATGATTTTCACTGTATTCATTAGAATATTATACAACCCTGAAATTATGATTTTTTTAATTTTATTTTTATTTATTTTTATTATTTTTTTTATTTATTGGGGATATCAACAGTAATACATTTAACAAAAATACCACAAATAAAATATACAGAGAATAAAACCAATGACAGATATCCACAGAAATACATTAAATACACGTACAATACATACTAGTGTGTTTGTGTGAGTGTAAGTAAGTGAGAGGGTGGGTGTTATATTGGAATGAGGGTGGACATGTGTGTAAATATTGCACAAGTGTCAAGTGTCGAAAATATAAATATATTTAAAATATTAAGAATTAGAGATAAATTATTATAAAATAAAATAAAATAAGATAAAATTGATTGAAACTAAGTATAAGACAAAAAAGTATGTTTTAAGACGCGCATTTTAAATGTTATTTTTTTACAATCAAATGGATCAATAAGGGAAAGTTCAAATTATATTCACTAACAAAACGTATAAGTGGAGAGTTCTGGGCATAGTTCGTACGAACTGCTGGCAGATGAAATAGAGAGCTCGACGTGTGACGGGTGCGGTAGCTGGGGACATTTAATGATAACTCCGACAAAAAAGCCGGACTATCAAGGCGTCCACTAAGTATGTCATGAAGCACCCCCATGTCCAACAGTAGACGGCGATCTTCTAAAGTATACTATAATTGAGATCGGTATACCTGCATCTCCAGTTAAGATGTCTAAGAAATGTCCATTGAATTTTCTCGAACTTTGTGGAATATTGTGGAGACCAAACAGAAGAGGCATACTCGTATAAGAGGATATATTAGAAAATATTAGTGAGTATGTATATTAAGGATTAACTATCGATTGCCATTTTAAATGGGATGCTCATGTACAAAAATTGTGCAATAGACTTAGATCAATAGTTGGTAAAATGTCTATATTAAAATATTATGTCCCTGATAGTACTTTAAGATTAATTTATTTGTCACTTTCAGAATAAATTATAAGATACGCTTTAACCTCATGGGCTTATTTCAGTAATACAAACACAAACCTTGTCCAGAATTTACAAAATTCGATGATTTTGAGCTTTATTATGGTCCAATATGGTTTCTCAGCATGCGTCTCTATCTGAATATAGAAATGCATTGGAGCATGTATATAATACTCGGTTCACTGGTGTAGATGGACTAGCTCTCCCTTAATTTAATAATAAATACGGGAAAAGAATACTAGAGTACAATATCCCAAAAATGTATAATATGCTCCCATTAAATATAAAAAACAAAAAAAACTTATCAAGAGAAAGACGTCTGCTGAGAATCTGGCTTTTAGAACGTGGTTTTTTATATTGTTTTTTTTTGTGTTTTTCTTTTTTATTTGGACAATGTTTTATTTTCGAAGTACATATTTTTCTTTTTTTCCACAGTAAGAAGAGTATTTATATGTTTATAGAATTTAAGAAATAAGATTTTGTATATTTATTTAAACGTAACTTTAAGCACCTGCTAATGAACTGCATTTTATGCAGTTCAGTAGGACTTGATGATTTATGTGTTCATTTTTGTATGCTTTTGATAAATAAATATAAAAAATAAAAAAATGAAAATGAAAGAAATACGCGTATTCAATGATGAGCAGAAACAAAAATGCTATATGACAGAATCAAAAAAATTACGCAGCGTAAAATGTGATCACTTAAACCAGCAAATGACAGATGAAAAGTCCTAGAAATTCGGTAATTTCAAAATACATTTTTTATTTAGTTTTTATCTCTATCTTTATAAAATTGCTCGGCGATAACAATCAAATCTAGTTTTCATCATCATCATTCCCATTTCAACACCCAATTGTGTATAGGGCACTGAATTGATAAACCAAATGCAGATTATTTCGATCATCTCTTATATGAAGGTAAGGTGAGCAGCCTAATGCTTCAGGTTCCAGTCCCGGAATAATAAAATATTGGAGTTAGAACAACTATGAGTATTAAAATCAACCGTTTACGTCCATCCCCTAGGAATCGAACCCAGGGTCTTAAGAATGGTTGGCAAAGGCGCTAACCTCTTCACAAGGAGGCAGACTTATTTCCATTCAATTCCCTTATTCAGGATTTTTACCCGAGAGCAGAAATCCTCTCGAAAACACTCGTCCAGGGTTCTGGTTCTATTTTACACACAGAACTGTATTCTTAATCCGCCTTGACATAGAAAATCCGATATCATGATATATTTTTTGTTGTTGATTAAAATAGTCCGTCATTAACATTATGTTTTTTTTTTAAAATATTTAATGCATTTTACTTTTTGGTATGTGTATTTTTATAGAAAAGTAAATATAGCAAAACAAAAAAAATTACGAAATATTATCGTAGTTGGACACCCAGAATAATAAATTGGAGACCATGGGCAAACAAAAGAAGGGTTGGAAGGCCATAGAAAAGATGGGTCGACGACATTGCCTCTATTGCCGGTAAAACATGAATGATGAAAGCGGGTGATAGGAAGGAGTGGAGACGTTTGGAAGAGGCCTTTAGCCAGCAGTGGAGAGAATAAAGCTGAAGAAGAAGAAGATCGTAGTTGCGCCGACAATATCTGTTAAGTAACATTTTAAAAATTGTTTAGGAGATTTAAAAAAAATCTCCTTAATGACTGATTTTTTATAAACATATTTTTTTATCATTATAAGGAAAAAAACGTTATTTTATTTTTTTTAAATATTAAAGTGTATTATGTTGAAATAATATTGTAAAATCAAAATGAGAAAAATAATTTAAAAAAAGAAAGTTCATCACCATCAATGGCGGTACAGCCCGTTGTGGGCCCTGGCCTCCTTCAGAATTTGTCTCCATTCCTCCCTACACTCTGCGGCTTTTCTCCAGTTCACCAGGCCAATAAGGAAGTTCAGCCCTACGGGAAATCGGATATAAAAATGTTTTCTTTTGCGCGGTAAAAATTAGAGCATTAAATTGTACGGCAAAGTTTCTTGAAAATGATGGAAAAAAGATTTTAATAAAAACGAACTACTTTGAACGACGCCACTAGTTCATATGAATCAACCAACGACAAGAGAGTTGCAAAAATTCGGTTTACGCTAAGTCAAAGGGACAATCGGCAGAAATGACCGAAAAGAGGCAGAGAACTTGAGTCGTCACTCGCGGAGTCATTTCAGAAATTCAGAAGTTTAAAAAAAATCGTAACGCTGATAATTCGATAGATATTATTTTATTTTTAAATCGGCTTAGTTTGATATTTTATTACCAAATAATTTATTTTTTTAAAAAACCACTAACTTCCTTATTGCTCTTTTGTCACATTCCACATTATTTAGCCATTTTGGTCTGCCTCTGCTTCGTCTGCCTTTCGGAGTGGTATAAAGATATTTTGGGGGTGCGATTATCATCCACTCTGTATACATGGCCCAACCATCGTAACCTTCTTATTTTGATGAATTGCGCAATGTTGGGTTCGCCATACAGTGCCTCTAATTCATGATTAAACCGTCTCCTCCATATTCTGTTTTGGTTGACAGAACTATATGTCTTCCTTAATATTTTTCTTTTATATACTAATACCATCTCTATAGATCTGAGGAGAGTTTTGTAAATAATGCTCATACACGCGTTTATGTAATATTCATGTAAAAAGGTGAATTGAACAGGAATGTTGCGTCTCATAAAACGAAATAATACGGACCAAAATGGACACCGAGTCGTTGGAACAATAGGCGTAATCCCCCAGTAACTACACACGTGCGTTTTCAGAAATTATCATGCAGCCAGTGGGCCACATAGCGACGGTATCTACCTACCGTCTACAAAAGATTCTCTTCGGACATCTATCTCCCTTTGTTAACCATGGAGTTGATACAGTGCTTTATTTATTTAGTTTTTTATTGCTTACTTCTTGGCATGAACACTTGACAAATTTACTACTATGCTCTATTTTTTGTAAATTTATTGATATCATTTTAGCTTTGCTGGAATTTCACTTGTCCATGCGCTTTGTAGCTGCACAATGATTGGTTATCTAGCTTTCATATATCAACTTTAAAATACCTAAATTTTGTAAATGGGGTCTAGAATTCCAATCGTCTATGCGCTTACTCCTTTTTATTATTCATATTATTTTTATTTTTAGTATCATTAATACACTAAATTTATTTGTCAATTTTTAAAATGTGTAAATGGGGGCTAAATTTCTAACTGTCTATGCGCTCTGTAGCTGCAAGACGTCCTGTAATCTAGCTCCTATCTGTTATCATTTTTAATTTATCTTAATTGATAACGAGGAACTAAAATCCCAACCGTCCATACGCTCTGAACTGCAAGACGTGCTGGGATATTTATTAATTGTACAGCGCCCTTGAGGTGATTTTCACAAAAATGGCGCTAAATAAATTATCCAACTATATGGGTCTTAGTTTAAAAAATCATGTTTACCAACAGATATTTACGGCGCAACGAAGGGATGCATATTTTAATTTTTAAAATATCATAATGTTATAACGTGAAGACTCAATAATCATACTTATGAGATTATTTCACGCAGATTGTATATTGTGAAATATAAAATACGTATTGGTTATTAATTTCAGCAATTACAAGCTTGTAAACTATCAACAGTAAATGAAGAAAGATTGCTTGTTTACAAGTTTACGGGTTTAATAATTACGAATACCATTCACAAAATAACTTTATTAACAAGTGATCAGAGATAAGATACATTGATGGCTATTATACTGAACCACTGCTCCTTCTGAGAATTATGTATAAGACGGAGTGAAGATAATTTCATTCTCATTAAAATTCCTTAGTTTAAATTGTAAATACAAACGTAGCTTCATAATATTTTTACATTATGTTGTAGGTATGTTATACGTTGTAAGATATTTACAGTGAAAAGATTGTGGTTTTAGGAAGTTATTGTTAATATTATATAAATCAGTTAAATTTCTCTGAAAAACATATTTAAATAAATATCTAAATACCCGATATATGTCTAAATCTTTAATTGGCAATTTTGTAGAAGATACAAACTTTTTTAATTTTATTGATGCTCGTAACTTAATGTATTGAAATTATAATGCCCGGTATTTTTTTGTGGTATTTACTCATTTGACTGATGAACTATCATAATTACTGCAGGTTCTATTTGATATTTTACTTGTTGATTTCAAAGAACACTCAAGGCTATGGTTATGTCTCGTTGAAAAAAAATGTAGTGAAACATGAGAAAAATTAAAAAGTGTGATTACACAGCATTCACAACTCAAAACAGCCAAATTTAGATTTACTACATTGCACTTCTGGGGGTGCAATATATCAAACAGTGATATTTATTTTGAAAGAATATTGCTGAAGGGAAATATATGTCAAAAATAGTGTTTAATTAGATTGTTAACTTGTATGTACATGTAATATTTATAAAACAAGAAAAATTACAAAGGATAAAACAGTAATCAATATTTTATTAATATCATCAGGCAACAACGAATCTTTATTAGCATCTGTGATCAATGCCACCCAAGTCCTATTTCTAAATTGAAACTGATCCAAACCAAAGGATGAAAAGTATATCTCTAGGGCTGCTGTTGCTGCAATTTATTCTCCTGCTTCGAGTGAATCCCGATTCCGGTCCACAACACGTAACGAAAGCGACTTTATGGTGCCCCGGGAATCTCCCGGTAGCTTACTTAATGATAAATATCATTGGTATAGGTATAAGCAATAAATATCCTTTAAACCTTGAGGAAATATAATAAATATATATAAATATGTTACATACTTTTACCATTTAAATATTTAAACCGTATGTGTCTACAAGAAGATCTGGACCGCCTTTCTCTATATTGTGCTCGTAATAAACTATATCATCCATATAACCTTGTTACCAAATCTATTAAGAATGTTCAAATAACTCAGGACCTCGGTGTTCTTTTAAATAGTAAACTCGACTATATCGAACATGTCAGGCATATTACGAGTGATGCATTCAAAATGTTAGGTTTTGTCACTAGTCACTTAAATGTTTAAAGATATAAATACCCAAAAAAATCATATCACGCATTCGTTAGAAGTCGGCTTGAACATGCAACTTTAATCTGGTCCCCATACTAAGAAAGTTACAAATATAAAA
Organism: Micrasema longulum; assembly: GCF_059751315.1. Lineage (NCBI taxonomy): Eukaryota > Metazoa > Arthropoda > Insecta > Trichoptera > Brachycentridae > Micrasema > Micrasema longulum. The sequence goes on from NW_028278023.1 coordinate 443,095, forward strand.
TAGAAAAAGTCCAAAATATTTTATTAAAATGTCTTTCATACATAAATAATTAAAATGAATCGAGAGTACATTTAAAAATAAACTCTTTGGATAATGGACGACAGATTGCTGGCTTAATGTTTCTATTTAAGTTTTTAAATGGCATTACTGACGGCCCCAATTTAATTAATTTCCATGTTCCTTTTAAACGTACCCGTCGCACCAAAGTATTTTACTGCACCGATGTAAACACTAATGCAGCAAAAAAATTATGCATACAAATAATTTGCAACTTGTATAATAATATTATTAGAGCCAATGCGAGTTATATATTCAACCTAAATAATTGTCACCGTGGGTGAGTAGTGATGAGTAAATACAATATTATCTTTTCATTTTATTTTAAATTTACAAAGGTCAATATGTTCAAACATTTTATTTATGGTTTTCCAAATTGTGTTCTTGTTTAATATGACTTTATTTATGACACATTACGTATATTGTCAATGTTGTCAATGTACGTATATTGTCAAGTTTGAAATAATTTTTAGTCTAGTATTAAGTATCTATTATATTTTAATCGTATTATTGTAAATATGACTGTAGAAAAAATAAAAAATTATAAAATTAAAACCTCTTTGCCGTTCCTACAGTTAAAATGCAATATAAAATATATTATAATAAGAATCAAAGTAATTTATTTTTATAAATAACATTATACCTTCATTTATTAGGGGCAGAGACACAGTTTATAGTGAGACAATCAGGAACGACCCATGCATGTCAAATAAATAGTTTTTTTTATTTTATAATCGAATTTCCCTAATTTTTAAGATTTTCACGACCGTTCAATGAGTTTATCTGGGTTATTACGCCGCGTTTCGTGCGTTGACACCCTGATGATGGACCCTGCAATGCGATGCGAAACTTCGGAAAATATAGGGATGAAGACTTATTTCACCACGTCGGAAGTTATGTTCAAAAACAAAACGATGACTCGCCAAAAAAAAAATTTAATTCGATTCGACTGTTTTTAATATAAACTTAGTGAAATGTAAGAGATTTTCAGAAAATAATTTCAGAAGGATCCAATTTACTGGAACATTAATGCAAGGTAATGATTTAACGATCTAGTAAACAATCGGACACGTAATGAATCGGATATAAAAATGTCAGGGTATTCAATAGATTATTTAAGGTGATTGAGAACCAGATATATAAAAATATAAAGGAGTCAGAAGGCCAGGACTAGTCCAAGCCTGCTACGGACCAATCCATCATTAACTAATACCCTAATGTTCTGAAAAGCCTAATAGCTAACGATCCCAAAGCTGGTATCGCTTATACCGATCGGAGTCTCGTATCGGAAAATGGATCTCTTTCAGTCCAGCGAAGAAGGATTTATATCACGAAGGTAAATAAATTACAGGTAAGTTTTTAAAAACTAACACGAAATAGAAAATTCAGAGTGAATAGGAAACGATTGATCGCTGGTATACACACACATAAACAGTATACGAGTACATGGGTTTTGGAGCGCCCCACATTTATTTAGTCAGCGTACAGTGAGTTATTTGACTAAATGTTATTACTCAAAAATAAATTGACTGATTTAAAATAAATCAAGATAAAAAACTGCATTTTAATATTCCCTTTTGAAATGCAATTTTAAAAACCAAGGATAGAAATATCACTCGAAGTATTTATGTACGTGACATTAAGAGCAGAATTTAATTTGACTTTGACGTTTTTTTTTAAAGGAATAACCCGCTAAGTCTCTATTTTGAGGCTCGTCCGCAGGTGGGATAGAGGGGATATGAAAGGAGGTAATGAAAAATACACCACAACAGCCAGACCAATTGAGAAAAAAATCTTTCATTGATTTTTTTCTTGCAACTGGCGGGAATCGAATCCGTGACGTCAGTTTCACAGTTGGCCGTCTAACCGACCGCGCCACGGCGCACAGTGTTTTGAGCCATACAAGCTACAAGATAAAAAGTCACTTTTGAATTCTTAAACGATGACGTCATGGGGGCATTACCAGATAGTTAGTGTGACGATTGTAAGCCTAACTGGGGTGATTAATGCTTAGGGTGATTCATACCAGAATATGAAAGTCGGATAATTGGTTTTTGAAAGCCTAATTACATTTATTTGCATTTTGGCGTCCGACGTGTAAAGGTTGTTTATCAAGTTTAAAGTTTTTTATTTCGATTTAAAAAAAAATGGAAGCTTTTTTGGAAGGTATGTTGTATGGTGTTTTTTCTAATATTTTAATGTATTTCATTCAGGTATTTAAAAAAACAATAATTTAACTTATGTATTTTTCAGTAGTTAAAAAAATCGGAGAAAAATTCTCGAGAATTTATCTCGGAGAGTATATCAAAGTAGCAAAATATTATTTTTATTTTTCAATAGACCAATTTATTGTTAATTTATTACAGTTTCGATATTTTACCGCACGAAGTTGCATCTATCTTATTTTGTTATTTTACGGGTACCAGATACGAGATTTCCAGGCAAGAATTGTACGTGATGTGGAAGAGTTTGACGAAGAAAGAAAGGCTTCAAGGAGTGTTAAATATTATTGTTAGTAAATTTGAAGTCGGTGAACTCGGTGCAAGTGGTGAAAAACTGTTAAAAAATCAAATTAAGCTTATTTGTTTAAATATAAGCAGAAAATGGACCGAATCTGGCTGTAAACTAGATAGATTTGTTAATAAAAAATTTGAATGGCTCGACGGTAGTGAAAATATTTTGATATGTGAAAACTTTCGACAAAGTCCTTCAGTAGACATGAATGAACCATCTACGTCTACTGGAAGGCCCGCAAAGGATTTTGGGGCATGCAGTGATCAGTGCAAAAGGACAAAAGTGCGTGATTTAGTGAGTACGAAGACATCTGAAGAACTTTCGTTTGCCACGCAGGTATCTATTCGAGCATCAGGAAAACGCACAGTTGCCGATCTCCTAAAGAAAATTTTGAAAGCTACTCCTAATGAAGTAGCAAAAATACGTAGGGAACGTCAACAAGTAAACAAACAGCGGGCATTGATAATTGAGGAAGCGCTAAGTTTATACGTTGACTGTAAATTATCTTCGCATTCCTACAAAGTTATGCGTAAAAATGCCATAAAAACCGACCACAAAATATATCCGGCATTTTATAGTTTAAGAAAAACAAAAAAAGCATGTTGCCTGAGCGAGGAATTTGTCAAAATAACGGAAACTAGTGCAGAAATCCAGCTACAAGTGATTTTAAATCATACGGTGGAACGATTGCTAAATGTAGAATCAGAAGTCTTAAAAGAAAGAGTTCCTTCAGGTTCTGTACTGACTCTTATATGCAAGTGGGGTGGAGATGGAAGCTCGGGACATAGTAATTATAAACAGAAATTTCACACAGAGCATGCAATAGATGAATTTTTATTTATTATGTCATTCGTTCCAATACAACTAAGGCTTAATGATGACCCTAGTATAGTAATTTGGCAAAATTTAAGCCCTTCCTCAACCTCTTATTGTCGTCCTATTAAATTTATTTTCGCCAAAGAAACTGATATTCTTACTAAGTCTGAAATCGAAAAACTTCAAGATGCAATTGAAAAACTTGAAAATTTTAATGTTAATATTGGAGGTGTAGTATTGTCCATAAAATTTAAAATGCTTTTAATAATGGTAGATGGTAAAATTTGCAACGTTTTGGCTGAAAATAAGTCAACCATGTCCTGTTATATTTGTGGCGCCAAACCCAGTGAAATGAACTCTATTAGTATTAATAGAGTTTCTCGACAAGAATTTTATTCCTTTGGCTTATCTACATTACATGCTCTTTTTATATTTCTCAAAATACATCTATTTGAAAATCACTTATAACAAATGTTTTATTTAAAAACCTTTAAGTTTTATCATCATCATACCATATCTGCTCCCTATGTGGAGCATATGAATTCCATAATCTGCCTCCGGCCAAGCGATCGACCTCCCGTACATCCTCCCAAGTTAAGTCCACGTACCGCAACTCTGACGCAAACTGCCCACAAATTGTCAACAGTGGACGACCAGGACGCCAAGAACCTGATGCTTTGTAACATAGGCAAGCATGGTTAAGGCTCTCGGAAGGCATACGTAGTACATGGCCTTGCCAGCCAAAACGCCTTGAATGACAGTAGATACCAAGGGTTGCTGTGTCCGTTGCCTCACTTCTGTGTTCCTTACAATGTCAAAATTTTAAGTTTATTTAAACCCTTTCAGTTGTCATGTTTAACATAATAAAATCAGCTGTAAAATGGTTATTCTGACAAAACAAGTGAAGACAGATTAGTTCTCTCGGGTGAAATCTTTATTTTATGTCTAGGTATCTAATATAATTTTCAATGATTTATTTTATAGGTTGACCGATTTATCAGTCAATAGAATTAAAGTAATAATTTCAATTATTTATGATCCTTAAATACATTATTGGATGCAGATATCAATTTCCAGAAAATTTATTTCGTTTATGAAATAACAAAATGTGACATATTTTTTTTAAAACGAATTATTATTACATATTTAATAAAAAAAAACTCTTTTTAGGATTAAATGAATCGCATACGTGAGTTAAAAGTACATTCAGAATTTTTAGTTTCTAGCTTGTATGAAACGAAACACTGTGCGGCGCGGCGCCTATGATGATAATTTACATAGAAATGCAGTATTTAGTCCATGTTATACGGACTAAATAGTGCATTTCTATATGAATATTTCATTTATTAATAAATGTCTCAAATATTCATATTATATCGCAAAGAAGATATTTGATTTTGACTCTATTCTTCAGATTATAATTTTTTTTTTTTTTTTTATTGTTTATCAAAAGCATACAAAAATTAACATATAAATTATCAAGTCCTACTGAACTACATAAAATGTAGTTCGTCAGCAGGTGATTATAGTTAAGTTCTTTTATATATATATTATCTTATCTCTTAAATTCTATAAACATATAAAAACTCTTATTAAAAAAAAAGAAAAAATGTACATGGAAAATAAAAAATTGACCAAATAAAAAAAAAAAAACACAAAAAAAAATCAATCTAAAAAACCACATTTTTAAAGCCAGATTCTCAGCAGACGTCTTTCTCTTGAGCCAAATAAGTTTTTTTAATGTTTTATATTTAATGGGAGCATATTATACATTATTGGTATATTGTACTCTAGTGTTTATTTATAATATTATGATAAATTTAACTCGCTGGATCAGGCGAAAAAGATGTCAGCAAAATATAAATCTAGTTCGAGTAATTGGTTTGTTTGAATGGGAAATAATCATTGATATAGACCAGGCTGTGGTCCCGTGGCTAGTGTTGCTAACTCGCGGATCAGAGTTTGATTCTCCTTTCCTAATAGTAAAATTATTTGAAACTCTTATTTATATCGACGAGTTTTGGGTTATGCAATAACTGACTTAACATGAGTTTATAGACGTTTTTTGTAAGATGCACAATAGAGGGAATGGTTGAGGGAACAAATCACAGGGGGCGCCGGGCCCTCCGACACGACAGAAGTATTTAGAACAAGTTCGCGAGGACTTGAACTGCACCTCATTTGCAGAGCTGAAGAAAGCTACAGAGAATAGAACGCAGTGGAAGACGAGATGCAGGACGAGATGCAGGACGTTGCTGTAAACCAATACCCAGGATTAAGACTGCGAATATGACAGAGAATAACAAACATTTTGGAATTTAACTGTTAGTAGAATCTTATTATCGATTATTTAGATACCAAAGTTTAATTTTATTGCTACTCGTTCTTTTTTTGTAATTATTTAATCTTACTCGTATAAGATATTGGTATGCCACATTTAATGTCGTGTAATTTTTTTATGTGTATTGATCAAAATAATGGTCATCAGAAATCAAATAATTAGGCTAATTTTATTTGAATAAACTTGACGTTTGATGAAAGTATATCAACTATATAATAATGCCATTACGTATTAAGTAGATATACATGTAAAGTAGAATTTATCGCTAGTTTTTTTAGGATTTTTAAAACGATATTCTACTAATTAATCAACAATCCAATGTATAAAGAAAAAATAATCTTGCGTTTTCAGGAATCGAATCCACGACTCCTTGTATTCGAGTGTTTCTTGTGAAGTGAGTCCAGGCAAGCGGTGTCTACAACATCAACCTATTAAAATATTTTAAAACTCGAAGCAAACGTTGTTTTATAAGTCAAGTGATTAAGTCAATTAAATTGAACGAAACTTTGGGAAAAAAGCTCTTTTTTGAGCTCTGTAAAGTATTAACTTTTTTTAATTCTTCGTAATTCTACAATAAGAGCATAAACAAGAATTTGAATCTAATTTAACAAAGTAGCTTCAGAGGATTACGAACCTCCGAGATTCAGTGGCTTAAATTTTTTATAAGTGTCTCGAAACTGATGTTTACTAGAGAACTGAAGAAAAAACGAAAAACAGGAACATACGGAAATTATTTTACATAGAATTTTATTAATCTTTTAAAATATTTTATGAAAATATTCTTATAATGTATAAAAATGTTTCAAAATAAGTCGCCTATGTCCAAAATTCGTTATGTCCCTATGACCGCCATAGGGAGTTAGCGGATTTTGCAAATAGAAGACTTAAATATCGGTGGTTTTTTAACCTGTAGTTATGGAACAAAACTAGGAGAGTAAATATGAAAATACGAGTACAGTGAACGCTGTTGAGATACACCTTCACCATAGTAGAAGTTGCACATAAATATAAAATCAACCTGCTCACAGGACACTTGCCGTTACTGCCAACACCAACGTGCACTGATTATTTTTGTCTTAATGATTGTTTTTGAGGGAGTCCCCTTAATCAATCGTCAAAAAGCGGTTCAATGGGCCATTTCACCCTATATCTAGTAAATGTATATTACTTTTTTCTCTCATAAAACTATATAAAAAAAAACAGTGCACGTTGATGTTGAATACTAACGGCACGTCGGTTTTATATTTTTGTGCAGCTACTACTGTGATGAATGTGTATGATAGTGGCAATTGCATGTTGGTGTAATAAGTGTCCTGACGAAGAGACGGGTACATCTGAAAATCTGTTGACATAGAAAAGTCGGTAAGTGGTTATATGCGATTATTAACAAATATTTAATATTTTTAATTGATAGAGATTAAGATCTTTTGTTGTATTTCGCCTGCATAGCACCTATTCTCATCTACGGATGCGAATCGTGGCACCTCACTAGGGCCCAAACAACACAATTCTGAGAATCGAGAATAGAAGTCTCAGAAGAATCTCGAATCTAGAATGAAGTAATAAGAGAACGGACGGAACAAACTCCGGTGACGACTGTCATCAAGCGGAGGCGTTATGGTTAGCTTGGCCACAATAATTGATTTATTATATATACGGTCTAAGCCAATTACAACAGTTACATGAAGAGACAGAATAATAATAATAATATTTGGCTGATTTATAAAGCGCCATTTTGTAAATATAACCTCAAGGGCGCTTTACAATTTTATACGTAAACTTATATTCTAACTAAGCTACGGTTACACATTATATTTTATGATTTAAAATTGAGGGTACGATAAACGAAAGAAGTAAGATTTTAGCTGAGATCTGAAATGACAGGGATTTTCGATGATTCGCGAGTGTGAAGGCAATTGGTTCCAGGCAGAGGTAGATTTTCTTTTTCCGTAGAAGTAAAAAAGTTACTGACAAAATGCCTACAAATACCAAAACTTGTATCTTTTGTGGTAACGTTAGGGTCTATTAAAATTTCATTATAGGATACCGTTTAGTAAACTTAATTCAATCTGAATTAAGGTTGGGAATCCATTAATACTGACTACAGATATCTGATATTCGAACAAAGTTATTTGATCTTTATTTCAAGTGACAAGAAACGCCATACAAATTCCTCAGATATGCCGCTTTACGCTGTAAGCTTTCCTTTAGACATGTAACATATAGGGTGATATATTTTAAATGGAATATAATATTACACTAACATTGTATATCCAAATATGTGTGGATACATAATACTACTGGAGTTAATACAAATTAGTCATAAAATTAACAGATATAATTAGCATTGATGTTGTGGTGCCTCAAAAGTAAGTACCGACAACTGTTTATAGAATATCAATAGACAACAAACACGACTGGTTTGTAACCCAGAGGATCAATGGCGTATGTAAGCATATAAAAACCCCGACGCACTGAGGCGAAAAATCTGGAAAACCTGGTCGAAACCCTAGATTCCAAATTACTCGTAAACAGGTGGTTAATATTTACGAGAACTGGCTATATACCTACCTTTAAGGGACTCATGTACCATTTTTCTACTATACAAACTGAGAGAGTTGTGTCAGTTCAAATTTTGACTTCTTGGCGGACAGTTTTGCTTGTGAATTTGTAAACTGTGACTTAAATAGTAACTTTATTGTTTCGTAAGGAATTTTAGTAGTTTTTGAAATTGATTCTGAAGTTGGAGGTATGTAACTAAATATTTGATATCAATTAAGTTTTGTCTGTTTTTATTTTGCCGTTGTTTTAAGGCTTTGATTGAGAGTCCTTACATAAAAAAAAATATTGAATCGCGTTAAGCCTTAAAGTACATTAACAACTATCAACACGGTGTTTTTGCTTCATAAGAAAGACATAAGTATTGACTAGGCGTTTTGAGTTTTACTAAGGCCAAAAAAAAGTATCGTATTAAAACTTTTTTTAACAGGTTCAACTACTGAATACATTTATTTATCACGGCAGACATTATTGGAATACTACAGAGGGAAAAAGAATACAATTTCAAAAAATTTAGTTGAAAAAATGCACCAAGCTTGTTGCACTAAACGCCTTTCGGTAAAATCAATTTTCAAAGTCTGTATATCAGTTAAAATCTAAACCCAAAAAGGACAAATGAACGCTTTATAAAGAATGAAAGAGAATGGCCGTCCACTTTTATGGCTTTTCCTATCATTGCAAAGGAAAATATAAATCCAAAAAACTTTATAGAATAGCAGCGAAAGGACAAAACGCAGAAATACTGAAGAATTGGGTTAAAATACAAGAAAAACAATAAATGCAATAACAGACACATCTTCCAATCAAAGTTGCTATTTGTGCGGGATAACATCAATGAAATTTAATTATTTATCCATATGCATAAACAAAAAAATCGAACAAAAAAAAAATTAAGACTTCGGCATACGATCATTTGAATGTTTAATTCACATTAGTTATAAATTACCAATCGCAAAGAGCAAAAACGAGGTTCTGAAGTATAAAATAAAAGTAGGAACACAAATAAGGCAATACAAGAGACGTTACAGATAAGAATAAATCTGTATGTGGATAAGCGAAACCTGGTTTTGGAATTTCCAATGACGAAAATACCACGAGAAGGTTTTTCTACGATTATAAAATCTCTAAATCTCTAAATTATATAGTTGATTAATAAACGTCATATTATAAGAAGGTATGTAGGTATTTTTTACGAAGTGAAACAAAATTGAAACAAAAATAGTATATCTTGACTGTGAAAAAAATCACCTTGTTTATTGTATTAAACAAACTGGGATTATCCATCCAATAAAGGTTTTCTTCACATTTGATATTCCAAGCGCGTTACGATTAATATCAGAACCACTTCCCAAGATGTCTATCCATATACGAGTATGCACCATGCTGCATCGTATCTTGTGTTAACATTGTCTGTATACCTTCCACAAAGTTATACGTACATGGTACAATCCTATTCGAATTTATGTGCCTATAATCTGTCATGATTCATGCAGGAGATTAATACAAATTGTTACTGTATACGCTATGTTATAATAATTTAATATGGAAACATGTGGATGTTTATGGCGTTTAACTTTATGACCATCAATGCTCCTTAGTAAAACTCGTATCCTTTAGTTTTTTTTAATCATTAAATATTTATTTGATACAATTAAACGTTAATTCTTACGTCTACATTGCGCATTGGCGCCCATTCACAAAATAACAATTTATTATAATCACGATCTTTTTTATACCAACTTTAAAAATAATCTAAAAAGAGTACTAACTTTTTTTACACTTAGTTTATTTGCCTTGGATTTGGTTCCTTAAAATTTCCTTTAAAAAAAGGTTTTTTTCTCAATTGGTCTGGGTGATGTGGTGTATTTTTCACAGCTTCCTTCCATATCCTTATTTTCCTACCTGCTGACAAGCTTCTGAAATAGAGGCTTAGCGGGTTATTCCTTCAAAAAAAAAATGCATAGTTATAAAATGCATATTGACAACAGCTGAAATGGTGGACATTTGAAATGCTGCAAGGGGCAAAGCGTAAATTCTTCAAGTGAGGGGAAAAGTAAATTACAAAAAAAAGAACAAATTGTTTGTTTGTGTACCAAATACCAATATGAAAAAACTAATTTTTGTTGTAACAAACTGTACAAGAAATATGATGTGGACCTATAGACGAATCTTAAGAATTTCCCGGAGATCTTCTTTTTCCAAGTCGGTCCCTCAATGTTGAGGATCGTAATCACCATGAACACTTCTGATTAGTCTGTTCCACTCCAGTCTGTCCTCAGCCTGACGAGCTGACTCATCAAATTTTAGCCCTCAAACCTATAGCTTCTCAAACACACCACTGATAGACGAGTTGTAATATGGAGCTCTTCCAGTATCGAAGCATTCGTCCTTCTGGTTGTCCAAGGCACACGCAGCAGCCTTCTCCAACGCCACATCTAGAATGCATCGATCCTCTTCCTCTCGTTTGCACGCATTGTCCACGCATTGTCCACGAGATACCATATTACAAATCACGAGGTTCTCAGCAGGATCAAATAAACTAGGCACATGTCAAATACCATGCCGGAAAGGCGTACAGAACAGATAGGTCATATGCTGCGACATAAAAATCTACACAACTTATTTATTATTTATTTATTTATTCATATATAGATACGCATTACAAAAAATAATAACGTATATGTAACGTTACTCTACGAGGCCAAGAGCCCTGTGTTGAGTTGGGATACAACAAAATAGAAAATGGAAGCATTCATATTATTAACGAATACTACAAATAAAAATTATTACATAAACATAAACATCTGGACAACACGCTTAGTAGTACTATATATAAATCTATGCAATATACAGGAAGGATTGATTGAGGAGTCGATTGGCAGAGGGCGTCATCGTCTAGAGTATAGAGTATCTGGAGCAAATACGAGGCATGTTTAGAAAGTAAGGGTACTAGATTTTTACATCTTTTGTTGTTGGAAAATGTAGTTTTGAATTTTTTGGCAGAGGGAATTGGTGTTACGCCGCAGTGACGCCTGTTTTTTTGACTTAGACGTGTAATGAGCCAACTACGTTTCATCTTAAGTCACAATATTGCTCAGAGAATCCTCTCCTTCCAATCCAAGTCGCCTAAGAAACTCGCGGGCGCCATCGACCCTATTTTTATTGTGCAGCTCTGTCTATACGAGAGTTCTGGGGAGTTGTGAAAACATCGCAGAAATTTCATCCACTGTCAATCGGCGGTCTTCGCGAACAGTTTCCTCGATTTTTTGCACCAACTGATCAGTCAAAATGGAAAGTCTTCCGCCGCTCTGTTCGTCATGAACATTTGTCCTGCCTCCACTTAGCTCCCTGCACCACATAAACACACTCGTTCTGTTCATAAAACCTTCGCAGTAAGCAGTTTTGATTCGCGAAAATAATTCGGTAGGTGTTATTCCTTCCGCGAGTAGGAACCGGATCACAGCATATGGCTTGTACTTAGCGGGATCCCCAGGATCAAAACTGAAGAATACGAGAAATACGATTTATGTGCAATTGTCTCCTTTTCATCTTAAACAATTTTTAAATTTCCATCTACACCTTCATTCTCATGTTAGTTTGTAATGATGTATTCGCATTTTAATGTTGCAATAAAATGAAAATATGAACGGAGCGTGTAAAAAAGTGTTTTTTCATCTTTATATTTAAAATGTTTTAGCGTTTATTCAATGGCCACTAATTTATACGACCATCTACGTTTCAATCAGAAAGACCCGAAGACTCAATCGATAATATTTTTATAGCTGAATTCCTAAAGACTCCGCCCGCCCGGTTGATGGGTCACCTCCTAAAAAACAACTCCCGAGATAAAATAATCCCTCGAATGTTTTTATTCCCTTTGGCTGGATTGGTATAAAACGGTAACTCGTAAAACCGCCCACACAAAGCGAGCGATGCGTTTAGCCGTGAGGCATCTCGATGAAAAGTGGTTACGAATGATTGCAGGCATTAAGCATGAAAAGAAAATCCTCGAGAGCTTTTGATACAAAGATGCTTTGTGATAAATATCTTTAGATATTATGCTATTATATGTATTAAATTCCGCCTTTAATACAGATTTATGCGACGACTGCACTTCAGAGTAGTGTAGGCACTTAGATAAAATATTTATATTTATTCAACGGATTTTTATTTTGATGTACCTATCATTTAAGAAGCTTAAAAAACAAATGTAATGAGAAGAATTTTTTACGTAAATACCCACAAATGTATTCAAATTTTTACCTAATAATATCCAACCTGCTTTATATACAAATAACAATATTGGTCAATTATTGCTTAGTAATAAAGATAAAGATAGTTGTTAAATAATTCAGGTGTTTACCAACTAAAATCCAATTCTTTCCCTTCAGTTTACGTTGGAAGAACACAAAAAAAAGAAATTCGTGTTAAAGAACATATGAGGTGTTTTCATAATTTCTCAATTTCTCCGAATTCGCAAATCACCTAATCAATTTTAATCACGATCTTAATAAAGAAGCAGGAGTTAAAATCTTACATATCAATAATAAAGGGTTAAAAGTAAATAATCCGAAAATATTTCACAATAGGAAAGCTTTAAAAATAATGTTCCTTTGATCAATAATCAAACAACCTTTCAATATAGCCGGTTATCCGATGTTCCATTGTAATGGTAACCGTATACCTATTAAACTCACGGCCCTTCCCCCTTTTTTAAACTATTTCTCCCACAAAATAAAATAGTTTCATAACCTTATCAGTGCATGTAAAGGTTGCTTATTAAAATGCATGTCTTGGTGGTTTTCTATTTTTGTGCACAACTTTGGTGAAGGTGTATAGTAGGTTTTGCATGTTGGTTTAGTTGGTATCCTGACGAAGAGACAGAGATGTCTCGAAACCGGTAGACATAGGAAAGTCGGTTAGTGGTTATATACAAATATTTAATAACATTTAGTAAATAATAAAATAAATAAATTTAAAAACGTCTCTAAAAAAATTATTATCTGTATGTCCCTAAATGAGTTTTTTTTTAAAAAACTCCTTGGGAATATTGTATATAATTATGTATAATATGTTTTCAATGTAATAAAAAAAAAAAAAAGAAAGTTGTCAAGATTGAAATAACATATATATATATATATATATATATATATATATACACCGCAAGACAAAAAAAAATACGAGTTTACCTGCTACCGCGCCCCTTGACTTTACTGAACCATTTTTCTAAGAAATCCTTAATCGATACCTCTTTCTTTTGTTTAATAAATTAAGGACACTATGTGTCACCTTTCTACAATATTTACATTTTAAAATGTCTCAACAGTCTTGTTTTACCCGCGTTTGAGTGAACATAACACAACAATCATGGAAAGTGCAAAGCAAATGTCGATTGCGATAAAATCCAAAATAATCACATTGTCGCAAGAAAACATATCTAATTGTGAAATATCTCGTCGAGTTGGGTATTCAGAAGGTGCAGTGAGGTTTTTATTTAAAAAAATCCAAGAAACTGGATCCATAGAACGGAAAAAAGGAAGCGGACGGGGGCGCGTGACATCTGCCCGAGATGATCGCTTAATAAAAAAAATTGTTATGCGCGATCGATTTTTAACGGCACCTGAAATACACGCAGAGGTGCAGTCTACCAGCACATCAACATTTTCAGTAAAAACAGTGTCCAGGCGGCTGTTGGAGCATGGTTTCCAAGCACTGAGTCCCGCAAAGAAACCATTACTCACGGACAAAATGAAGAAGGCTAGACTGGATTGGGCGAAAGAGCACCAGAATTGGACCTTGGAGGATTGGCAAAATGTTGTTTTCTCTGATGAATCAAAATTCAACCTTTTTGGTCCAGACGGCAGAAAGATAGTTCGACGAAAACGTGGGGAAAGATATCATCCGTCGTGCGTCACTCGAACCGTTAAACATTCACCCTACGTGATGATTTGGGGGTGCATGACAGCATACGGTTTAGGACCTCTAAATTTTGTACAGGGTACGATGAATGCCATTCAGTACAAAAAAGTGTTAAAAAAACATATTATTCCAACAATCGAGGACATTACGCAGTATACCGCGGACCCAATTTTTCAGGACGATTCTGCGCCGTGCCATAGAGCCCGCACTGTGAGTACAAATATATATATTTTTAAATGCATTTTGTGACCACATGATAAATAATTTATTGTTTTTTTATAGATCAATGAATTCAAGGAGAAAATTGGCTTAAAATCGTTGACGTGGCCCGGGAATAGCCCTGATTTGAACCCGATAGAAAATTTATGGGCGATTATGAAAAAAAAAGTCGGGAAAAAAAAATCAAAAAACATTGAGGAATTAAAAAAAAACTTAATTCAAGTTTGGGAAGAAGAAATAACATCAGAAATTTTAGATTCGCTTTACGCTTCTCTAAATAATAGAATTTTACATGTTATAAAAAATAAAGGTGAATTCACTAAGTACTAAATATTTTTTAATGTTATAAATATGTTTAAATGTAAAATACTTTAATTTAAAATAAAGCGATAAGAACCTACTTCTTAAATATGAATTAAAAAATAACATGTCTTTTATTATTCCATCACAAACACTCGACCATAAATGAACCGTTATGGGTCTCTAAGGTTCGGGTAATCTGATACCTGATATATAATGGCAATTTCTAAGTACAATTCATGAGTAAGATTTTTTATTTTAACCTTGAAATAACGAGTAGTCATCACATATGTCAAACAATATAAAAAAAACTAATTAAATATCAAGAATAATTCATTATATGTCAATTTTAGTTTTTTTTGAGAACTCGTAAATTTATTTGTCTTGCGGTGTATATATATATATATATATATATATATAGTTTGCAATGACATATGACGACCGCATATTCTGCAAACAAGGCAACTCCAGTAAACCAAACTATAAAGGAGCAACGTGAAACTTTATTATATGCCTATAAGTACACCTACGAGTACATTTTTTTTATCGTTGTTTCATTATATTCAAATCTTCAAAATCATTATTAATACCAGCAATGTCGTTTTGTCGAATGATGTATTAGAAATGATAAAATATGTTAGCACACTAACATTAATTTGACAAAAAAAAGTAGACGTCCATATATCCCTTCTCAAAAACGTTCATTGCTCTGTTGTGATTATTATGTAAAAAATATTTACTTTATTTGATAATGGATTTGAATAAACCACTTTAATGTTTAGTCGTACGTCGATCTGTTTCGAGGTTACTACCTCATCATTAGAACTTATACTAACTAAAGTAGCCATTATAAAATATTAAGGAAAAGAACGGGGAATAAATCAAGAAACGGGTGTGAAAATTTGACTTATTTTTTTTTTGATAAAAATAAATATTTTCGATTTTATGATTTACCTAAATATAAAATTTTGCGGGCTATTTTTAACGAGTTGTAAATAACTCACTATTAGAAAATAGGAACCAAGTTCGGATAGAGTGGGGTTCGAACCACGGACCTTTGATTCAGGACCATAACCCGATTTTATTAATTAAAGTGGTATTCGTTAAGAAAATCTTGAAAGATAAGAAATAAGAAAATCTATTGATCAAAAACTTCTCGCAACAAATAATCAATTAAATTTAACTTCGAGTCGTCTTTTGAAAATATTCCCATTATGATTCATTTTGTATTCTTTCTTTCATTCCTCTGTTCTTTCCTTACAAGATTTTGTAATATAAAATAGTAACGCGAGTGATTCTAAGTTAGTATACGTCCTGATGATGAGATAGTAACTAGTTACCTCGTAACCGGTCTACGGAAAACTTAAAAATTAAAGTGGTTTATACACAAGTATAAACAAATACTAAAAAATATTTTTTTTAGATAAAATTATTCATTCATGCGAAGATTTTTCATTGTATAAATAGCCAGTCTGCAAGCATTTGGACATACTCAAACATTGTTGAATAATTTTATCTTTCGGTCTGTTTTTATTGGATAGTTAAAACCTGTTCCCATGACAAATAATAATAATAATAAACAAATATTATGAATGTATGTTTTTTTTTAATTTGTATGTATACGTAGTACCATAAACAGCCTCCTGTGGATCGATTCGTCCCTCCGATTAAATAAATATAATAATTTACTTACTTAATCTTTATTAGCTATTAAAATATTGTCACTAGTGCTAGTTGTGTGTTAAGTAAAAATAGAGAAAATAATCGACCGATTTAATACCGGCTGTAAATATTCGAACGCTAAAGATTTTTATAAATATTTATGTTAAAATAAAATAGGGAACTGGCGGTTTATTATCTCCTTTCTTGTTTCAGTGGCGTAACTCCGTGTTATTTGATTTATTTTGGAAAATTAACAATTTTTTTTTTAATGCATGCAAAGAAAATAATTATTGAAACATAAAAGGTAAAAAGTCTATTTATATTTTCCACAAGTAATATTCGGTAAACATTTATAAATTAATGTAAAAAAAAACTTTGTTATTAGTGTTACACAATTTTTATTATTTCAATAGAAAATTATTACAGTTTCGGGAGAGCACTCCTCCCATCGACTGTAGTAGTGTTCTTGTAAAATAATAAAAATTGTGTAACACTAAAAACAAAGTTTTATTTTCATAAAAAAATATAATGAAGTGTTACGAAGTGAATTTTGATTCAATTAAACATATAACATTTATAACGTTTGCGAGATGTTAATAAAGAAAGAAAAACAGTTAAAAAATCTTTAAAAATTCATGGTAAATGATAAAAAAACTACTAAAGATATTCCATTTCAAAATTTTAATTTTGTAAAAAATAACACAACGTAACTATAACAATGAACATATAAATTTTATTATAGTTCACATTATGGTAGGTAGTACCTACGTAGATACTCTACCGCAGGTAATCCAGATTAATTTCATGACATGGAAGGCAATGTGATCTGTCTTACGCGTCAGATGTCAGCCCAGGGACAGTAAAATACAGTATTGTAGAACTACCTTTAAAACCTGTATTTCACAACCCTCGTGCCAGGAATCGGAACCGGAACTTCAGACATGGTAGGCGAACGCGTTAACATCTACACTACGAGGCGGATTTATTTCCACTCCATTTTTTAACTATCCTTACCTAACCAAAACTTCGCCTAACCTAACCTTACCTCACCTGTAACATAATAATTAAAATAAAAATAAACCTAATTAATCTATTAAACAATTATCATTAACATAATGAGCAATATAAACTAAAATAATAAACTAATAAAAAAAACATAACCAATTTATATAGACCTGTAGACCAAATTTCATATACAGTACACACATTTTACCTATTTGGCCTGATCCACTCATCGATCCGTGCGCAACCCCCCTCCATAGCAATTTTATATTGTGAGTATTTACTAATTCTCCTTATGGATAATGGAAGTAGATTGCACACTTTAACTGAATAGTAGGCAAATATATTTCGTCAATATTTTCGGTAATTTATGTGTATTTACTTGTAACTATTGTTATAGTTATAAATGGACAATGTCCGTTAATAAATAAATAAATAATAAATGAATTAAATTATTGTACATATATCTTTTTTCTTCATATTTATGTTTAATGAATGGTAAATGTTAAAGGCAATTCATGCCGTTTATGTATATAAAAAAAAAAAACTTTTAAACCGGTTCCGTTTCTTTATACAGTTTGGAAATACCCAATCCGGCACCTTGAGCCTGGTAGGTAATTCTGTTTTTTTATTTTATTTTATTTTTTATTTATAATGGTTCACAAACAATAAACATTACATACGAAATTGATATAATAATCACAATATGTTATGTTTATATATTGTTCATCAGTTATATGTGAATACAACATGCGCAAATAAGTAAGAAAAAGTTTATTTACCAACATAATTTATTTTTAAGATTGACTAGCTTAATTAAATGCTATAAATATTGACGAGAATTTTTTTTGAAAGTAAATTCTTCACAAATAATGTCTTCATTTTCTATCTATTATAATATTAATATTCATAAAACGATTTTAAGCATAAAAAACTAAATTTAGTTTCAAATGTAATTAAGGAAACGCCGAGAATGCTAATTGTTAAAATTTCCAAGGAGTTATGAGCGTTAAAGCTACACGAAATATTATGTCGGAAGTTAGAACTTGCAACTATTTTAATTAGCTGAGCTCTGTGACTGCATTTCTTAAGTAATAATGTAACATCTATCTTCGTAAAGTACCTGTTAATACTATGGAGCTTAGCTAAATTGTGGAAACATGCTAGCTTTTAGCTATTAATAAACAGAATGTTAAGTTAGTCACACAAGACGTCCATTTTTAATTATCACTTCGCTTCATTCTCTTTCTCAGCTTTGAAACTAAGTTAATGGATTTATGTTTGTAACCGTAAACAACCAACAAGAAGGTTTATTTTTAATGTCAGACAGTATACGAAGATTATTTTAACATATTACAACAGAGATGGAAAACATTTTAGAGAAAGGAATAAGAAAGTGTTTACGGGACTTATTTGACCTGTCATTGGCTGGTTTAAGTGCCACTTTATGCACATATTTCTTCAATTGATCCATCTGTTGAATTTTGTTAAGGAATGCTCTGTGGAGGGGTGGTGACGGCTCAGGTTCTTCCGGTCGGACTTGCTTCTCCCGGTTTAACGAATTTAATAAACTAATGAACTAACATACACTATCGTCAGAATTAGAATTTTTTTTTTGAGGGTGACAGACTAATTGACTATGTATACTGAGGTGCTCTGACGGTGAAAGGGGCATTGAAAGAAAGAAATGTAAATTCTAAAAAAATGCGAATCTTATGTATACAGAGTAATAACAAAAATAATAAAAAGTCATTGACCACAAGACCTCAATTTTTTTACGGATCCCGGTAAGTGGGTGGGGGCTTTCAATGTTGATTTTTGTTGGACCTTTTCTTCCCGGTTTACTAACGATCTTATAAACTAACATTAAATATATTAAAATAAATTTACTTCTGCAAGGGGGAAGCGAAGGGGCAAGGCCGCGTGATTGGCGGTGAATCAGACTTCCCTCTCTCCCCTCCTGTTTCCCCCCCGCAAAAGTAAGCAACCATTTTAAAATTTTTTTTTTTTTTTAAATACTCGTTCTAAAAAAATATTTTAATGTACCAATATGTCTTCTTGCTCATACTGATCATCGTGGTTTCGGATGTGACAGGTTTTAAAGAACACCTTGTATATTATATAGACGGTGATAAGGATATTGGAAGCGGTACATACATGTAATTTCTATGTAAGGCGAATCTTTTCTACAGAAATTTAAAAAAAATAAATTGTTATCAACTGTTCATTAAAGCTTAAAATTTGTTTTTGCAATGTGCGGATATGAAGAGGCCGCAAGGCCTCTACAATGAATCCGGATGTTTGGGTGAGGCTCTTATTGTTCATAATGTTGATTTTTGTTTTTGTGTGAAGTTAAAGAGCTGTAGACAATTAAGAAGCGCTTCGAAAAAGAATATTTAAATAACATATTTATCACAGTAATTTACCAAGAAGTATGTAAAATAGTAGTTAAGTTATATGTATTATATTTAAAGTGAGTATTTCAAACCGTAGCGAACATAGCTCATAAAAATAATCAGACTTATTTATTCAAATGATTTTCAACGGTATTGTTGTTGGTAATTTGTTTCGTAATAACTCGTGTAAATAATGATTTATATTTTGCACCATAATACTCGTATAAATAAATGAATATGATGTATGTAGAGACGTATTATGACAGCTCTTGCAACTAGGTAATTGAATAAACACTTGCATTGTATTATTGCATTGTAATTTATGACATCACCCAATGTATTTATATAATAATACAATTATGGGTAAAAAAATTATCAGAACCCTGAATGACTGCTCTCGATTTGATGGTTGCTCTCAGGTAAAAATCCTGAAAAAGGAAATCGAGTGGAGACAAGTTGACGGTAGGGTGATCAGTCTTACGTTTCAGGCAATAGTTCAGGAATAATGAAATTTCCGTAAAAAAAATATCAGAACCCTGAACGACTGCTCTCGATTTGATGGTTGCTCTCAGGTAAAAATCCTGAAAAAGGAAATCGAGTGGAGACAAGTTGACGGTATGGTGATCAGTCTTACGTTTCAGGCAATAGTCCAGGAATAATGAAATTTCCGTTCGAAAAATGTTAAAAACCAATATTTTACGTCCACCGTGCCAGGAATAGAACCGAGGATCGCAAGAAAGGTCGACGAGCGAGGCAACTTAACAACGAGGCGGACCACTTTCCACTTGATTTACTTATTCAGGATTTTTACTTGAGAGCAGCCATCGAGTAGAAAACACTCGTCCAGGGTTCTGGTTACATTTCATACACAAAATTGTATTATTCATCCGACTGGACACAGAGAAGAAATATTAAATTCGAACTTAATATTTACTTTATTTACACTACGGAATTTGTAATTTTGTCTTCATTTTCTGTCTTAATCAGTAATCCTAAAACACGAGCATGCAAACTTTAACATTTGTACAATCCATTCAAATCTTTAATAAACTTTTCTTTGGTGTACGTAGCAATAAGTTTTCATATAAATTATTAAAATGTGCGTGCTCACACAAGCAAAAATTGTGTGTTTTCTTAGTTCACCGACAGACACTAACACATTAACATACACTTATTAACCATATAGAGTAATGTCGTCGCCAGATAAGAATGCCTACGCTAACACGTATTTTACACTGCGGTCACTATGTGATCGTAGGCATTCTTATTTGGCAACGGCTTTACTTGATTTCAAGTGTGATATTTCCGAAACTAGTTGGCAAGGTATTTAAATTAAGCGGTTAGGCGCGGCGTAAACAAGTTTAATGAATTCCACTTATAAAAAATGGGCAAAGAAACAGCATTATCCATTCTGATCATGTCGCATTTTTCAATAAATTGATTCAATAATTCGCATCACTAATTCGCAAACTTTTCAGCATAAAATCGTTTTATTTGTTTTCAAACATCGTTAAACTCCGTCTAACCTCGCTTGTCTCATAAATCAAACTAAAATAATATCTTGTTCAGCGCGCTGGCTAATAAAAGCTACTTTGTAGGATTATTAATGGAAATATTATAATGATTGTTTACTGTATCTACCTGCCACGTACTCGAGCCTGAGAACAATAAATAGCACATAACTATTAAATTAGCTGTTCGTATTTATTCAGAAAATAATGGATTTGACTTTTGCCTTGAATTCCGTATAAATTAAGGAGCATATTCGTTTCGAGATTCAATAAATAGGAACATATTGTTTTGCATAAATCGACAAACATTTGTATTAGTCTTTAGTGATATAAATGTATATTTGTTTATTAAATATGACATTATTTCACTTTATTTTGTAATAGCTAGAGCTTTTTATGCATAATAAAAAATAAGCATTTATTAAAAAAGCGTGCTTTGTAAATTGGAAATAGTCGGGTTATTTAAATTGCGGCTTCTTAGAATTTTATAGCTGTCGTTCTACAACATTTACAGATATTAATTTATTTTTTTGTAATATACATATATTTAAAATTTCATTTGTATATTGTGGAGGAATGCAGAAACAAAGCACATGCTGAATATTGAATATTGGGCGCAGATGACTAGAAAATTTTGTTTATGATAAACGCGAAAAGATAATAATATAATCGTGTATGTACCTAGGTACCCAATAATTAGAATTTTAATTCTAGTAGGTACTCACAAAGTAGTTTATTTTTGTCAAATGTACAGTAGATGAAAATATATTGAAACACAAGTGTAAAAATCATTCATAAAATTATATATGACGAGCTGATGATACCTCCTTCAGCCCCACTTCCCCCCTCTTACTCCCCCCCTCGCCCATACAACACTTCACCATGGTGGTGGCGCTCCGGAACTTTTTTATTTAGGACTTCACCTCGGTAATATTATTGTTAACAAACATGATGCAATAGGCTAAACTGCCCATATATACAGAAAACTATGTTCGTGTTCTGTGCAGAAGCCGTATTTAGCAAGCGATTGGCCCTATTAATAGTTGAATTCTGACTAGCATCGTGCGGATTCTGAGTGCGTTGAATAGTACGTTAGATCTCACTCTGGTGTTATTTGTATATAAATATCCACAGTCAAACCAAAGCATGTGATGGGGTGGTAAGGATTGGTTGGTCGAGGTGGAAATATGCAGGCCATATCGCTCGACTGTCTGATGCAAGAACGACAAAGTGTGTTCTCGAGTGGAAACCGAGGAATACGACGCCCCGAGGATGCTCACCAATCAGGTGGTTGAAAGGTACTGATGAATACGAAATTAATATAACGGTTTATCATTCACTTGTCCAATCAACTCTAGCATGCGGAATAATTGGATGGGGTGGAGTATTTAATAATCATATTAACCCTTTGGTGATAGTCCAAAAACTAATAATAAAAATTATGCTTGGTAAAAATAAAACGTATCCTTTCATCCTATTATTCCAAGAAGCGAAACTTTTGAATGTTAGACAGTTGTATTGTCTCGGATGTCTAAATATGTTGTAAATCGTCAGCACTTATTTCTTCAAAACTCAAATCGCCATAGTCAAAGAAGAAATCAAGTGTTGGAGATTCCGTTTGGCAAATCTACACTTCGACAGAGGCATGCAAATGTCCTTGCTCCTAAACTGTATAACTCTTAATTAAAGAAAAAAGGAAAACGATAACTAAAACCTTTCTTCTTCTAATAATTTATTTATAAACTGGATCAAAAATATAAATTTAAACGTTTTTTTCTCCAGATAAACTTTTAATTTGCTCTTGTATTTTTTCCTAACTTAATTTTTTTTGCTCTACATGTATTTTTGTTTTTTCTGTTTATTATTTTTCACTTACTCATGTAAAAAAACAACCTAAATGAAACATTCCATTTTTATTTATGATGTTATATGTGCATCGACACCTTAGATTTAATAATGTTTTCTAGATTTAGTATACCCACGCACAGGCCATGCCCGTCTAGGATTTTTTTTTCATTAAGAAAGTGATATATTATGTAATAAAATATGAACCAAATGTAAATAGTTTTTAAATAAATAAAATAAATAAATAACTTATATTATAAGGTTTGCCGGGAGACGGTGGATGAGGACCTTGCAGAACCGGGAAGAGAGGAAAAGACAGGGGGAGTCGTATGTTTGGCAGTGGACCAATATGGGCTGATTATGATGAATGCATGTTTGTATTTTTATTTCATTTATTTTTATTTAGATATAAGGCAATTATATATTTTTAGAACAATAATGTTTGTGAAAGCAAATTATTCTACCAAATCCCAAAAGGAACACTCCCACACTACCAGAAGTCAAACTAGAGGATGGGTCATGGGGTCTATCACAAACTCTGAGTTCGGGCAAAGAAATTTTAGGTTTCTGGGCCCCAAAATACTTAATATGTTACCCGAACATTGTAAAACCATGACCCGGATTCAATTTTTTAAAATTGGTTACTGGGTTTAGGTCGAGAAAAATCGGAAAATTTACTCAATATACATTCTAAAATAATAAATGGTATAAATTAATATTGTATAACTGTATAGTAAATTAACTAGTAGATGGTAATGTTAATTTTGCATAAAAATGTCTGCCTTAAAACAGCTTGTACCTAATTAGGCAGACTAGACTAGACAGAGAAATCTATTTCCTAAGTGTATATGTAGTAGATAAACTAATTGTTTTTGTTAATAAACTGTGATTATAATATTTTGATTTTTTTTGGTACTTTTTTTTCATATTATAAATGTAATAATCTGTATGTGGCTCAATCAACTACACTTTCAAAATTTTAGGTGTAATTTGTGATTTGTGAATACGAGGGTACAATATTAGTAAACCAAATTCTTAAGTGAGGTTAGCTCGAGTTGAACATACATCCAACATTTCTCCGCATTGGAACAGCGAGCTCCTAACTATTTGATTCGATTTAGTCTCATTCTCAATGCAGCAGAGTCAGACATCTACGAAGGTGAAAGTTGAAGCATGAAGAGATTATGAAGTACACCAGCACTTCAGAACTTCCCGAATCTATTGAAGCTTGACTCAAACAAAGGGTATTATGTATTATATATTTGCCTCCAAACATCAGCCATCACAGATTGTTAGAACTTTAAGCGATAATATATACGAATACATTTGTAAATACATGTGCTAGAGCGTGCTAAAATATATTTATTTGAAACTTCAAGCACAAAAAAATACATGCCTTTTGGTGCACTTATTGCTGACAACAATTTTTATTTATTTATTTTTAAAAAAACAAACAGTAGACAGTGAAATAATAACATTTTTTTTAAAATACGGTTTAAAGAGAGACCAGCGAAGTTTCTAAATAAGAATCATACATATTATTGAATTGTGTTACAACAAAAGGGTGTGTTTATGTGTATTAATGTGGGAGTAAGTGTAAAGGTGTGTGTAAGTGTGAGCATTATTAAATAGTAAATGGGATCGTATCGCGGCCAGAAATAATAGGTCTTAATTTATTTTTAAATAAATTAAGGGGCATGTAAAATATATCAATAGATGAAAAAAAGGCAATATAGTTGGAGCAAGAACGATAGAGGAAAGAGTTGTGTACATAGTTAGTGTTAGGCAGATGGAATAAATACTTATTTCTTGTCACGCGAAAGGAGACATTAAGATTAATTTTGGAGAGCAGGTTAAAAGAGTCTACTTTATTATTTAATAATTTATGTAAATAGCATATTTCAGATACAGTGCGTCTATTTTCAAGGGTAAAAAATCCATTTTGTTTGGCAGATTGTCTGTAAGTACAAAGCGTTTTATTGTTTTTATAATCTAGGTATTTTATAAATTTTTGTTGAACATTTTCAATCCTTTCTATGTTTGTTATGTATTGTGGGCTCCACACAACGGATGCTAACTCCAAATTACTGCAACTACTAAAGTTTTTAATGTATTTGGTTTTTTAAACGGTGTGGAAATTCTTAAAATGAAGCCCAGCACTTCCACTGTTATCTTCCAGCTAACGATAACACAGACTGATAAAAAAAAATTGTTTAACATTTGTATAAAAATATATATGCCATTTGGAGGATAAATATTTATACTCAACTGTTTCTCTTCAGATATCAAAATCTTTTACGTTAGGTACTAAAAAAAAGTCAGTGAGGATAGCTCAATAGCTTTCCTTTACTCTAATTACTGGATATTTTTATTTTACCATAAACAAATATTGCGTGATGTACATTAACTTATCAAATAAATTAATCGAAAATTGAAATAAACTGAAATATTTATTTTTAAATTACAGCTGTTTTTGAGTGGGGATAAAGAGCTTGCACAATGCACAATGAACAATGCACATGCCACTTAAACCAGACAACGACAGCTCATAAGCTGTATAAATACCTAGACTTATGTATTCCCTTCTATAAAATGTTCTCCATATTTGTAGTAATATATATTGAGTATTAATAAAAATACTTATGGTAACACGTGATATGATGAGGAATGATTCGTTTTTTATAAAATTTTATCTTCATTCAGCAAATTACAAAATATAAGTACTTAAGCAAAAAAAGCATATATTTCAGGTTAATCTTGCATAAAAAAGTCAGGCTTATGTTTATGTAATATATTTTAAGATACTTTGTACATGAGAGCCATTTTCGACAATTTGTTATACGCTTTTGGTTTGTCACCTCTGTTAATTCTCCATCTCACATAACAATTAAATTTGTAAATAGGTAAGATTAGTTAGTGGTGCAATATAACAATTTAACTGCAGAAATCATTAAATCATCATAAATCCTCAAATAAATTAAATATTTTTCATAATTATTGTCGTTATAATTCTCAGAAATAAATTGTCGAGTAAACTTATTCAATCTAATTGCTTTTAAAAAGATTTTTTGTGTGCATTATAACTAGGCAATCTTGAATCGATAGAAAAACTGGTCTGTGGTGGTTCACAAAAAATAATAAGAAAATATGATATTACGTAACATAACGTAAAAACATTGTTTTAGTGTGACTATCACTAAAAGGATATTTTTACATTTAACTCTGTGTTTGTCTAATATAATAATTTAAGTTGAGAAATTAGATATTTTCAAAGATGTGGAATATTACGTTTTTTATATAGATTCTTTTATCTACTTCATATAAACGATATCCGGTATTAATTTAATATATTCTTCAATCCTTTTTCTCACAATACAAATTTTGTAGATTAAAAAAAATATTGAACATAAGTATTCGCCTGTATTTTAATTATACAGAAGTATAATGTTTATCGATCGGATTTAATATAATTTTATGCCGCGCAGCGCTCCAGACAGAGATAAACTTCTAAGTCGCGATCAAACTTTTAACGATGCACGTTGTACATCCCCCTTCATAAAGCATTTCAACTCCAACCCTTGAACCATAAATGAAAATCCTCAATTAACGTAGAACCCTCGCAAAATATGCTTTAAAATTGTAAATATTTTCTTAGAAAGTCCCCTGAGAGAACAGACACTTTTTAGGCTAAGCTACAAACTCATATCTTTTATAAACGACTCGGAATTTAAAAAAACATTTTAATCCGATTTTACCACTGAATTACGATGTTTTCTGAGTAGGACTTTTAAAACATTATAAAAAGGTTCCACTGATTAGTCGAAAAATAGCACGCACAATTCATTGTACTTCTTTTGTACATTTCTCTTGCAAATAATTTAAAAAGAAAGACATGAAAATAATGTAACAGTCATAATTTGTGCAATTCAAGCGAATGAAATAATAGAATTTCAAGTAGGTATACTTATAAGGATTATTATTTATTATGTACATCTTTTTACTAAGCGCTTATTAACTAAAGTTTATCGATGGGTGATGCTTGAAGTTTCATTATAAGAATTTATTTAATAAAACAAAAATCAAATAATTGAAATGAGTTGTTTGAAAATGCATATAAATTTATTGGGACCGATAAAATTATGCATAAAAAATGTCCAAATATCATACCTTGGATAATTCTAAGCTAAATACGTATAAAATCATTAAGTCTGTCTTAAGGCGAGTTTTCAATTCATGAAAATATACATTTTGCAGTTAACCACATAAATGTAAATATTATTTTTTACTTTACTCTTTACTATATATTTTAGTTTTAAAAATAAAATTTTGTCAATAAAGAATTCCTCATTGGAAAATACCGTGCCATTGAATATTTACATCTAAAAGGAAAAAATAAAACTACTAACAGTTGCGTTTAATTTTTTGCCTAGCAGCAAAAAATGGGAGAATCGTGAAAACAGTAGAGTTTGGACGATTTTTTCGCATATATTTAATATCTTGATAATAAAGATAAGTAATATATGTATATATATCAAATATAATATTCATTAAAAGAGCTCACACGGCACTCGTACGACTTAATAATATATAAACTAACAGTTTGTATCTAAAAGGAACACTTAAATTATTATCAAATTATATTTTAACCATTCGAGTGTAGAAGGAAAGAACACAAATCTCCTTATTTATTTTTCTATCAAATTACTTTTTAGACTCAGAATAAAGATCAAAGATAATTTTCCCTTTTGAAAATCATTGAGAGAAACGTAATCGGATTTGAGGATGGGAATTTCCTGCGCTGGAAGTAAAACATTGTTCCGTAGGATGTCTTCATTAAACTTATGATCCTCGCGCAGGTAAACAAAGGTAGCAGTTAGGGATTTATATGGTAACAAAGGAGCCCGGTAAACAATGTCGGCTGTTAAGTACACGGGGTGTATTCTAACCAAAATTGAAAAGAATGTAGTGTAATGTAAAACAAATTTTCCAAGCTAAATTTTGTGAATGTAAATGTGGTCGAACATATTAGGTATTTAACCAACTGTGGTTAAATATTATAAATATTTATCGCGCGGCAATAATATTACGTTTAATATTTCATATTCAAAATTGAGTTTATTACAAGTGTTAAAAATACAACTGAAAACAAGGCAACAAAGAAAAATAACAACATTACAAGCAAAATAAACTGACAATCGCAATACATTTTCGGAAACCATTAAAACATAATATTCTGAATTTAGGTAATATTCTGATTATTTTGAAATTATTTAAGTGAAATCGAAATCAGTTGTTGCGCGATATAAAAAAGCAGTATTCCACTGTTAAAGAAAAGCATTAAAAAACAAAACTGTTTATGTATTTGATTTTTATTTAGTTTGAAAAAACTATCTGTTAAAAAATTTGATTCATTTTAAAGGAAATATTTTATATGTACATTGTTTACACAATTGAATTATAAAATTGCTCCAGTTTCAGATCAACCAAACTATTTTCAGTAAATTAAATGCTATACGATTTTCAGATTATAACAGAGAATGGTGAAAAATTATCGTTACAATTTTTATTTCAGTGAAGAGACAATTTTACCATATAAACAAAATAAAATTCTAATTTTATTTCCATAAACCAATATAAAAATCCCAATACACACAGAAAAAATATAAATAAAAATGTTCCTAAAAATATAATCAAAATATACTGCGATTAGTGCACGAATGCAGTGCCCTATCCACCATTCGGGGTGGAAGGGGGAATGATGATGAGAAGTTATATCGTAATGATTTCTTTTTTTTTTATTATTTAACTTTGTTGTATTATTTACAATGTTTAATCTACTAAATATATAAAAAAATATTATTTACAAAATTCTCATTACGTTTTAGAGCATTTAGAAAAGACGCCCAACAAAACAAAAATGTAGATTTTTTATACCATGGATACTTCAAG
Organism: Micrasema longulum; assembly: GCF_059751315.1. Classification (NCBI taxonomy): domain Eukaryota; kingdom Metazoa; phylum Arthropoda; class Insecta; order Trichoptera; family Brachycentridae; genus Micrasema; species Micrasema longulum. The sequence continues at coordinate 472,185 of NW_028278023.1, forward strand.
CTACCTCACATAACAATATACACTCTGCTCTTGGCTCCACAATCTAAAGTATCACAACCGCTCCGCTGTAAATAGACTACTTTGAATAAAGTCCTGCTTTAAAATAAGATCTTTCGCTTCTTCATTTTCTATGCGAGTCAAGTTTCAGAACCAGAATTCGCCATTCTATTGAGAGTATTTTTTATATTGTTAGTTTTGTTTTGTATGCCTACTTATGTTAGTTTCAATGTGTTTTAACTTTATTTTAAAATTTTCATACACGTTTACAAAAATGCAACTTTTATTGCAAACACACATGACACGTAAAATGTGTGGAGGTCACGGATTCGATTCTCGACGAGGCTAACGTGAAATATTAATATTCAAAAGGTGTTTTTCCACCTGAAGCAAAATATACATAATCTTACCTTCGTGCAATAAACGATAAAGATACGCTGCATCTTCTGTACCAACGCAATGCCCGCACCATCGAATTCCCAGGTAAATAAATTCCAATAAACCAAAATGTGGAAGAAGGTGGGAATTAATGTCAGGATAGATGTGCGCGGCGGTCCATTCTCTCTGCCAGGGGTAGCGGGGAATCGGCGCGACGGTAGTAGTAGTAACGCATTGAAAAAGGTCCAAAATAAGTTTTTACGATTTATTAATTTTGAATTAGTTGTTGGTATTGAATTTTTAAATTATAATTTGTTACTGTTTATTTTGAAAATATTAAGACTAAGCGATAGGAGAGTTATAACTGATTTTTTAAATTCATATAAAATAATCCATTTTTTGTTTGACGCCCCTGCAATTTTATCACTAATTAATTTTAATGTACCAAAAAGGACAACTCGGCAAACCTACTAATACTGTGGCAACAATACTTCGACATCATATGGTAAAAATGCAGTCATCCGTAGACTTCACACTCTAGGCAATGAGTACCAGGACGTTGGTGACTCATTTAACATGAAATTTAGTACATATAAAACGACTCTTCTCCTGTATTTCATTGGTAATAGTTATAGATAACTATTTGTTACTGTTGTTAAAAATTGTTTAAACTTCTCTATTAGTGTTTTTTTTTTCTTTCGTTTCGTTTCTTGAATTTATTTGGAAGTACAAAATATTTCTCTTCATTATTTTTTTTCTTACATCATTATATATTTTTATGCATAAATATTTACCAAAGCATTAGTTTTAAATAATAATACATATATTTATTTTTATTTTTATCATTTAATGTTATTCAAAATTGTTTTCTTAGTTTTTTTTAACTGGTTCAAAGTATTTCTAATACCAAATTATCATTTTTTATCGATAATTCTATAATTGGTAATATTTTATTTTTTATATAGTTTATCTTTTTTAGTCTTTCTTGATTTGTTAATTAATAATATTGTTTTAAATGCTCTGTATTACTTATAATTATGCTTACATGTATGTATACTTAATTGTATTTGTAACTAATATGTAAAAGACACTAAGTGCCGTTGATTTCAATAAAAAAATAATTTAAAAAAATATTTAAAAAAATAAAAAAATAAATAGAAGTAAGCCATTGAAGACTCTTTGCCTTACGATTGAGTGGCTTTTCCCGGTGTTTTTATATAAAACGACTGTAGGACAGAAACACCCGTCTCCAGTCTGTTTCAGTGTGTAATGTTAGAATTGCCGAATATGGGATTATTACAGAATACTTCTTCTTATCCCTAGTAAATCTAACAGCAATAATAATCGCCCTATCTGCCGAGTTAATCAATATTACCGTGGAATATTACATCTTCGTATCAAGCGGTTATAAAACAAGTATAATAATGTTATGGCTGTACTCGACTGTCAGTGGCGTGCGGTGACATCTCGTGACAGGTAAACTGTTTTCTTCAAATCCTTTTTTAACTTTTGTGTGGATGCGGTGCGACACTAGTTTACTTAGGATATAAGACTTGATATATCTCTTTAAATTATGATGTTGTATTTTTTGTAATCTTTAAATTGACATTTTCACGTCGGATTTCGAAATTAAAATCTGTCTAATTTATTAATCAATTTCATAAAAGGTACATGTTTTTTATAAATTCTATATAGATCTACTTTTATACATCTAGTAAATGTTATCACTGTAACACTCCAAAAAAAGAGACTAACTCTTGTGCTTGTAGAGTGACTTACACTGTTGTAGTTGTTTATTTATAAGAGTTTATATAATTTTGAATATACGAGTATATGAGAAAAAAAAAACACAGAATAAATAAAGAAAAAATAAATAAATAATAATACATTCATATTAATTAACATTTAATTCTGTTTTTACATGTGTTTTAAAAAAAATCTTTAGATTTACTACTTTAAATTAATTTTATTTATTAATTAAAATATATTGATTGATTTGGTGTTCATTTTATAGAACTCCATATTTAAACTTATAATATTAGAAATCAAACTTTGATTTGAGTCCACTAAATACTTTATTTTATTTTTACAAATATAAAAAAAACACTCGTTTGAAAATACCCTAACAAGGCGAAACAATTGTCACGAAATTTTTGTTTTTATATTCGTAAAAATAAAATAAAGTGTTCAGTAGACTCAAATCAGTGTTTGATTTCTAATATTATAAGTTTAAATGTGTATAAATATGCTGGATTGTAATACAAACAATATTTATCGTTACTCTGCGAATAATAATTATACGAATGATAGTGATGCCAGTACCACTATAAATCTGTTTTTCTGTATAACAGCACGAGAATAGAACTTATAACAAGGAAAACAGAGACGCTGCTCTGTGGCCGGTGTTTGTGTGAAAGAGATAAAAATAAAAGAATGAATTCGTTCGATCAGTCGGTTATTGGCAGTGAGCGGGAGTGCAGGTTAGTTTAATAATTTTTAATTTATTTTGCCATTACGTGCCTAAATTATATTATAATTGTTTTAAATTGTGGAAAAGGAATTATTTAACAGTACGTCTCTATGTTTTTTTTCAAACGCCTGAACTCCAGAATATTCTGTCTTTTGCTTGAGGTAGCATGATGTTACATTATCGCGTGTAAAGGAATTTTGTAGCGCATTTAAAAAGTTAAAAAAAATTAATTCCATTAAATATTTTAGTGCATTTTTTTATCAATCTATAATAATTCTACTTTTCTGGCATTCAGAGAATATTGTGTCTATACTTACAGTAATTTGAACCTTATTGATATGGTTTAAAAACTGAATACGTATCAGTCTCCCTTATGGAAATATTAAGTGATGTAAGGAGCAGGCAAGCAATGAACGTTTTTTGCAATACAAACATACATGTTATCATTTCAAAAAACGTAATGAGTTAGACATGTGGTACCTTTCCTTATGGTTCTTATGGATATAATACGGGGGTCATCAATTTGAACGTAAACGGTTTATAACAATTTAAAGTTGGCCAATATAAAGGTAGATTGAATTTATTTTTCAATCAAAATCTACTGCGTTATTGAAGTGATAACTTCCAAAAACAACGCTTTAGAGGCTCTGAGGGCGAATTCCCTCGCAGGTTACAGTCGGCCATTTTTTTTTAGATTGTACTGTATCATTGTACGGACCGCTATTCGTATGTGAGACGCCTTAGAGAAAAGCACGCCTATGTTCGCTGTATTCTCCTACATTCATCACGAGATTATGACACGGCTATAGAACTTGACGGCTTGTATGGAATCGTGCCTTATAAATTATGAAGCGTATAATTTCTATGGCCACTTGCGGAGTGACCGCTCTACGTGTAGTGTCCGTGATAAATCAATCCCGAAGCCGAAGCCAATCTCCCCCATTCGCGTTTAACCCCGAACTAGCGGTAATGGCGTGCTGTTTAAACTGAATACCGAAGAATCGAAGTTTACACCGCACTGAACCAGATGTCCGTAGTTTTGAGTTTTGACCTACACAAAGGAACGTGGATATGCAACATTTTGTAACAACATGTAAACGTAATTGAATTTGAAAATGCTTAATGAATTATTGCAGAACAGGTTAGGTCGAGTTTTATCTTATTTAGCTTATTTGCCAGTATACTACGATGAAGAGATACTACAAGTTTTAATAAAAATATATATACCATTTACATTTTCATACAGAAAATTCGACTTTACTTTTTTTTCTTTTATTTTATTGAAATAAACGGCACTTAGTGCCTTTTACATAATAGTTGCAAATACAGTTATTATAAATATAAATAAATACATGTAAGTATAATTGAAAGCAGCAGAAAGCACAATTTTCCACAATTTTGAAAAAATAAGATATTGATGTTATCGGGTGCAGTAAGGTCAATTCTATGTTCTGCTGAAAACAGCCAGTCAGCTTTCATACAAAAAACGGTACAAATCACCTTCTGAAAATGATGACGATCACAAAACGGCATTTCTCAATTTGCAGAAAACACCCACAGCACTAGAAAAATCTTATGGTACTTTAAAAATCATTAAAACTGGTCAAAAACATAATTAGATTATTGTCTGTAACATTAAAAAAAACTTATGTATCCATTGTTTATCATTTGTTAAAGTCAAAAACATTTCAACTGTTGCGTAAATTTGATAATTCACTCTTTTCACAAAAGTGCTATTATCTCAGTTTCTCCTTTCTATAGCTGGCTGCTTTCTGCACAACTACGTTCAATTATAAGTAATATATAGCATTCAAAACAAAATTATCAATTTACAAATTGAGAAAGTCTTAAAAAGATAAACAATATAAAAAAAATATTATCAGTCATAAAATTATTGATAAAAAAAAATTAATTTTGTGATCGAAATATTTTGAGCTAGTAAAAAAAACTAAGAAAACAAATTTGAATAACACTAAACGATAAAAAATTAATTACATGTTTTATTATTTAAACTTACTTCTTAGTTAAATAGTATATATTTATGTATAAAAAAAGATGAAAAATAATGTTTTGTATTTAAAAATAAAATCAATAAAAGAAACGAAAAAAAAAACAATAAAACACTAATAAAGAAGTTTAAACAATTTCGGACTAAACTTTATGGTAAAAAAAATAAAATATTATCTAGAACTATACCTACTAGCTTCTCCTACCTATGAAATACAGGAGAAGAGCCGTTCTATATGAATAGACACCAATTGAAGATAAATCTATAAACTTCCCATTGTAATCGGTGCTCTATAACATATAAACGGAAGAGCATAACAAACAATAACATAATAATATAATTTATGTTACTTAAAATGAAATTTTGAAAGATATTATAAATAATTTTGCAATAAACAGTTTTTTTTCAATAGTTTTAATTCATTTTTACACAAGTTAAAGAACCCTTTTATTATTAATTAAATCTTTTTGTTAGATTTGAATTGGAAATCATTGTAAACTTTAAACGCCATATAAAGGTAGTGATCTAATATTATTTTTTCTTGGTACGACGGAGGGTTGTGTTGCGAACTCTTGATCAGGAGGCTGAGGTTCGAATCCTGCTCTACTACGACATGTTCCTATTCTAACACGGTTATTTACGGCTAAAACCCTGAAATAGAAACATTTTTGTAAATCATAAGATTGCAAATATGTATTTCGATTAAAATAGCCATAAAGGATTAAGGCTGAGACATGATCTACGATGCGAATTTTGATGGATGCAGAAAACGAGGAAGACCGAAAAAGACATGGCACGATCAAATCCATCAAATACTTGAAGATGGACATGTCCAGAGTAGGATTAATCGGCGTGCGTGCATGAGAAGATGTATGAATGTAGAGGAAGCGAGGTTTGTATGCAAAAACAGAGTGATATGGCGTACTATCCTCTCTGCCTAATCCTACGGGGAAACGGCGAGATGGTTTGTTTGTTTGTTAATGGATTAAAATAATATTTACTTGGTATTTAAATATATAATTTCCTGGACACTTAAAAATATCCAACATACACCTAATCATGGCATAAACATATTTCTGTAAGCAAAATGTTTATAAATGGCAATTTAAACTATGCGTTATATTTGACTAATTAAATTTGTATGTAAAACATAATTTACATGCCTTTACATCTGATTAATTACATTTAATATTCCCGATAAAGCCAAATAAAACAGAACATCCAAAATCCACAAACGGGTGTACAATAGAAGATATGAGTACTTTTTTATTTTATTTACAAAGAGGCATACAGAAGCCATTAAATACTGCGCAATAGCGGCATTCGCTTTAAAAAGCCTTTTATAAAACAAAACAGATAATATTTGTATTGTTCAACGCGCAATTTTATTCTGTAAACGATTTTCGCTGTTTGTCTTTCATAAAAACGTTGTTTGAAAATCCAAACATATTTTTGACAGTTAAAGTAAACTTTAATTAAATTTTTCTTATAAAACTATTGATTGATTAAAAAAAAAATCAATGGTATATAGTATATTGTAGTATACTGTACTATACTAGAATTAATTAAATAGTATTTTGAACTGACAAATTATTGGGTAAACAACATACGGGATAAACATTAAGAAATAGGCATCAGCTAATAGCCCTGCCGTTCTAGTAATATTAATCATTAACACTGAAGGTCCAAGAAATTAAAGTGACAGCCAGGTAAAATTGGATAGATAAGTGTATTACGTGTTTTCTGTAAGTGATTATGCAAAATAATTATAAGTAATAAAATAATAACAGCCCCTAATTAAAATATTTATTGAATACGTTTTGAAGATATCTCTTGATAAAACTACTTAAGAATTTCGATACGAAGTATCAGGATCTTGATCAAAGTACCAAGGTCTTGAAAATGTCTACATAGGCGAAAGCGTTAGTTGGTCAATAATACTTTATTTTTAGTAATTATGAAAACCAAACCACAAAGTTTGATTTTGATTGACTTTGTATCAAAATTTGAATAATTATGTATTATTCTAAGGTACAAAAAAACTCTATTTAAAGCTCTATAAAGCAAAAAATGTAAAGAGAAACGTAATTTTGAAGGACTTTATTGCGGAATGTAAGATAACCAAAGGCAAATGACGCTAAACATATGACCACCTTTAAAAAATTAAGGATATTTATTGCAAAAATAGAAATTATAATTTGAATAGTTAAATCGAAAGATCTATCATCAGGATCCGTAACGGCGCGGCGCGGCGGCTGGGTAAAATACTAGTTATAATTCTACATTATCTCTGGGTAAAATGTTTTTTTTTATGATAAAAATAAAAGACGAGTGATTTTGAAATTCGCAAATTTGTAACTTCCACCTATCATTTGTTATATTTTTGCTTCTCTTTTTAAATTATATCAATGCGCCAAAAATATTGTTTTCGCCTGAATTCCAAGCCACATTGGAATATCGGGCAATGAAAAAGCGGGTTCTCTTGCAAGGTGGGGATCTGAAGTTGGTAATTCAAAATCCGACCTGGTGGATTTCTCAGATATTTCTAATTTGATTAGAGTAGTTAATTTTAATTCTTGGAAAGCGGAGTGGAATTCTTCTAAATTGTCAAAGAAAATTTTTATAGTAATATCCAGCCTGGTATTCTCTCTCAACCTTGGTACCATAGCACGTGCAAACTCAATAGGTCTAGGATTGTAACTTTTTGCCGTATTAGGTCTGGCCACTGTTGCGCTCCGTCCCATCTGTTTAAAATTAAAATTTTAGACTCCAATGCCTGCGAATATGGAGGCATTGGAGATCTTAATCACATTTTTTTATACATGTCCTTTAATGACTGGGAGGAAAAAAATATTTGATATTTTACTTATGTTTTTTATAACCTTTCCAATTCATTTATCGCAATTTTTTCTTGTACAAATTGTTTATTGATGAATTCTGTTTATTTTTATTTATGTTCAAACTGTTCCCTATTATGATTTGTAATATTTGTTTCATTGAAATAAATCTTTTTCAATTATTTCTTAATATTTCTACAATAAATTTATCTTACATTTGTAGGTTTATGTAAACTATTTTAACGTCATTATTACTTCCTGGGGTTTAATTTATAATTTTAAAAGGTATAATTGATCATTAATATAAGATTATGTTTGTTAATATTTTGATTATTTTGTTGTAATTTTTCTAGTTATTAAGTTATATCTTCCTTCTAATATTTTACTGTAAGTTTCTCTTTTCTGTTAAATAGGCGCTATCAGATTTTGGTAATATATATTTTTTATCTATTATTTGTATCTATATTGTTATTCCTTTCTGTTTATGTTGTTCTTATGTTTATTTTAAATTAATGTAACTTGTTTTTGGCCGATGTTATCAAGTTTTGGTAGAAGGCCCTAATAAAGGGAAAAAAAATCACTAGCATAAGTAGGCAATTGAATGCTTTATATTTGGCCAATTAAAACAAAATATTTTAAGTAATTTTAAATTTGACTTAAATGTATACTATTATTACTGTACGTAATAAACTGTAAAAATATTACAGCTAAATAAAACAAGAAAATATTTGAAAGGTAATTTAGAACACATTAATGTTCCTACTGACGCATGACGCGACGTTTTTATGCCACATTTTCTTAATATAGGTATGCATTGCGAAGACACCGAGGAGATATTAACGACTTTTCAAGATTCGTTTAATTTGACCTACGTAAGTACTATATTTTCAACAATATTATGCCATTCACTGTCGTGTTTCGATTATTTGGGCTTTACTTAATCGACAAGACTGGAAAACATCACTTATAAATAAACAATAAAAAAATGAAAAAGTTAAAATTTTGAACCGTAACCTGATATACCTAATTCATTTTAGAAATTAATATAATTACAAAAAATTATTAAAAATAACGTTAAAAATTAATTTGATGTATTTTAAAATAAGAACGATTTAGTTTAGCAAAAGGGTAAAGAAATTTTCAGAGTGGTGCCATTGGCGTTGGCGCTGACGACATTTGAGTATTTTTTTCATAAAAGTAAAAAATAAAACAATAATGTTCATTCGGATCTCTGAAATTCTAAATGATTAAATTAAATTGCCAGGAAAATTATTTTTTTACAGCAATGAATTGTCCGCAAATATAACTTAGTGGGGGTTACACAAAAATCCGTCACTTCGCATCCCTAGAGAGGGGTGGGTAGAAGGGGCGGCGGGACCGGAGAGGGGGCAGTGGGTGGTTGGTTTTTATAGCAGTCTACGAGAGGGAGACAGAATGCGCGTTGCGAAAATGCGAGGAAAAGAGCCGACAACAGAGTGGCGAATCGATATGACGTGATATGTTGAGCAACGCTTTCCGGTGGACTAACACCGTTCAGCTTTAATTAATTGAATGCGGTTTATAGTGACTACTCGTTAATGGTGATAATACCGCAGGGGTCAGCTGAAGATTAGGGATAGTTGGGCGGTTGAGGGTTAGGAAATCTTGCGTCGCTATTGTTTCAAACCACAGAGGTGATAATTATATTCATAGAAAAACGATATTTATGAAACTTTGATTGTTAAATAGTTTCCGTTTCGGTTTTAGTACCGTAATACGGCGATTATTGGCAAAAGAAATGGTACAAATAATTTACTTGCAATACAAAAAAAATAAATGAAGTAAAACAATATGACATGTTTAATTGCAAGGAAATATGTATTCTCAACAGCTTCACTAGGTACAAAAGTATATGTTCTTAAGTTACCAGTATATATAACATAAAATAAAACAATTATTAAAATAGAACACAAAAAAATCTTTGCAAATAAAATAAACCAAAAGTTAAAATATCTAACTAAACAGTTAACATAGTTATTATATTCCATTAGATATTAGAGGAAAAGGTTGGAACTGTTTCTAGAGCAGTTTATCTACGTATAAAAGTATAAAAAGCAGCTGTTTGACAAGTTTAAAAAAAAAAGTATTTCTTTTGAACAGACTCATTAATTTAATTTTCTCTTATTTTTAAGGGAGTCAGCAGCGTTCGTAAATATGTACAAGTAATAAAACGAACACTTTGAAATAAAAACAATGCTAAATATAAGTTTCCACCATTTTAAATGGCTTTAATACATACCTGTAGTTTGTTGTTCCAAGGAGCCGATATGTTGGGGCGTAATATAATATAATATAATATAATACCATTATTGTACCCCACGTAGACTAATAGTATTTTATTTTTGGCTACTAACAAGAAATAATTACTCACAGTTCTACAAAATAAGGCCATGGGAATAATTTTACGAAAGAATACGATAAAAAGTACGAAAATCAAACGATTTTGCCATTATTAAACGCCGATCTATCAAAACCTTGCCTTTAAAAAAATAAACATTGGATTAAAACAATCAGTTGTTAAGGTATGTCTGATAAAAAATGCACTAAAGATTTTACAGAAATAAAATTTAATCAACCGGTAGATTACGCCTTTTGAAATTTAGACAAAACTTAGGTACATTGGTACTAAACGATATATAAAGACAAAGTACTTTAGTAAAAATTAAAGATGATAAATTAAACATAAAAATTGTATGATTTCCGCACTTTTTAAATGAAGCAAAAATTATGACAGCACGTACATCAATAAATATTTTTGAATGTCGTTTTTTTTTATTTATAAAATAACAAACGGATATTCCTCAAATGAGTTGTCTCGAAGCTGCTCATTCGCGAATATGTTTGTAATATTATCAATCTATTTGCGTTAGAACATTAGTAATTTTTGTCATATCTCATTACAGATTCCTCCTTTCTATTTGGTGACTTCTCACGTTTTCGCTTCTAATAATAGAACGGTGTCATCTCTAGAAAAAACGGTGAAATTTCTGTTTTCACTGGTCATACATATTTATATAATATTAGTACATAGGTTAACTGATTGCGCCGAAGCCGTATCGCGCCGAGTAGAAAATACTAAGTCTGTCGTCATATCGTGTCAATACAGGATAAGAATCTTCCAGAATGAAGAGAAAGTCGAGTGTTTACTCTGATAATACATACTATTTGTTACACTTGAATGAATTCAGAATGAGACATTTTCAAAAAAAGAAAGGATTCCACACGTTCAACTTGACTCATACTGTGTAACATTCACCATTTTGCCTATGTTTGAACATCTATATTTCTGCAATTCTTCTCTCCATCCATGTTGTAATTTGTTAATCTTAATACTTTCTAGGGGGTGAAATCCAGCAACACTCTGTGCTGTTAATGACTGTTGTCTTTGTTAATGATTCTTAAGATAAAAATAATTTAATTTCATTTACTCTCATATAATTTTGAATTCTCTATCCTTAACTCTGTTTTGTATTTACATTGAATTTCTTTATAAAAATACCAGTCTCCAAGATGTCACGAAAACGATGAAACCGGTCACTGGATATTCCAAATTTGGATTAAAGTATCACTCGTCTTTTATTTCTATAATAAATTACAATGAACCTCCATCAAGAATTTTCACTTACAAATTTAAATGTTTTAAATAATACCAACGTTTTAAAAGTGATACCGTAAAAAAAACAGTATTCGAGATAAATGTATAGATATATTCATGAGATAAAAAATTGAGAAAAAAATATTTAAACATTTTTCAGTATTTCGAAATGACAAATTAATGACTGTCAAAATACCGCTTATTTAAGTGACCTGAAGCGTGTAGCAAATTGAGTAAAATAATATAAAGAAAACTTCCTAAATCAGTGGAACCCGTCAACCAAGTTACGGTGAGGATAACACCGCAAAACGCTATAAGGATATTCCAGCACCATCTCTTTCCTCATTCTACATACTACTTCGCAACACCTTTACTGAGGGTGACCGATTCAGCCTGTCTTCCCAAAGAAAAAACCCAACATGTTTTATTATTTTTACAATTCATAATATGCGGGTTTGTCACGGAATCTCGGCAGATGGAAACGTGAAAATAAATTAAATTGAAAAATATGCTAACAAGCTAATTGGGGTTAAATGAAAATCGACAGAAATAGCTCAAGGTAAAGCCTTTTGGCCGAGTTTGGCAGTAGTTAAGAGAAAATGTTTTTCTAAATAACGATCGGGAGAATGAAACCTCATTTCGCTACATCTAGATTATTATTTTCAAACACAAAACCTTTTTGACAAACGAACTCAAATATTACATTTTATTATTTAGATTATTTTAACAGCGGTCTCCAAACTTTTTGTTCTAAGATTCGTACTAACTCCTCCACTAAGCCTCAAATATTGAGTGGAGAACATTTGAAGAGAAATGGGGATATCAATATTTTATGATACGAGTATACATATATTTTTTCGATGTCATAAAGTAATTTATTTATATTTGTTTTTTATTATATATTATACTATATTATTTATGTTGTGTTTGTATTAGTTATGTATAGCTTATGTTATGTTTTTTTCTTTCATTGTGCGTTTTGTAATATAAATAATATAGATGTACATAAATTAATTATAAACATAAATACGTAGTGTTTAAAACTGTCTGAACATTTTGCTAATAATTATCTCTGTTTATTTCTGTTAAGTTCTCTTTGTTTATTCCTGTTAAGTTCTCTTTGTTTATTCACAAATACAAAAATAATTAAAAAAAAAAAAAGTATATTGTTAAGTGTCCTCAGTTGGGTAGCCCCGGTGAGGTCACATTCTTTTTATTATTAATCATAGTTTATAATGAAAAAAAATATGAATATGTATTCTTGGCACATACATATACTTTTTATTTGTATTATAACGATGATTAATTTCTTACGTTTGATTAGCTAGGCATTTATAATTAAGAAGTTTTCGTTTTTTTTGTTATTGTTATATTATTATAGTACTATTTATACTTTAAAAGATAAAAAATCTCCATCTTAGAACAGGCTGAGCCATGTTAGATGGAGACTATCCTAAACGGAGAACGCTCCGTTTTCATTTTCTATTCACTATTTTTATATAGATTCCCTGTTATTGAATGTGTATACTTATATTATGAAATAAATTTGTAAAATCAATAAACGCCTAGTAGGAGAAGATCCATTCTAACGCAGACTAATACATACTATGTTTATTTATATATCTCCATAAACACACACATTGATTGAGTCAAGTAATACGACAATATCTATAATTTCACGGTTAGCACGAAAGACGTGAAAATTTTATTTTAAAGGTGGTTCTACGGTGCAAATTTTATTGTCCCCGAACTGGCACATAAAGCGTAAGATTTTCCCTTTCCATGTAACAAAAATGATATATAAAAATGCAGCGTATTTAATAAATGTTGGTCAAATAAAAACACTCTACTGTTCTCTGGTTCTAGTGCTAATAATGGATAACATAATAATTGTTTCGTTTTCTCTGACGGAGAACTTCAAAGTGTTCTAATATGTTTCTTTCCATCCACCGTAAAGTTGAAGTTCGTAAAACTGTTTCAAGATTCTCAAAAGATCAGAGAGTTCAGATACAAGCCAGAAAACGTGACGTGCAACATGTTTCTTAATACTTATGAGCTTAAGGTACTTCTAATCATTCACACTGTTCACGAACATCAAATAGTCGGGAATTGTAATTGCTTTATGAATCTTTTGCATTTTATTTCGATATTGTGAAAAGGAAAAAAAATAATCAAAAAATAAATGTTTAGGGACCTAGTCTACCCTCGCAAAAGGTTCAGGACAAAATGTTTACCATTCCTACTTACAAATCTATAGCATAAAACTTTGAATACAAATGTATGTATTTTTCATTTCATTTTTTTTGCACCACAACAGGCCAGGAGGCCCAATTACAGTGGTGATTTACATTACAGAACAACCAGGCTTGAGAAAAATCACATTTTTAATTTTTGTGTTCTCACCGGGAATCGAACCCGGAACCTTCCGTGCGTGAGTCAAGCGTCTTGACCACTACACCACGGAGGCCGCCGTATGTATGTATGTATGTTTGTCCGTCACAGGAATTATTTCAAAACGGAAAACAGTAGCGTCGTGAAATTTGGAATTAACATTAAAATGGCATTTCTAGATCAACCGTGCTATTTTTGAGCCAATTTTTTTACGGCCTTCTTCGGAATATTGATTAATTTTATAGTACAACCGAAATTTGTAACGGTAAGTTGTGGGGACGCGAAATTTAGAATAAACATTTGACATGGCATTTCTAGATAAACCATTTTTTTTCTTGGCTTTCCTCGGAATAAGAACGAACTTTTTTACGGTATATGGAATTAAGAAACAACATTTAAAATGCCTTTTCCAGGTCTGCTGTGCTGTTTTTAATTCTATTTTTTCTCGGGCTTCATCAGTATAAATAAAACCGACAAACAGTAAGTAAAAGCGATAAAAAATTACAAAATTTTAAAAAAGAGGACAGTTGTTTTTTTCGATAACCAATGAAAAATTATTTTAACTCGATTCCAAGCAAAGCCGAGAAAAAATATAGTATAACCATGTTTCTCTTATTTTTAGCTATGTATAATATATTCTAAAGTTCTAACTTTAGTATTGGTGGAATAATGTGCTTATGTCATAAATTCCGTCTCCAGGTGGATAAAAAATTTTAGTTCAGTGTGTCTTTTAAAAAATATTAGTATTTGAATGGCTTATTATTTCAACCATGTTTTGAGTATGTCCAAACGTTTGCAGACCGGCTAGATTTTCTCCCTTGGGAGATATTCGGATCTAAATTTGTTGCAACAGAGAGGAAAAACATTTTTGAGAAAAGAATATGGAAGTCTAGGCATTTACAGGGCTTATGACCTGTCATTCGCTGGTTTAAGTGGCCACTTTACACCCTGTGTATCATTCACCATTCTGCCTATGTTTAAACATCCACATTTCCTCAACTCCGGAAATTAAATATAAGGAATAAATATTTCTGATCAGTTTTACAAAATTTGATGGCAATGATGATGAAGCCTTCATGTTATAATTTTCTATAACATGATGAAGGACAAATAATTTCATAAAAAGTGCTATTTTAAATAAACATGTTTTATTTTAACAATGTTTGAGTATGTCCAAATGCTTGTAGACTGGCTGGATTTTCCCCCTAGGGATTTATATTTAAATTTATTGCAACAGAGAGGGATAACATTTTTGAGAAATTTTGAATCTCACCCGCATAATAAAGGATTCAGCTCTTTTACTTCACAAAAGTCAGCAGATGGAAGAGTTCGGGAAATGTGGATACACAGTGTGTAAAGTGGCCACTTAAACCAGCCAATGAAAGGTCATAAGTCCTGTAAATGCCTAGACTTCTATATTCCCTTCTCAAAAATGTTTTCCCTCTCTGTTGCAACAAATTAAAAAATGTTTTATTTTTATTATGAATTGATATTCGCGTTGTAAAGTTATCTTTTGAATTAAACAAATCCTCGAGAGGCTACTAACGAAGGTGCGCGTGCGGTAGAAATGTAAGTTTAAACTATAAATCTGGAAATTTGAACTGAATTTTGGCTGAATCACCTTTCTTACAAAACTTCTGGGGTAATTCATCATTGCGGATTATGTACTTAGTCGGTTGATAATTTATTCGTTCAGAGCGACTAACTCGCGAAAACAGCTCCGAAATAAATTCGCCGTAATTTCCGTGAAGGCAGTTGTACAATATACACATCCATCTATGATAAAGTTATTCATTTATCCAAAAGCGACGGAGGTGCTGCCAGCGAGTTCAGCGCGACTCTCTTTGAGCGGTAGAATATGCAAATTACGTTTACTTTAAAAGCAATACAAATTAAAGTTTTGAAACGGCTTTGGCCATACGAACCGTGTCGGAATTCCGCTTTGTGATGACGCGAATTAGCAAGTCCGACGCGACGCAGTCACAGCGGTGAACCTCTGCATAAATACTTCAATACCCACAATAGAAAGGTCTTTGCTTTTTCAATCTTTTCCGTGAGGAAAGCGCTCACAGTCAAAGAAACTAAAATATTTATATGTTTTTAAATAACTCTTTGTGAACCATAGAGATTTTTAGTATTTATTAAAAAAGGTAATAAATTGAGTCATATTCGAGTATACAATGTTTTGAAAGTCGCGTTAAATTTCATGTTATTTATCTTGATAATTCTTTATGATATTTAGTTTGAAAAGACTTACCTACTTAGCAATTGATTTGAAGAATTTAGTGGTAGGCAGTAGCGTGCCTAGGGTTTACCTGACGGCCTCGTAGAAGTGGTCAGCGAGTTTGTCTACCATGCAAGAGGTCTCGAGTTCGATTCCCAACATGGTTGACATGAAATAATTGTTTAATTTTACGTTAGAATATGTCATAGTCCCTGGACTGGTACCTGAAGCGTAAGACTGATCATCTTACCTTCATGTAACAAAAATGATCAAGATACCCTGTGATTGGTGTACCGATGCAGTGCTCTATGCACCATTAGGTTCGGAAAGGGAATCATGATGAATTCACTTGTGTGAAAACATGATGTATGCTTTTTTCACTACACTTGCACAATGTACAGTCTACAAAGCATCCAAAAGGCATATTATGAAAAATAACAATATCTTCTGAAAATATGCATTGGATAATATTTCTGAGTTCGTTTAAATAGTTATTCCTCAGATATCAACCATTACCAATAAGTAACATCAATATAATATAGCATGCGTAGAGTTGAATGATAGACATCGGAACACATAGATACATGAATATAATAATGATAAATTATAATTGATATACGATATAGGAAAAAGTTCATTGTAGATAGGTAAATAAAAACGGAAAGTTGGACATCTCCGAGCTCATTTTATATATGACGTTTGCACAAAAATGCTAGTGAATTATTATAAATCTTAATCAGTACGGGTCTTTTATCATTTCATATAAAAATAACCGTTTCATATTATCAAATTCCATAAAAATGAGCATAATAAACAATTGCAAATCGTCCGATTCAAAATACGAGAGGCGCTCACTGCTAATTTTACCCTAAAGAAGCTGGCTTCAGATTCCCATACAAAACTCAACATCTACAGACAAACATTTTGTAAGTTTACTGTTAGCATCACATGCGAATTACGTCGTGAAAAAATCCCCATAAAAACCCCACGTGCGTGAGCGAGATAAGAAGACATAGTGTCGTTCACGCATACGGATTTCATACGGTTTGGACCTCGGGATGCGAACAGTACCAATATCGAACAGGTCTCTAATTCTCATGCTGCGTGAAATTTAAACAACGAAATAAATTATTTTAAAGAGTTTAAGCCAGATTTGGTAATTTTGAAATAAAATTAATAGACAAGCCCGGCCTTTGGGCTTCTATGGAAATACCGCCACTGGTGGAAGGTACTCATAATCAATAACCTTTTTGCACCCAATGGTGTAAAGGGCATTGTATTTGTAAACTAAATTTAATAATTTATTTAATTAATGTGAGGTGATCAGTCTGTTTAAACAACCTTTAAAATTAATGTTTCACGTCCACCCTGCCAGGAATCGAACTCAAGACCTCAAACAAGATAGGCGAGTGCGCCAACCAATATGCTACGGGGTGGACGCATCCCACTCGATTTCCTTATTCAGGGTTTTTATCTGAGAGTAGCTATCATCTCAAAAACACTCGTCCAGGGTTCTGGTTATATTTCAAACACAGAACCGTATACGTTCAACGAAAGTATTGGAAAAATAAAAATAAATATAAAAGGGACAATACTTATAATAGTGAAATGTGAGGTTTACGGAGATAAATGACGCATAGAAAAACCATGAAAAAGGAATGAGCCTCGTTGGTTATTTAGACATTGTCGTTGGTGCTTTAGTTTTAAGTATAATAATATTTCATAACTTGCTAGCAACATGCTCACATAATTGTCTTGACTTGTTTGAAAATTGGATATGTATCTACTATCTACTATGGTAGATTGTACATGTATGTACGTATGCATTTTAATATGATATAGGTTCACGTTCAGTTCAGAGAAGCCTGCTTTCAAACATCCATGAACTTAGTAAATATCAAAATAAGAGATTTACTGAGAGATTTCTCAGGTATGTGGGGGACTTCAAGATGAATCATACATTTATTTCCTGTATGCAAACAATAAATTGTCAAAACATTTGAATAGCTAACAATAAACTACTAATACAAGTGAATATACAATCGCTGAGAAACACGAAATTAATAAAATGAACACTGGACAATAACTCTATATAAGTGGTAACATATTTACTTAGTTGGTTCAATTCATACTCCACTTACTCAATTCATAAAGTCAGTTCATACGATCAGTTCATGCAATCAGTTCAATCATGTAGTCAGATTTTGCAAAGTTACTAACTAACGTAAACGTTAACGTAGTTATTCTTACTGTTAATATACGACATGTAATAAACACGCATAAAATCATATCATCGTTTTATTCTGTCACCTCCAACTGGGTAGGAGCTCCCATGCATCCTACATACATTAAATCCTACAGGTATCTTAAAATAAATTAATACCCAAACCATTGTCTTTCATTAGCGAATCAATTTGGTTAACAAATATTCCGTTTTCATTTTGGCATAGAAATCATTTCGACTGTAATTAGCTGTTATCGTGTCGATTTACCATTGTAATTTCTCTAAAATTTTTTTGAAAGATTCTGAAATAAGAACTAAGAATCGTACCGAAGAATGCTCACCCAGTCAAAAAAAAATTAGAAACTTAGATAAATTTCGAATGATCGTAAGTAGGGTTCTGCAAATAATTTTAGTTATTATATACATCGGAAAGAATCAGAAAAATGTAAAATAAACCTACGTAGGTAATGAAATTCTAAGAAAATATTGCGAATTTCATTGTTACGTAAATTAAGTAATACTAATTTTATTGTAAGTGTTTCTCACGCCAAGATTTGCGATGGCTAATGAATTATTGTCATCAATGCGAATATTTTTACTAGAAACTTACGTGACGTATGATACATACGTAAATGAAATATTATAAATCACTTGAAGTTCTACTTATGTGTATCATTTCTAAATTGTTATTAGC
This sequence comes from Micrasema longulum, assembly GCF_059751315.1. Taxonomy (NCBI): domain Eukaryota; kingdom Metazoa; phylum Arthropoda; class Insecta; order Trichoptera; family Brachycentridae; genus Micrasema; species Micrasema longulum. The sequence goes on from NW_028278023.1 coordinate 491,042, forward strand.
GAATTTTCAGATCTGCGTTTTTTAGTCAGAGATGTCAAACTATTTTCCACAACACACATAATATTATAAATTATAGCCCTCCATTAAATTTCCGGGTGCCGCCACTATCCGCAATAAATACGGTCGAAAATTTACATTTAGCTAGTGGAAACTAAAACAAATAATAATGAGAGGGGTGTGTTAACGAGATGCGATTATTAAATTTAATTGAAAAAGTTCGCATTTGCCGTCTGTTGTCAAACAAGATGGCGGGCTAGCCTACCAGGAGCAGACAAGTTGGGGAGGATAATTCATTGTTTTACACTCTGTGGAGACAGACGCCGGAGTCAGATTACTTCATATTACTAAATGAGGGAGAGTAAATTATTACGTGAACTTAATTCCCATTTTTTAATAGTGTAATAATAAGTAATAATATGTAAATGGGTACCTCAATGAAATCATCCCAAAAAATGAGTCTAATTACGGATTAATTTGTATTAATTTGGGTAGAGTGGCTGAAGAAACTTTTTCTTTTTCTTCCTTAATCTCTCCTCCTTTCTTTTTTCCTTTTGTTATTTATATTTTTGTATATCTTTAACCTTATATTTTATTTTCTACTGAATGTCTTGTAACTTCAATCACACAAAAAAAACTTTTTTTTTTAGGTTTGAATTAATTGCCATTTGGCAATAAGCCCACCAGTGTACAATTTATTATATATTATTATGAACAAAAAGTTATGTCGGCCTCGTGGTGTAATGGTCAGCGCGTTCGTCTACCAAGCAAGAGGTTTCGGGTTCGATTCCCGACATGGTTGATATGAAATATTTATTTAAAAGGGTGAATCACACCAGAATATTTCATAGTCCCTGGATTGGTACCTGAAGCGTAAAACTGATCATCTTATCTTCATGTAAAAAAAAATGATCAAGATACGCTGCGGTTGGTGTACCAATGTAGTGACCTATGCACCATCAAGGGAATAATGATGATGACAAAAGGTTAAATAAATAAAAAAATGTAAATGGAATTATCGATTTTCGCCAGAAAACTTTTTTTTATTTTTTACTTATAAGTACTTTTAGTGAGTTTTTAACTTGTTTTATCAGATTTGTCCTTAAGAGGGTTTTATCAGTATTTTTTTTAATTTATAAATCATAAAACACAAAGTATTTTACAAGTATAATACATATGAATTACATTTCCAGGAGTTACAACAACTCAATTCGGGACTTAAATAATATTAACATAAAAAAAATAACACATATTGAGAACAAAAAAGAAACAAAAAAGTTTAGCACCTTTATAACTAAATATAACACAACAACATATACGCCAAAAACCTTTTCCTACACAAGCTAAATAAATATGTAAAAACGCTTTCAAGAATGAAGAATAATAATACCTAGTTACCTTAAGTTAAGTTAGTTAGCTAAAATAAGAATAAAAAGTATAATAATACCTACAGTTGATAATATGTTTATATAACCCTGGCGGGTTTTTAAAAATATGATTAAATTGTTTTTTTTTAATAAAAAAATTATCTTACGCAATGTTTCCAAAATCGCAACCAATCTACAATTTAGGGTAAGGCTACTGAGTGCCGCTTCAACAACCCGCGCCAGCGTCATCGGCCCGATATAATTCCGTATAATCCCGCTATGCTGGGTTCTCAATTAGCGTGTTTGGCTAACTCAATTTAGAACCTCACCTAACTTCCATTGCCTATTAACTATATACCTCTTCGAACATAGGCAGAATGATGCATGTTGAGCAGTAAATAATTAAAATTGGAATAATGTAAAAAACAATTTTAATTTTATTCGAAAATAAATCAATAAATGTCATAAGCCCGGTATTGTTCCGACTCAATTTTTTTCGTCGTTCCCATTTTAATAAAAATCTAAAGACTTCCTGGGCCTTACCATCGTTCCCATTTCTGCCCCCAGTGGTGCATAGGGCGTATTTCAATAATCTGTCACATGAAGGTAAGGTAAGTTTTTAGTTGCCAGTTTAGGAACAAAGAAATATTGCAGTTAAAACAACCTTTAAAATCAACATTTCACGTCCACCCTGCCCGGAATCGAACCCGGCACTTCAAGAATCTAAACTACTACAAAGCGCACTTATCTCTACTCGATTTACTTTTTCAGGATTTTTACGTGAGAGCAGCCATCGAATCAAAAGAACTCGTCGAGGGTTCTGGTTCTATTTCACTCACAGAACTGTATTCTTCGTGCGCCTTGACATAGAGATTCGGATTTTTTACTCCCAACGCGTAGGGTGTAAAAATACAGCATTTATCTACAAACATTTTCCCTCAAAGTAATGTGTATTAATTAATACTTTTTAAAAATAATACAAATAACAAATTCATAAAAAATGTTATAAACCCCCAAAAATAACCTATTTTTACTATTATACAAAATAGGTTTATTTTATAATAATTAATGAAATCAATAAAGGAATAAGATATAATGTATAATTATTATTTTTTATTAAATTGCATATTAAAATTGATGGTTTTGCCAAAATGTATTATTTACTGCTTTCGTATATTTTATAGAAGGTAATGTATTTTTATGAAACTGAAGAAAATATTTTTTTAATATTAAGACTAGCTTAACTTTAATAAATAAATACTGGAAAATTAAAAACTAATCTTTGTCAATATTTACATACTCCTAAAAGTATCTTTTCCGTGCATCTTTTTCTTTAAATTTCACATCAGCAAATAAATCAACTTCCTCACATTATTTTTAAGTTGTCAAAACTGTTAATTTTCCTTTTAATGTTTTTTTAAGATGTATTTTTAAAGAATGTATGTATTTATTAGGTACTTCGTCATTTGATTTATTAATTTACAAAACACAAAACAGTGGTTAAATTTAACTACACGATTAAAAAATCAATGAAGTTGGAGTTATTATGTTTAATATTAAAATTATAAACTTACCAAATGAAGTTGCATTTTGACGCAAAACGACATTAAAAACTGTCTTACGACAAACATTAATCAAAACACATCGCTTTTAATTCCAGAACTTAAAAAAAAGTTGGTACTTCAAATTATATTCACCCACTATGGTAGTAAAAAAAGACTATTATGAGTATATTTAATTAACCCTAAGTAATAATTTGAACTGAAATCGGTTTAATTGTCACAATTATCGTATTGGCACAATTTTTCTCAAGTTTAAAGAGCCTTTTGGCGATCGACACTAGCGCCACAGCGGCTCGCCTGCGAACTACAAAGCGATGGAATATTTTATGTCTATTTGTCTCTTTCGTTTAAGAAGTTTCCCTGGATTTCCCACAGGCGTAAAAAGGATAAAACAATATCGTGATCATTGTATAAATAATTCTATCCAGCTTTCCATAACAAAGGAAGAACAACTAAAAATAAAACCTTTGAAGAACATATTTATGAGTTATTATAAATCCGGGAAAATAAAATTAATACTTATTAAACAGTATAAAGGTAAAAATAATAAAATATAATTGTTTTTTTTTACAAAGTACTTGATTGAATTGATTCATGTCATCGAGTCACTTTCATAATATTTTTTTTTTTTTAAAAACTCTTTAAAAGCCGTAATTTTTCTTCGATTGCCAATAAACATGATCGGGAGAGCAGAAATGTAACGGATCCGAGGAGGTATTATTTTGTCGATTGTCCGCAAATCTAAAACCAATTACGCTTTCCATTCCACCTCTCATCTTCCCCTGCCAATCCTAGCGGGAGAGAAAGGGACGTCAACTAAATTTGTACTCCTTTGTCTACCCCAAAAGAGTGTTACTTGGTGGGGGTAGTCAGTTTTGTGGGGGAAAAGAGGAAAGAGGGGTTTGCGGAGGTCAGCGGGTTAGATCAGGGCTCTCGATATAAGAGGCTGCGGAAATAAATGGTCTCTAATATATTTGAAATAAAATGGAGTGAAACTAGAAAAAAGAAACAAAACAGGTTGTGTAAAATAGACATTTAAATTGTATTTTTTACCGCCATAAAATAGTCGTAAGTTCTACACACCACAAGAAAATAGAAACCAATGTTTGTTTTAAAATTGTATATCTACTTAATTGTATTTAAAAAAAAAAAGATTTCGGATTTTATTCAACATCGTCAGACCGGCTTAAGTTTTACTGTTTCTATCCACGGACATAATGAACAATTGACATTCTGTATAATTATATACAATATTGTACTTTACTTTATTTGAACTGGATATTTTTTTACACAGAATCATTTTAAAAGATAACGTTTAGATATAATATTAAAAATATTCATTATTTCTGGTATTAAGTAAACCCTCTAATTTTTATTTAAAATAGTAAAAAAAGGTTTTGTGTTTTCATTTTATTTAATTTTCTAGGATCAAAGTTACAATAAGTACTTAATATAAAGGATCATTTTAATAAATAAAAAAACTTCTTAAATCAAATCTAACTAATTATTTTAATCATTTTATAGTCAGTGCAAATATACAGGCAAAAAATATGACATTCCTGGCATTCTTCATAAATTTATTAATTCTATTGTATTCTGTAAAACAAATTAAATGAAATATCTAAATCTATCCTAAATGTAAATAAATGTAAAATAATACAAATATTTATAAACTTTAATAACCCATGGAAAGCGGTGTATTTTTTTTAATACAAGTGTTAAATTTTAGGTGAAAAAATCAATCACTCACGGTGAATGGTTTTTTTTATGGAATTTAGAAATTAATTTTAAAAAAACAATAATATTTGTAAGCAAACGGTAATAATATTCTCTGCTTCTAGTTTATGAGCCTTTTATCTGAGCGGGGTTGAGGAAAGCAAAAGGGTGTAGTAGTAGGGAAGGCAAATATCGATCCCCACTGCCACGCCCTCCCCTCTCTCCTCATGAAACAATTACCCCTGACTCAAATGGCGATGAATACTTGAACGTGTGAATACTACGGATCTGCCTTTTTATAAAAAGGATCGTACTTTTTGTATGGCTTAAGAAGATATTTGTAACGGTATGATTATTTTTTTTTCTAATGTCGCCACGCTGTGAAACTAATTCGTCTGAATAGGAATGAGTCAAGTTTATCCTTCTGTGTTTTATGTGCTCCTGGTAGGTTCTGTCGGTATTTGCTGGGCCATTACGTCACCGACCTCTCTTGTCACGCGGTTTCTAGCAGACAGAAATACCAGGGTAGCATAATGTGAAAGAGTAATGAAGTATGATAATAATATTATTTCTACACACTTGACGGAATGCTCGCGACTCAATTCGAGAGTATATTATAATAATAATTTAGCACTACAAGCGTTGTTGTATCGGCCCTACGGGCCTTATGGCCTTTCGGGACACGGTTGAATAGTATGTCGGGCACCTAGAATTATCCCTTTGGGCTTCACTATTTGTTTTTTTTGTTCGAAGCAATCTAAATGTAATGAAGAAGAATTTGTCACTTAAAATAATTCTATCAAAACCACACAATATTTTCAGATAATATATGAAATATGTTGCCCGATTAAAATTGAAGAGTGATCTGTAATTTAAAACATGACTGTTACATGCTAGTGAATAAGGCCCTTTGGGACTTACCTTACCGGCCCTACGGGCCCTTATGAATATGTCATGTTGGCTCAATCAAACCAGCCTACAGGCTTTAATGAATCTGTCTTCTTGGCCTTATTAAATCGGCCCTACGGGCCTCAGTTGATCAGCTTTTCGGACCTCGGCAAAGCTGAGATCTCAGATTCGCTGTATAAGTTAACCATAATACAATTTAAAATCAACTAGCAGGCAACTGTTACGTGTTAGAATATTCGGCCCTTCGGGCCTCGATTTATCGGCCCTTTGGGCCTTAGTTGATTAATTAGGATCTCGGGCACTGTTTCACTCATTGAGGAAATGAAATTAAAAGACAGACAAAAAAGTTATGCTGCATCCGATGTTTTGTATCTCCACAGGATAAAGGAAAAGGTAGACCACAACTTGGTTCCCATTATCTAATAGTGAGTTATTTGTGGCCCCTGAAATTGAAATAATTTTGTAAATTTTTCTTTTTTAAAAAAAAAAACAAAAAGAATAATAAGTCACCCAGAATAATGCTACCAAAACTACATAAAATTTACACATATAATATATTAAATGTCCCGGCGACCTCCGTGGTGTAGTGGTTAAGACCCATGACTCACATACGGTAGGTTCCAGGTTCCAGGTTCGATTCCTGGTGAGGACACAAAAATTAAATGTGATTTTTCTTAAACCTGAGTGTACTGTGCTGTAAATTAAAGCTCAAAAAATCTATCGATTTACTAAATTTCATCTAAATTCTACTGATTATTAAACATTTCCATTTTTTTACTTTTTATTCTTTGTTCTGTTTTTTAAATATGCTTATATGTCTTCTTGCCCCTACTGATCATCGTGGTTTTGGATGTGACAGGGTTTAAAGAACATCCTGTATTTATAAGATATTCATGAATTTGAATTTGATAATATCAAAGAAAAAACCCTAAAGATGTTGGGATGTTCAGAATATGTAAACCTTTTAAATCTGTATCATCGATAATTTGTTTATACAATTCATTAGTTCGTAGTAATTTGGCATTTGGATCTGTAGTCTGGTCACCACAATACATAACTCATTAATTTAATTGAATCTGTGCAAAAGAAAAATCTTCGTATCCTTACATTTAAATTTAACCTGGGCCGCGATTATGAACGGCTATCTTCATCGGTATATACTGAGACGGTATAAACTAATATCGATATTTATATACGAAATAGTATATATTTTAATGAAAATTCTTCGTCGGTAACCGGTAATTAAACATGTTTAAAAAAATGCAATTATATTCTATTTTTCATACAGAAAACTTAATTTTACTTTGTAAATAAAATTAAAGATAAATTTTATCTTCCCATCATAATCGAGGCCCTGGGCAGTATCCTTCAGTCTTATGATCAGCGCCTAGAACATTTTGGTCTAGATACATTGAAATTTAGGAGACAGATTTTAGACTTGATATATCTATATAAAATAATTAATTGTAAAGTTGATTCTACATTTTGTTTAGAGAATGTACCCCTGAATGTCCCCAGTCGGCGATTGGGATCGTACTCAACATTTTATCTTCCAACTATATGGCGCACTTTAATTCATTATCACGTATGTTAAGATTGTATAATAATGTAGAAAGTAATTCTGATATTGATATCTTTAACGATACATTAAATAATTATAGAAAAACTATAACGCAATTTATAAAATCAAATAGTCACTTATGTTAGTTCGGTAAAATAATTTGTAATAACCTGTTAGTAATAGCTTTTAAAACAATCATATAATTCAATTAAGCCAGCCAATTAAAAAAAAAAATACTACGGACTTTTTTTTTCTTTATTTGTGCATGCTGTGTTCACATATGAATAATACCTAAAATTAAAATTACGATTATAATACCAATGTCATGAGTATTGTTTATTGTTTGTGAACCAAAATAAATAAAATAAATTAATCACTTTTTATAGCGCCCTTTGGGGATTATGTTACGAAAACGGCGTTATATAAGTTATTCATAGTAATAAAAGACATATTATTTTTTCAAAAAACTAAATTTGAGAGAATTTAAAAATATATATTCAGTCATTTATATTTTGTCACGAAATAATAATTATTTAAACCTGAATATAACTATCCATTTTTATTTAAAATGCATGCCTCTATTTCATTTTCACACCATAGATTTCATATACGCACAGGCCTATGTGGGATTTTTTCCAAAATAAATATGGTGATCTTTAAAAAAAGAAATGTACTAAAATGTAAACAATTTTTTAAAAATAAATAAATAAATCTATCGAATTCTTGAGCCTAGATTACGAAAAGAGCGCTTTATACAGTACCCATCAAAATAATAATAATAAAAACATGTTATATTAATTATTTAGAATACTTCCTTATTGTCGCAATGTAAAAAAAAAATACGAAAATGAATTATCGTAATTTTATCAGAATATGAAAAAATATTATCAGAAATATTTTTCAGTTTACACTTATTTATTTACAAACTTTAACTTTTAAGTTATTCGTCGACCGGTTTTGAGGTTATTTCCTTATCATCAGGACTTGAGCTAACTAAGAATAACTCGCGTTGCTATTTATATTATAAAATATTGTAAGAAAGAAACAAAGGAATAAAAGAAGGAGAGAGAAATAGGATAATATGAATCATAAAGATAGTATTTTCAAAACAGGACTCGAAGTTAAATTTAATAGATTATTTATTATGGGGAGTTTTTGGTTAATGACTTAAATTATTTCTAATATTTCTAGATTGTCTAAATGAAGAACATTTTTATTTCAAAAATTTTTGAAATAAAAATTTGAAGTACTCTTTTATGATAGAGAGAATCCAAAAAAGTTCCTTCATGAGAGAGTGCGGGTACTATCTACTCTCTACCCGACCAAGTCTTTCCAGGGTATGCTTGGCTTCAACAGTTTGGAGACTAGAAGGAATGTGTATTTGACTACACATTTTTATCAATTGTTGCGCGGTATGATCGATAATTCAGAGATTATGAGGAGCATTAGTTTGTATGTTCCCGATAATTACCTAAGACAGTGTCAGCATAGATTGTTTCATATTCCGATATACAGGACCAACCTGCCGATGGTTATGCCTGTTGGAAGGGCTACCGCTATGCTGAACAATATCGCTCTGAATGATGATGTGTTCCATGTATCTGAAGGGGTTTTCCGGAGCAGGATTCTCCTACTATTTTGACAAGAGACTCTTCATATATTTTTTGTCTTTTTATAATATGTACATATTAAATTTTAGTTTGTAATGTATGTATAATTTAAAATAAAAAAATTGAAAAAAAAGAAAAAATGAATATACGAGTATGAATTGAAACTTATTCAGAATACAATAATTATACACTACGGTTTGTCACTTTAGTTCGTTTTTATACAACAGACCATAACGCAAATCTGCAGAAATAGAGCTTTAAGTGTTTTTTTTTTACAAAATAGGCATAAATAATGACCACAACATAAGGCAGAATTCATTAAAAAACCAAATATACATTTAGTTTATTTCATTTTTATAAATAAAGGCTGTCTAAGAACTCCTGTATACTTAATTTAATTTCATTTAAATAGTCTGTTGGACAAAAATAAACTAAAGCGACAGGTTCACAATAATTATAATAAAATACTGCTTTATTTGTGAGAATCTGACTTTTAAATGATCTAGTTTGTTGCAAATGTGGCAACCTCTACCTGAGTATTGCAAAGTTGGCAATCTCCAAAATTAAATTTGTTTTTTCACTATTGTTTCTTGACATAATCATGATTATTTCATCGCTAGTTACATTTTTACATATAAAATATTAACTGGTCATAATAAATAATGCAGCATCCATAATTTTTAAAGGTAATGCAGCATACATAATTATTTTTTGACGATCCGCACTAATAATAAACAATCATGCATTATTGATTGTTCGATTATTATAACCTTATTATAATAATTACATATTACCTACCACTAACTACGTACACAGTCAAGGAGCCAAGTGATGCAGATGCGAGGCTGGTATTCCGAACGCTCTCGCGGCCGTATTATATCGTGTATTTACATACAAAATACACGAGAAAAACTGTTTTCTCGTGCCGCGAGAGTGGTTCAGAATAGCATCCCAGGTATAATTTGCCGTCTCTCACCTCATATGAAACAAAAAAAACATCGGCACACAGCCACACAAAATTATTTCAAAAGGGTACCCTTGATTTATTAATGATTTTTTTAAATCAGTTATGTAATTAATTACCGATTCGTTTTCATATTGTATGATTAATCAAATATTTTATAAAATACACATAGCAATAAGATTTCGTCAGAGTAGGTTTCTTGAAATCTTTTTTTTTTGGCTCTTAAATTGAATATAGATAAATAAATATTTATAAACCCGAGTACATTACAAAAACTTTAAAATAAATAATATTATATAGAAATAATGTTAATTCAGGGGGTACTCTTCAAAAGCGGTCATGTTCACTTTCGTTAAAATTGAGTAAATGTGACTTTCAGTATCTGAAGCCAGACAGTGAGGGACTCGACTAAATTTGAAATTTATCAAATTAAAAATATTTAATTTCTGTGCAAATAAAAGTGATATTGATACATTTGAAGCAAAGGCGATGCTCTAAAATAAATCAACAAAAATATTCTGAAAAAAAAAACTCATTTTTCGACTTGAATATTTTGAAAATAACCTTCTGAATTATTGATGATTTTTAAATATGTAGGTGCCATTTTGCCAGCCATACGAATTGTTTAGCTCCATCTTTGAAACGTAATAAAAATACTAACTGACAACATAATATTATTGATGCTCCATAGATGGCAGTGCTTACAAATTATATACATACACACATTTACATACACATGAATACAAACGTCACACAAATACAATTACTAAACTTCTTTTCTTATAGTATTATGTGTCATTATATTTACAGTGGATTTTTTTAATTGGCTTTAGTATTGTTAAGATTTTTCTAATTATTTTGTCTATGGAATAGCTGTAAAAATCCCAAATAAAATAAAATATAAAATAAAAAAATAAACATCAGAAATGCATTTTCCTTTTATTTATTTTCATTTTATGTTCGTATTTTTCCATTTTTTAACTTAATTTATAAGACTTTCAATGAATCGCGCAGCATATTATTACAAATTTTGTTTACATCATACCTGTAATACTATTTTGTGATTTATACTTTATAAATTATTTTAATAATAAATTAACTTTAGACCTCTGATCTAGCTACAAGATCACAAGCTGAATCTAAATAATCATATTTCTACACACTATTGCTCAACTCCGTGGACTCTTTATTCAATAAAAAAACAATTTACCCACAGACCTCGCCCCTCGCTTTTTTAGAATTTATTTACTAAATTATATTTTTTGGCCAGCAGAAACACGTAACATTTATTTTATTGTCTATTACTAAACAATATTTATCTAAATCTCCAAGTCTATACGTGTATAATCTCTGTACATGTCTTCATATCTATGCCCTATGGTAAATCTATGGTTGGCTGTATGTGCAGCATCTTGTGAAAATAAAAATCATAACATTAAAACAATTATATATTTTGTCTATCGCGGAAATTTTGTGGCTTATCTTGTGAAAAATAATAGATTATTCTCCGGAAAAAGTATTTGTTGAAATATGAGTAGATATTATGATTACTCCAGTGGGATATCATGGTAAGAATAGTTAAAAGAAATAGGTTTTTGGTTCAATCAATGTATAGGGTTTTGTTTTATTTTCTATATTAATTGAATACGAATTAAGCAGATGATTCGGTAAAATATTATCACTTTTTCTGGCCTTCAAATCGCGACAGTTTGTTGTGTATTTCCAACAGTAAATAATTTTCAACGTGTCAGAATATTGCAACCATCTTATTATGATTTTCTTCTCGGACATGATATTTTTCGACCAAATATATATTGTTTATCCTAAAAATGTTGCAGTTACACTAGCTATTTTTTTTTTTTTAAGTTGTAATTTTCAAACAATATTGTGAATGTAACAAACTGTTATCGTGTAAAACAAATACTTAACTGTAAAAAATACAGTATGCATTTGACCATTTAATAAACTGTCAAGTTAAACATTTCTGTTTTAATTCTAATCTGACCGGATTCTTATATTCACATTTATTTTAATTAAGGTTCATTTAACCTTCCTAAAAATTAAGTGAGTAGGAATATAATTTTTGGTTATTTAAATAATTATTTTTAATGTAAATATAAATCAGCGGATCAATTTAAAACTTCTCAAAAAACTTAGAAATTAACTTTCCATGGTCAGTTATGTTTGAGAACTTTCTGAAAATATTAAGTCAAAATTAATTACTCATTTATACCCAGTTTATATTTATGTTCTAATTATGACTTCTTCATTTCTTCCTTATCTTACTAAAAATATGGATTATTAGAGTAAAGTAATAATGTAACAATCACTCTCTTTTTGAAGTTATTCTCATAGAATGTAAAACCTTTCACACAAGTCTTTATTCAGAAAGTAAAATCACTGGGTTCAGATAAGTGTAAGTAGAAAAATAAAATAAAGTTACTATTTAAATATAGTAATAATATTTTCAGATATAATTGATTTTAACAGTTTTAAATATGTTGTTGGAAAATGTTATTTTGAGTATGTCCAAAACTTATACACTGATACTCGAATTTCACCCTCTTAGGACACTAATTCAACAGAGATGAAAGAATTGTCATTGACATACTTTATCAATTTTAATTTGTCAAAATTATTTTTAGATTATTAGAATTCCAAACACCTATGCGCGCTTTGTAGCTGCAAAACATGCAGGGTTTTAGTACCTATTTCTAAATTAAATTTTTCACCAAAACATTTCACAATTTCAGCTTTAAATAGAGCTTGAATACTAAGCATCCAAGGTCTCTGTAGCTGCAATGTGACAATCTAGCACTTATCTGAAAATTTAATTAGTTAAAAACCATTTCGACTGCAAATATGGGCTGGAATTTCAACCGTTCATGCGCACTGTAGCTTCAGACATGTTAATCTGACTCTTATCTGTTACTTATTAAGGCTGTAGTCCGTTAAAACGCACGAAAAATGAGGAAATCATTGATTTGCCATTTTAAAACAATTTTTTTTTAATCGAGTAATAATAATTTTTAAAGGTATTTCTATTGAAAAATATACTTCAAAGTTTTATATAACTGAAATATAATTACTCTTCGACCGGCAGATTATGCCATTCCAAATTTAGACTAAACTTTGGGGCCTCGATTCTCATATAAAGACTAAGTATTGAACTAAAATTTGTCCAAATTATTTAAAGATAATAGATTAAAAATGATGATAGTGGAAGCAAAATCTTAATTTTTATTTTGAAAAAGAAATAACAAGCATTTTAAATCGCATAAATTTTTGTGACATTTTACTTTATTTCTATGTAAAATTATACCTTCGGTAATACTTAAAAAAAATTTAGTTAAAGAAATATTTTAATTGAACCTTTTTTTATAGAAATGTATTCTCTTTTTTTTTTTAAAGAAGATAATTCTGGTTGTAAAATTCAATTTCTAACAATATCTTCTTTAGGTTTTTATTACTTTCATACCGGCCCTTGCCAGTATGAGTATTACTGAAGTACCGGATTAAGAGCTGATTATTGATATTTTAACTTTAAATAATGATAATTGCTCTAATACTCCCGCTGTATTTTTGATTGGTGAAAATCATATTTAACATATTAACGGAATAGTTTTTAGGAGCCCCTGTAAAGAAATAAAATTTATAGTTACACGTTATTGCAGAATCATCGACTACATAAGGTTATAAATATTTGTTGTTCGATAAATGTTTAATAATAATGGTTTCTGTATATTTTTGTAAATCTCAATCAATTGTCACCGGTTGGCATTGAAAGATTTCCTAAAGTATGTTTATGATGTTTTGATTGTATTCTCCAGGCAAAATCAACAAATGGCAGCGAGCCAGGGAGTGGGTGCTGGGAAGGATGGAGGGCGCCCGCAGCCCCCCATGTACAGCCCCCACCCGTCCTACACTTCGGCAGCTCAGGACGCTCGAGTCTCTTTACCAGTGGCGGTAAATATACTCACTTAATACTGTGCAGCTATTGTTAACCCTTAATGAACCCAGTGTTCCGCAAGTAAAGTTTTTATTCTTCGTTTTGCTCTCCTATAAAATTTTGTTAATGAGCCCGTTCTTACCTTTCCCCCTTCAATATTCATAAAAACTGTCATGACTCTTCTCTATTTATTTATTTATATATAAGCCCAATGGGCATTTTTAAGGACATATTAATACATAGAAAATTATTATAAAGAAAAGTAGAAAGACACAATGGTATATAGTAGACTTTGTGGGAATGGAAGCGGGAGAGAGGTGTTCATAATTGAATTTGATTTAACTTGAATTGAAAGAAGACAACTTGTTATCAAAGAAATCAAGACTGGTATGTTTGTTGGCAGACCTAAGAATTCTGGGCATAGGGGAATGAAAACCATAGTTAGTTCTCTATCCTTAATTATTCTGAAATTATTCACTTCATAGAAAATTTTCTATGTGTGAATAAAGTAAATTTTTAGTCTATGTTCCATTTTATGTCTCATCGAGGTGTTTTATTCCTTCATTAGTTTTCCAGTGTTCTCCCATGTTCATAATCATTTTATTTTATGGCATAAATCATCCTTTTTAGGATCTTCATAATTTACCTATCTGCACCCAGTTGTGCTTAGGCCACTGCATTGGTACTCCAGTCTAAGTCATTTTTGTTACATATAAGATAAGGTGATCAGTGAACAATTAAATATTGCAGCGTAAAACTATCTTTAAAATCAATAGTTTACGTCCACTCTCCCAGGAATAGAACCCAGGACCTCAAGCATGGTAGAAGAATGTTCCAATTACTACACAAAGAGGCAGACTTACTTTTACTGAATTTAGTTTTTCAAGGTTTTTCATATCCATGGGGGTCAAGTGGAATTTATATGGTGGCTGGGAAATCTATGTGGTCTGGTTTTTGTTAAAAAGTCCTAAATTAACCGCGAAGCGTGAGCGGGCATGGGCACAAATTTAGTAGCCACTCGAGACATGTCCTAAATGTTGATAATCGATTTGCATGATCCGTATGAACCAATTTCCTCTGCCACCTCTCTAGTAGTGATTATGTTATTGGCAAGCACAATTTATTTGATTTTGTGCATGATGTCATCAGTACTTTATGTTCTTGGCCGCCCACACCTCTTCTCATCTTCAATGTCTTCACTACCCTCTTCAAAACGTTTACACCAATCATAAACGGCTGTTTTTTTCATGGCAGACTGTCCATAAGCGGTCCTCAATATTCCAATCACGGTACTACATTTTATTTTGCCTTTAACACAAAACTCAATACAAATCCTTTGCTCCATCATTTTAGCTCTGGAATATCTTGAAAATTTACCAATCACATCAAAACACATATTATTAACTGTCAAAAACTGACTTACGCATCCAAAATTGACAAATATTGACGGATTTTTTGTAAACATGTGTACTAATCTAGCAAAAAAGCCTCTTAAAATTAATACAATTAAATATTTAAATTAGAAATTCAAATATTCCATAATTTTTTTTATCAAACCTCGTTAAAGGCAAATTATGCCATTTATGTAAAAATAAATAATACAATATTTTAATGTTTAACTATATACATGTTATACTTTTTTAAACTATATAATATATTCTTTAAAAAATCTTTTAAAGGATACATTTTTTAAAAAAAGAACCTCTATTAGGTGGAGTCAGTTTTTACTATGTTCTATATTACAAAATATAAGTTTTTTTCTATTTAAATTGTAATTATTTCCAAATCTTTTCTTGAATAAAGTTATTTCTATAAAATATATATATATATATACTAATCATATAATTAAAATAATAAAAAAAACCTCCCTATTCAAAAATGTATACAAATTCAACTACCTGGTTTATGGATTCCTAGAATACTAAAAATATTTTTATGTGTGTAAAATTGTTTCCACTTTCATTTAATATTAAAACTTTTGAAATTGAAAATACATGAAAAGTTTTAGTTTTAGATATTTTGATAATTGAAAATAATATTTTATAATAATAAATAATATTTTAAAGCATCGCATTGAACTTAAAACAGATATCAAATAATGTATTTTTATAAATCATAAGAATTCTAATATTTTATCTTTTAATATACTTTTTAAAAAGTAATTGAAATCCTTTTTTTTAATCTAAAAAAGTTCTTGTTATAAAACGGTATATACTTATCTTTTTTTTTAGCCAGACCAAGAATAGTTTTTGTTCCCAATGTTGCTATTACAAAAGGCTTCTGGGAATTTTACCTGAGTCCCTTTTTCTGTTGGGCACAGACCCTTTGCACATGTTGCATAGTTAAATGTTTTTAGTTCTGTGTTGGCTGTGCTCACTTAAACTGTCAGTAGGGAATAAAATATTGTGTGAATAAAAACATCCATTTTTCATTTACATGATAAATTTCTAAATATAATGAATCCCCCTAAAACCAAATTATCACAAGAGGATAAAAGTGTTATGTGCCAGTTGAAGAGTAGCGGAGTCTCAATGAAAAACATTGCCCTATCAATGAATTTAAGTGTCAATACTGTTTATAAATATTTCAAGGATTCTAAACATCAAAATAATATTTCTTATTCTGATATAGAATCATTACTTTCCAATTCTGAGTTAGCGTCAGTGGTTGATAATATTTTGTCTGCTCCAAATTTCCCGAACCCAAATGTTTCACTTGAAAACCAACAGAGAAATGATGAAGGTAGTTGTGTCTATAATCCATTTCATGTAAGTTGTTTTAAATATTAGCATAAAATGTATTTGTTTTACAGTATTGTTACTATTGAAGGTATCCAATTTAACCGACTTTATTTAGTACAGAAGTTAATTTCAAGTCTAGAATATGTTTTTTGTACTAGTTTTTATTGAATTTATCTGCATTAAAACATTTTTCTCATATTTCTCCTTATGTATGCATGTGTATATTTTTCTTTTATTTACATTCAATTTATTATTTAAATAAGAAAATATCTGCAAAGAAAAAGGTCTGCCAATGTTTTTATTTCTTTAAAATAGAAGATTTAAAGCTAGTTAATTAAAAAAAGTCATGTGTATAATAATATGTGTTTTTTAAAAAATATTTTGTACATTTTAAATGTGATATTTCTCAAGCCTGGGTGAGCTGTGCTGTAATTTACCACTGTAACTGGACCTCTCGGTGTAATAGTCCAAGCATTTGCCTACCATGCAAGATATCTCGGGTTCGATTCCCGACATGGTTGATATTAAATATTTATTTAAAAGGGTTTTTTCACACTAGAATATTTCTTAGTCCCAGGACTGGTATCTGAACCCTAAGACTGATCATCTTACCTTCGTGTATCAAAAATGATCGAAATACGCTGCGATTGTGTGTACCAAAGCAGTGCACTATGCACCATTAGGTGTGGAAAGATAATGCTGAACTGAGCCTCCAGACCTGTTGAAGAGAAAAAATATATCGAGCCATAATCGGCAGAACAACGTAATCGACATTTTTGGCGAATTGCGTTTTTTTAAAGGAAAAGTGTTCCTTATTGCCCCCTGCACAAGTGTTAAAAACATCATAGCTCTATAAAATTCACCTGCCACATTTAAGGATATTTATTTTTATTTATCTTATTTATCAATAAAAAACTATAGCTATTATAACAAAAAAAAACAATATTTGCAAATAAATCAAAATTATAGGCCAATTATAGTTTTCTATGTATTACTCCGCATCATTCCACTCTTTCAAAAATGTTGACATATTATTTTGAAGCTAAGCAAAACAACGTAACCAATGACAATGTTGGCGGTTACGCTAGCTCGCACCACTGTCAGAGTTATAGGCACAACAGCGTTACCGCCACTATCTTAAAAGCGGAAGGTATTTAAACAATTTAGCTGTCATTTCAGTACAACCATTATAAATCCCATTTACCAAATTATTAAAAAACATATATATGGAACAAAAATTTTTAAAAAACCTTCTCCTGCACAATTCGCTATTTGTTGCTTACGTTGTTCCGCCTATTATGGCTCGATATATATTCAAAAGCTTTCACTGTACCGTACCTATCACTGTAATATAGTAAAATTTTGATTGATTAAATGAACATGGTCAGTGCTTTCACCATATCATAATTTCCCCATGAAACACCATGCCCCCAGATTTAAAATGTAAACAGACCTGTTATTTTTTTTAATGTTTGAAGCTCCAACTTTGTGGAACATTACAAAAGGTTCAATAGATTGAAATAAAATTTCTTTGTTTTTATGTACCACTTTATTTTTAATTTAGTAACCGACTAGTTTTGGCAACACATTGCCTTCTTATAATTTTACAAATAAAATTTTAAAAGAGTTAGCTGATTACATAAAACCAGCATTTTACACAAACAATATAGGAAATATACTAAAAGATACAAAACAAAAAACTGATAAATTAGTTAACTTAACATGTCATGACTGTGATTCATTTTATTTTGGATAAATATCGCATACATTTAAAACTAAAGTTAAGGAACATATTAGATGTCTTGAAAATGATAATTTTTTACTGTTTGCAGAACATTTGACGTTGAAGATGGTATCGAAATCTAAGCAATAGTCCCATTTTGAGTATATTCCCTTTCCCTAAAACCCACACATAAATACCCTTTTCCTCTCTTAGCCACATCCACTCAACCCTTATTGTGTATGTTTTATATATATTATGTTAGTTTGTAATTAATCCTAAAGAAGGCAATGTGTTGCTGAAATTAGTCGGTTACTAAATTAAAAAATAAAGTGGTACATAAAAAATTAAGAGATTTTTAAAAAATCTATTGAGACTTATTATTACCTAAATTTATGGCAACAGAGAGGGAAAACATTTTTGAGAAGGGAATATGCAAGTCTAGACATTTACATTTTATGACCCTTAAATTAAAAAAAAGATAAGTGAAATATTTGTGTTCTTATGATTAACTTAAACTCAAATATTTCAATTTTGAGGTCATTTTCTTTTAGTTGTAAGTAACCGTGTTAGAAAACGGAAAACAAGTGGTAGGGGAGGATTCGAACCTCAGACCCCCTCCTCTGGAGTTCGCAATACTACTCACGGAACCACAACCCGTCTTATTGGTTGGTCTTAGTGGCCACTATACACACTGTGTTACATTCACCATTCTACCTATGTTTAAACATCCCTCAACTCTCCTATCTGTCGACTTTTGTTAAGTAAAAGAGCTGAAACTATTGATGTGGATGAGATTCGTCTGGCTGAATTATTTCCCCCTGTTAGTTCAATCAAAAATATTTTGAGTATGTACTCAGAGATCTATAATTTATATTGATGAAATTTGCAGTCTCGCACCAACTTGTACGCGCAGAGCATGTACCACCAGTACCAGCAACAAGCCAAGCCTCAGGCGGCCCACACGCCCAGTTATCCCGTGCTGCCGGACGTGAAGCTCAAGCGGCTGCCGTTCTACGACAACCTCGGGGAGATCATGAAGCCTTCATCGCTGTTACCTACCACCACGCAGCGCACCCAGGAAACCATGTTCTCCTTCTACCTCACTCCGCAGCAGGCAACCAGCATCGCCACAGGCAGAGACTACGTTGGACTCAATCAAAAGCTGGATAATATTGTGCAGGTAGTTTGCTAATTTGTTATTATTACACTGCTAGCGCACAATACTTTTAGTCCTGACACTTATGTACGCAAGTGAAACATGGAACTGGCAAAGGAAGGATGAAGCAGAGTGAAGAATCTCTTAGACTGGGGTTGGGTAGACTTTTTAGCTCGGTGTGTCAAAATTCTGAAAAAAACCTGTCTTGACTCGGGTGTTATTGTTTGAAAGGCAAAATCAATTGTTTACATTTGTGACTTTTTTGTTGTTGAATTGCATTTTCTAAATCGTTGATTGAAGGTTGGCATTTTGTACATTTTAAAGGCAAGCAACCACTGCCTACTTCATCAATCTGTCGTTTTCTTTTACTCGTTTTAATATTATTTAACGCCGACAATAAGGTCTCACAAAAGTATGCTGAGGGAAATATTGTGAGTCGGTAATCGGTTCCGTGAATTCAAAATACTACCAAGTATTTTTAAAGTACCAAGTATTTTTTAAAATTAATAACTTAATATGTAAATATAAGTTATTACATCATCAAAATACTTGTTTGCACTTTTCTTTATTCTCCAAACAATTTCTTTCTAGATTTATGAGATTGGACCTCAAGTTGATGAACTCTTGAGCCCAGATGCTGTCTTGAAATTCTCGGGCGAAGATCGTCTTTAAACGATGTGTGTCACCTAAAATGTCTTGACATAGGTTAAACCTAAAATGTCAGAGGTTACCAATTACTGTCTTAGACCATATATTATTAGTAACCCCCAACCCGTGAGCTGTTTTGAGATCTGTCTCGTGGAAATGTAGAAATTTTATAAAAACATCAAGCGTATGTGTGATTCATTGAAGTTTTTTTAAAATTAATAATATATGCCTAGAAAAATAATATCAGCGAGCTTGAGGTGATTTTTCACAACAATTGTTCTTAATAAAGTATACTTTATTATTATCATCAAAAGATACCATGTCATATTCAATAGTAACAGGTACAGCTTTTAACTGGACTATAACTTTTAACAGCTTGAATCGGATTGTGGTCCAGTGGCTAGTTTCGCGGACTCACGGATCAAAGGTTCGAGATTCGAACCCCAGTCTATACCAACTCGACTCCCATTATCTAATAGTGGGTTATTTACAACTCTTTGAAAATGGCCCCCAAAATTGAAAAATTTGGGTAAATTTTAGGAATGTAAATATTTTTTTTAATAAAAATAAATTAATAAAACTAAGGGCCATTGAGCATTTTTTGTCCATGTTATTTTTATTTGCTGAAAAAAACTGTAACTAATGCTAGAAAATTTCAGAATGCGGAAGCATGTGAAGTGTCAAACTTGATTATAGAGAAAATAAATAAATACAGTCAGAACATTGGAATATTTTTAATCCAAAGTGCTTCAGTATGTGTAATGTTAAATAGGATTTTACTAGACTATTGCAACAGTTATTTATCAAGAAAATTATTTCAATCCAGAGTGCGTCACGTCACGTGTCTTGTTAATTTTAATTACTGTGATTTATTTTTATAATGTATTTTTTATTAAAAAAAAAATATTTATTGAAATCTAGTCATATACACAATAAATAATACAGTTATAAAATAATCGATACTTAACACTAGATTAAAAATTATTTCAAACTTAAATTAACAATATACGTATGTCATAAGTAAAGTTATATTATGCATGAATAGAATTTAGAAAACAAAAAATGAAATATTTGTGCGTATTTAATCATCACTATTCACCCATGTGTTGCTGACTACTAGAACCCACAAATGTTTTGTATGTATGGATGATATTCCGGCTCGCAACTAGGAAAATTGGCAATCTGGCCCAGACTAGAAAATGGCTGTCAGACGAATGTGTTAGGAGAAATCGATATACATGAACGCAAACACAATCAATGGCCGTGTATGACAAGATGTATAAATGTGGAAAAACCTAGGAATGTATATTAAGATAGACAGACACCTGTGCCATTTCATCCTCTGCCTACCCCTACGTACACTGAAGTTCTCTTTTTTTATTAGGTATGAATATTATTTAAGAATTTTTTTAATTTATTTATTTTGATTTTATTTATTACTTTAGTTTGATTTTTTTTCAGGTACAATTGCGTTTTTGTCTTGTGGAAACTTCTTGTGAGCAGGAAGATTATTTCCCCCCTAACTGCAGTGTGAAAGTTAATGGAAAAATATGCCCCCTTCCAGTGAGTATTACACAACCACATAAGTATTATGTATTATAAAACAATAATGTTTTGTGGTTACGATTTTTGAGAACTCATGGTAATTAAATATTGAACATTGTGTCGTTATTCCCCTTTTTTTATTTGTGATTTTAAGTATTGTACAGAAAGAAAACATCAGACACGTTAAAATTAAATGGTCTAAATCTAAACAATGCGAGCATTCTTTGTAACTAATGCGAGAAGCATTAAAATGCTATAAATAATATGGGCACCTATACAAACTATTATATTAATACAACAGAATACAGGTAATAACCAAAATATGGGGAATTCAGAAGTAATCTATGTAATATACATATTTCAATTGTATTATATTTCTTCTGGATTCCCTAAATTTTACGATTTCCGGATAATATTATAAAAATATCAATGTCAAAATGATGTGTCTTTATTTTTTTATTTCATTTTCTGAGTTTTAAAATTGAAAGATTTAGTATTTATTGAACCTGTGATAAATCGGTCGGTTTACTAACAATTAAATAGAGTAATTAACTAAAAAAATAGTAATTAAGAGTTAGCCTATAGATAGACCTTATTTTTTTTTTTTACTAAGTTTAATGTACAGCACCCTTTTTTTCGATTTCTTTCAAAATAAAATACATATGTATTATACAATTATAATTGTATTATTTAAACCTTTTAATTTTCTCTTTAAGAATAAGGTAATTGGTAAATTGAATGTTTTGTGTCAATAATTATTGGTAAATGTGGTATGTTGAGAATAAACTCAGCAAGCCATTACTAAGCATACCAATACACAAAATAACAAGACAATTTTTACCATAGTTAAAAAAACCTATGATGCCAGTTCTCAAGTATTATCTTGTATTTCAGAGTCCTATCCCCACTAACAAGCCCGGAGTGGAGCCCAAACGTCCCCCCCGTCCTGTGAACATCACTGCCCTCCTGAAGCTCTGCCCCACCGTGGCTAACACCATCTGCGTCAGCTGGGCCAGTGATTTCATCAAGAACTACGCTCTCAGCGTCACCCTCGTCCGCAAGCTGACCAGCGCTGAACTACTCGCTAGACTCAAGAGCAAGGGAACTAAACATTCAGACTACACTCGCTCCCTCAGTAAGTATTCATGATTTATAGTCCCATATTATATGGTCAATTAATCGGTTCAGTGCCGGTTAAGTGAGTAAAACTTTTCTGAAAAATACTAAATCATATTTTTCCAATAAGTTGAAATACTCAAAATAATAAATGTAAAAAAATATTTAAAAAATAATTAAAATAAAATTAATTATATTATTTTACTAAATTAGAAGAGAGTTGGTTAAGGGTTTGTTGGACGTTATTCAATAATCTTAATCTAGTTTTGCATTCAGTTTTATTATAATAATGTGGAGGGGTTGAATGAATAAAAGAAATATGGACTAAATATTGAATATATTTTAAAAACTTCTATTTTGGGTCCTAGTGAGGTGCCACAATTCACATCCGTAGAAAGGGATGGGGACAGTAGATTAAAATGTATTACATAGTTTTGAACAATATTGAAAATTATTGTAATAATAATAATACCAATAATAATTTTATGTTGTTTGCATATATATCAAATAGATACGTTCAATGTATAATACACTTTCGATAAAATAGTCATAACTCAAAAAAATCTGATTTTTAGTTAAATATACATAATGAATTATGAAAAAAACTTGCTCATGCCAAAAAATAGACATACCTAATTCTAACATTAGCACTCATTTGAATGCAGCTATTCCGAACACTGTCATATTTGAACTATTTTCTTAATGGCAATCGAAAATTCCTTTAAAAAACAGAATTTTTTAATATAAAGCTAAATATATGACAATTTAGCATTGTTCAAAAGGGCAAAAAGAATCATAAAACTGAATTGAAAAAATATGATTTTAAGACAATATGTAATTTTAGTTTTTAGGCTCCTGCAAAATTTTTAAAGGTTGACATAAGAACTTATGTAGATTTGAAAAATAAGTATTTAAACTAAATAATTAAAACTTAATATTTCAGTAAAAGAGAAACTTCGCGAAGACTTGGATGCTGAGATTGCCACCACATCACTGAGAGTGTCTCTGGTGTGTCCGCTGGGCAAGATGAGGATGGTGTGCCCGTGTCGCCCGGCTACCTGCGGCCACTTGCAGTGCTTCGACGCCTCCCTCTTCCTACAGATGAACGAGAGGAAACCCACTTGGCTGTGTCCCGTGTGTGACAAACCTGCCCTTTACGATAATCTGGTGGTTGACGGGTAAACATATATAGTAATAATTAATACATAGCAGAGAACAGTTTGGCATCACAATTCAAATCACGATAATCTCTAAAAACATTTTTTTTCACCTAATTTATTTGATGTTTAGTGTATTTTTCATAAATAAATAATACCCCTATATGTATCGTCTTTTTTGGATGATTCTGTGTACGTTTAATATTCGATTTGACGTTTGGGCTACCGTTGGAAAGAGCCATCGTCAGAATAAACTATGTGTAGAAAAAATTACATGTTTATGTACTAGTAATTTGTACCGTGTCGCAATCAGAAATACATGTACACTAAATGACGATTGATGTACCTATTATGTGATATAAATGGCACTTAATGAACTACTACCGACTGCGACACGGTACATACTACTAGTACATAAACACATAATTTTTCCTACACAACACATAGTTTACCTTGAAGATGGCTCCTGCAATGGTAGCCAAAACATCGGAACGAATTCAACTACACGGGATCACCCAAAAAAGACACTGCATATTGATAACAGTGACTGAAAATCTACACACCTAATTAAATAATATTCCTATTTGATCATCTTTAGATATTTCCAAGAAGTTTTAAATTCCTCTCGCTTGGGAGGTGACTGCAGTGAGGTGCAGCTTCTTAATGATGGATCTTGGAATCCACATATTCCCAAGAAAGAAATAGATGCCATCACTTCACCGGTTAAGGATGTTAAGCCCAATGTTGAGGTCATATCAGACGATTTAGGTATGCCACATTTATTTTCATTTAAAGACAATTTCAGCTAATCAATTTCAACTCACAGAGATGTAGAGATTTTAAGTGTTCATAATAGAGTTGTTAAATGATTGTTATAACAATTTTTTATAATATATATAAATAGTGGGGGCTGAATGTTTTAATATGGTCGCCATATTGATATAATTGATTTTAAAACTTAAGTTGATTTTATTTTTAACAAAATGAAGAAATAAGACCTGTTTTGAAGATGAAATCCTATGGAATGTATATTTTTTTCATACATTTCTCATAGCATATTTCAATATTTTTCTATTTGTGTTTTAACAGTTTTTGAAATTCAACAATTCAATTTGATCTACAAAACTACCAAAGGATTATTATAAGTTTTCAAAATTAAAATACATTTTGGCTAAGAATGATTACATTCACACGTGACCGTAGTTTGAAATTGTCCGCCTAACTTTTTTCAAGCTTAATCCTGGAAATATTTATATTCAGTAGTGAAAACGTGGAATTAGTGGAAGGACAATAAAGTAATAATTAAATAATAATCAATTACAAGCTACCTGCATATAAACAGTAGCACAAAACTCTTGCAACATTTTGGAAAATATTTATTTTTAAAACGGTCCACAATAATGTAGCATATATTTATGGTTGTCATCTGAACTAATGTTTTGTCATAATATGCTGTAACACAAGACCAATATGCCTTTGCATATGATGTATTAAAAATGACTATGTACTACTGTTAAAAATTTACACTTCTGATGTACTACTGTTAAAAATTTACACTTCTGATGTTGAGGGGTCGAAAAGAAGTGTCCTTTGTCTTTGGCAAGATTTATTCATTTTCCTCTTGAAATAATCTGAGTATATAATATTATGAATATTTTTTTATGATACGTTTTTTTTTTTAAATATCTCAAAGATATTAGAGATGCAGTGGAACCTCTATATTTGTCAACCCTAATATTCATTATATTTAATAATTGTCACATTTCGATGAAAATTTTATTTCCCCACATTCATTAGTATTTTTCTAATTGTCGTCACTCCCACTGCTGGCACTGGCACATTGGATGACACAATATCGAACAAGTTCCTTGTTAAATCGAGTGCTACCAAATCATCAGCAAAACTAACCCAGGATAAGAATTGGAATTGCTATTGGCTGTTTTGTTTAAATTGATAACAACTCTTATTTCTAACATTTACCTTCCACCTCTTCCACTTCCACTACTACCACTATGTGTATATATTTAGTATAATAAAGTTAAAGTTTAAGCAACATTTTTGTACCATTTTTAGGAGTTGGAAACAGATTACATAATTGAATTTCAGTTATTTCTTATTGGAAAAATTGATTCTGTATTTTCATAATACATATTCGTTTGATCCCCAGGAACAGATTAATGATGAATATGGAGATTCCACTGTGTACCATACTTCAGTTGTTTTGATAAAAAAAATATTCTTAGAGATGCAGTTTGGGTAATTTTTTATTGTCAAGTCTGGAGTAACTTTTATATACATTGCATTAACTACTATGTGTTTTTCAAATATTGAATGTTACCATGTATAATGTTACTCTTCTTTTTACGCGTACATATTACATGATCAAACTATCAATTTTACATTGATGTAATGTACAAACCTTTGACCTATTTTATAATTTGCGAACCATTGAGTAATTAACAAATGTTTAATAATTCCACTGTTGCTTTTTTCATCCTCTTCCACTGTAGAGCTTTTATAGTTAAACAGTTATTGTATTTTTTATTTAATTAAGTTTGCACAATCCTCTTTATGATTAAATTCATCACCCAGGTTGGACTGTGTATTGAGTAACCAATGGGAATATGAAGAATATTATGTAACTATGTATGTACATAAATCCATTTTAAGAATCTTTATAATCATGGTCCAATCGTGGTCAAAAAAGATACGGGCAATTTGATTCTTGGATATCTTTGTGGGTATCGCTGAAGACTAAAAATTTAATTTACAGAAAATATTTAAATATATTCGCCCCGGAGATGTTTAAATGGACGGAATACGGTACACAATTATTTTATGAATGAAAATGTAGCTGATATGCTAACTCACTCTAGAAAGAGATAAAAACTCGTTTTATATTTTATTGGCCAGAAGGTTACAGTTTGGGTCTTTTCAAGTTTGTTCATAAATTTTTAAGTGCCTCATTCATTATACAATCATACAAATAAATATTCACTCATAAGTGGCTGCAGAGAACGGTTAGTTGATATATTACCCTTGAGGTGATTTTCACAAAAATGGCGCTTTATAAATTATCCAACTATATATAACTATATATATTACAAGAGGTTCGCATCTGGAAGGTTGATAGGGCTGCAAGAATTTAGATGTGACACAGCACGCAGGTAAAGCCAGGTTTTAAGAATGGTGTGTAGAGCCTTAATCCCCAACCAATTAAATATTTTAGCCCCAAATATTTGTTAGTCACAAATTACATATTGCAATAATAAAACTACCAAAAACAATATTCAGCACCTTATTTGACTTGTCAGTTTTGTTTATATGCTAACGACAGTTCCAGAAATAGATGGATTTTTCTGGCCAATAAAACCTCTGACATGCGTATCATAGGTTACCCATCAGTGCTCTAGTTCAATACCATATCTCTACACTGTATCTCTTCAATTTAAACATCCTTGACAAACGGAACGAAAGAAAGAATAAATTGCCAGAATGCCTGCATGAACGCACTTTTCTTTTACTTTTGACACCCCTTATGATTTGTCGCTGCGTAGATGTTATACCCTTGAGCGACGGTAGTAACTCTAGCGGTGGTCCCGTAGCCCCGCGGGCGGCGGCGTCGTCGCCCTCGGGGGCCCCCCCAGCTCCCGCTCCCGGCGCCTCTGTGGTAGACCTAACCAGCGACGATGAGGACGACGCGCCCCTGCGGAGGAAGACTCCCCGCTCCGACAGCTCGCAGCACAATGAGCAACAACACATCAAGTATAATGGTAATCTTTTGTGGTTTTCTAATGCTGTTATTTCTATATAAATCTGTAAATCTTCTTAATTTCTGTGTCTACGCGGATGTAGAATACAATTAAACGTAGTTATGCAGAAAGCAGCCAGTCCACAATTTCGAAAAAATGAAATTTTGGTGTTATCGGGTGCAAAAAGGTCAATTCTATATTCTGCTAAAAACAGCAAAGCCGCTTTCATACAAAAAACTGTAATAATCACCTTCGGAAAATAGCGTTGATCGCAAAAGCGGCATTTTTCAATTTGCAGAAAACACCTACTGCACTAGAAAAATTTTACGGTTCTTTAAAAATCATGAAAACGTGGTCAAATACTTAATTAGATTCTTGTTTGAAATACTAAATACTAATGTATCCATTGTTTATTATTTGTCAAAAGTCATAAACATTCCAACTGTTGTGGAGATTAGATTATTCACCATTTTCACAAAAGTGCTATTATCTCAGTTTCACTTTTTTATGGCTGGCTGCTTTCTGCATAAATACGTTTAATTCTGTTTGAAAAATAGAAAACAGTTCTGGACGACTGCAAGGTATACAATAATATAATAGTATACAATAATTTAAAAATTCAATTGTAATACAATGAGGAAGATCAGCAGTTTTATTACTCCGCCTGTGATGTCACAAGTTCTTGTCTGTGAGTTCTGCTGATTGGTGATTTGGCTTCCCGGGAATGGAAATATTTCACAATCATCGGTTGATTCGGATGAACCTGTGACATTTTATTTTATTTTATTCAGAAAACATACAGTCATACATAAAAAGTATTAAAAACAATGATTTTCTAACATAAAAAGACCAATTAAGTTTTCGTAAATTATGTAAAAGATTTAAACACTAAATGTGACAAAATAAATATGAAACTCCAGTGAGAAAAGAATAATAGTGAATATTGGCATTTTCCATGGAGGTTATTATTGGTAATAAATCAAAATACCGAATGCACACCCCGAGTCATCTACGCACACATACATGAACGCACATATAAAACATACACAAACATATACATTACAGACATTTCAGCATTGGCTAGTAACAAACTCCCTAACATTGAATCTTAAAATATCCTTTCCCGTCACATCAGGAAGCAAACCAGATGAGTTGCTAACACTTCAAATACATAACTGCCAAAATAAATCAATCTGCAACAGTCCTACCGTAGCACACTCCAAAACTATTCAATATCTTGTGCGTGAAATAGATGAGAACCTAAGATGGGACACTCATATTAATAACACCGCTAATAACCTCATAAAGCTAATGTATCTCTTAAAGACCACCAGAAACATTGTAAGGAAAAATTTCATGAAAAAAATTTACTATGCATTTGCCAATCTCATTTAGAATATGGACTAATAAGTAAAACTCAAACTCAAAAGTAAAACTTAGCGTTATAAAATAGAGAAAAATTTAAATATAGCTAGGTACAAAAATATCCGTTCAAAAAAAATATATATAAAAAACAGTAGTTATATAAAGTAAATAAGAAAAATGTTATGAAATAAAAAGCAAATTGTAAATATTAAAAAAAATGTAATTATAAAAATATGTTCCCTTCTATTCTAATCATTTCTTGCAAAAAGTAGGTGAAAAAAGTGTAATGGATAAAATAGGATCTGCCCCACTGTTCATGCGAGGTCCTTAAATATGTATATAGTAATTTGTAAACTAAGTGTAAAAGTATATCTTTTTTATTTTTGTTCTAGATGTTTCGAGTTCTGGCTACACAAGCCCCTCCCCCCCGGCTGTTGCCCCCCCGGCGGCACCCGCTGCCATAATATCACTAGACTCCCCCTCCCCTCCTCCCGGGGTGGCCTCACCGCCACCGGCCGCCTCTCCCCTCCCCCTTCCCGCCCACCAGGCGTCCCTGCCCCGCTCCTCTCTTTGGACTCCGCCTCCCCCCCCGCAGCATAGGTATTGAGAGGGTCTCTCGACCATAGACTTATTTGAACTGAGGACAATTCAGATCGTCAACCCCCCAGAGTGAATATTGAAACATTAAATAAATATATTTTATGCAAATTTTGGTTTATAGGCCAAGCATTTCTTTTTTGTGTTACCCTGATTGTAAATGATATGAAACTGCTAGGCCCACGGCAGCATATCGTTGATTATCTGGCAATATGTCCTATATTATTTTTTAAGTGTATTTTTCAACTGCGATTGATCAGCATGAATTGTCCATTTACAGGGGGCCAGACACTCGAGGTAAAAAAAAATTGTGATTAAACACCCTTAGACCTGTAAAATAATGGTTAGTCATATTTAGTAAAAATTTTACCGTTTTCGAGATATTAAATTTTTCCATTGATTTCTTCTTTATCTGAAACAATAATAATTAAAAACCCATTTAACCACCAATTCCTTTAAATGCCAAAATGGAAAATACCGGGATATTAAAATATTGATTAAAATAGGTATCTCCGACATGCTTGTTAAGGAACACTATTTTCATACTAAAAATAATGAAATAAAAATACTAACAATAATGCGATAGATCTTATTATTTTTTGTATGATAAAGTATTTGATACTTTATTGTAATAGATAAAGAAAAATAAGAAAAACTAGTTATTTATCCACTAAAATACAGTCGAATTTGGTTATAACGATCACGGAAATAGCTAGATCTGGGATATCATGAGGAAACATTAGTTAACATTTTCAGTTTGTGGTTTTCTCCATACTTTTACACATACATATTGTCAACATTTGAGCAAAAATCTTCAATTGTTTTAAAACATCACTTTCAAAATAAGAATCTACATATTTAAATCCAAATGGGGGAAAAACTTATTACTGATGCCTCTGAGAGTTGGGATCGGTTTACGTTTATGATACTATGTAAGTGTATAAGTACCTAATTGGTGTTTTTGCCGACAACATTATGGTTGAAATTATAACAACATGGTTGATATTGCGTATAAAAAATCCAAGCTTTGTAAACTCAGTAAACACAGGTTCGGCACCTCATTACAATTTACAACTTCTTATTTAGTTTATGAATGACATCCTTGTTTCGGGGGTTTTTACAATGTTTTAAAAAAAATGTTCTATGGTCAATGCATAATGAACATTATGAGGGGGTGATGTCAGATAAGTCTAACCTAACCCTGTAATTATAAACATGACTACTAACAAACAGAAGTGTTTCAATTTCCGAAAAATTGGCAATTATTTGTAAAATAGAATGTGGCGCAAAATATGTTGAAGTGTGTAAAAAGTTTTCTCTATCCTTATCAATCAAAATGAATAGAAAAAACAGTAAGGTATACCTATACAGTGTAAGGATAATATTTGTCAGTCTGAACATGCCCATCAGAGGGTGAAAGCCCTAATTGGTTGAATAAACAAGTGAAAGTGTATTAAGTATTTTTAATTATTAACTTAAATATAAATATAAGTTATTGTATCAGTAAACACTTTATTTAATTGATTTATTTTACAGGTCTAACGGTGTTCTATCACCTAATTATTTTTTAATC
Source organism: Micrasema longulum (assembly GCF_059751315.1). Classification (NCBI taxonomy): domain Eukaryota; kingdom Metazoa; phylum Arthropoda; class Insecta; order Trichoptera; family Brachycentridae; genus Micrasema; species Micrasema longulum. Next base: position 522,050 of record NW_028278023.1, read on the forward strand.
TCGGGGTGTCTGGCCAATCTGTATGGCGCCTCCTTGTATGAAACGTTTTAACTGTAAAATAATTCATTAGATACCTTACAATTCACTCCTGTAAAATATCGCCTTTATTAATAGATGGTACATATTTCCAGATGATCACAATCGACATTTAATCTTTGATGCTTTGTATGAGAGACTGAAGTTTTAAACCCTTTTTTTCAACCGATGAGCTAAATAAAATAAGTTCGGAAAAAATCATAAGTATACTTTTTATATCACTAGTGGAAAGGGGATTTGAAATGGGACTAATGCCCATGAGTACACAACGAAATAAAATTTTAAAAAACAATTACAATATATGCTAAAGCTAATAATGGCAAAAGTTGACATTTTTAAGTCTTGTACAAGGCACCAAAGAAATTATATTTATTACACTTATTAAAACAAGTTATAGGAATTATCTGAAATTGTTTTTTTTCTGAAAGAACTATTTGCAAAATTTAACTGAGCTTTAGCAAACAAATGTGTATTTAGGAATCAAATTTGGGATCTCATGCTAGTACCAGATAGAACTTATTTATCTATTCTAACTAGAGATTGTTAATGTTTTGCAGATAAAATTATGTCTTAGTATCAATTTAAAGAAAATATGACAACGATCCTGAAGTTTAAGCTTAAAAAAATATAACTACTTAATTAAATTGTAAGTTTATCAATTTTATATGTTAAGAAGGCTGAAGAACGATAAAAAGGTCAGCTACAGAATAAAGAGCCATTTTTTCACTTGGTAAGTGTGTTGTACCACAAATCGACCCTTCTTAACATATAGGAATAAATAAAAATTAAAAACTTTGTTTTGTCTTTTGCCATTAATGACTACGCTGCACATTTTCTGACTTGCCAGTTAGGAGACTCTGTCTGTATCTAGTCAACAGATGTTTGGAAAGCTTTAAAAATACGCGGTAATGCGTGTCAGGCAAATGTTCCACAGATGGTAGTTCCCTAAATGCAATGCTAAGGGATGTTTCGATCTAAGTGTCTCTTTAAATATGGGTGTCATAATGAGGAAGTTCAGTAGTGTGATGCCAGAGGTTCTCTTCCGCTTATTCTCGATTAGTTCTGCCCTAAATCTTCCATAACTCTCTTCTCATCGGTTGATTCATATAAATAAACTAGTGACATCGTTCAAAGTAGTTAGATTTTATTCAAATATTTTTTTTGTACATTTTCAGGAAACTTTGCTCCAATTTTTATCGCACGCAAGAAAACATTTATTGTATCCAATTTCCCATAGGGCTGATAGTTATGTTCAGGAATCTACATTTTTTAAACATTGGCACACCAAAAATGAACGATTTAAAAGACTCTTCAAGTTCAGAGGTTTTTTAAAAAAGTAAATTTTTTGTTAATTAACATCGAACTATCAAAAACAAAAAATTGTATCGTATTATCAAGTTTTGTTGTTTTTTAATTAATTTGGGCGTGATTTCACTAGTTCTGTTCCGTGTGTTGCCCTGGCTGGTAAAAATTTATCACCACACTCTATAATTGGTTGATTTAGAAGAAATTTTCATGTCATTTGAAGTATGTTGTTTGTTTTTATTAAAATAATTTTTATAATTTTTTTCATGCATTTTACAAAAACTTTGCCATACAATTAAATGCTCTAATTTTTACCACATTTTTAATATCCAATTTCCTGTAGCACTGAACTTCCACATTGCAAATTGTTTTTTTTTCAGGGTCTTTAGTCAATAAAACATCCTATCAATTGTCAATCCTAATTTCTAATGTATATAAAACTGCAATCCAATAACAAAAATTATATATTGTCAATACAGTTCAAATGGTACTTGTTCTGTTATTTTAAATTTTACATTTCATGTGTAGTAATCTGGGGGATCTATAGGTTTTATTCCCAAGACTTGATTATCCGTGACAATTGTTTGAATCTCCAGTTTTGTGGTGGAATTAAATTGTTACATTAGAAGTATGTACTTGTATTATCGTATGTATACAGTTTAAGCACGATGTTGTACTTGTTTTTCTTTAGTAATGGAATGTGGGATACGCAACGTTCTACAAATGTTAAGACAATATGCTGTCACACTATAGCAATGTCACACAATACATATAAATATTCCAAGCCTTATTTTTTAGTAGATTCCTCTTAGTTGCTTTGTTAAATATCTTTTCTTAAACTTAATATATTCATATTTTTAGATACAAGCATACATAATATTTTGTAAGAAACATATAATTTAAATATTTAAGTTTTATGATATTTTTTATTATTTATTTCAAATTTATGATTGCACCTTTAAAATGTTTCCTGTAGTCTTAAATGTCATTTACTTTATCTAGATATAAACTAATTTTGTCGCATTTAGATAACTTAATGAATATATAAATTCCAAAGTTTGCATTGATAACCTAACTCTAAGTAAGCGACTGACTAAATCTAAATGTGCAAATTATTTGGTATCACAAGGCTTTATATAGAATTCTTTAAAATTAAAATATTTCAAAATTTTTGATACATTTCAAGAAATTTTGTAAACGATATTATACATATATATACACAATAGCCTCTTTGTTTGTATTTTTATTTTACTTTACATTTAAATCTATCCAATTTGTATGTTATGTACTACTTAAGTTTTAATATTATTTCAATCATAAAATTAATTACACACTGTTCTTGATAGAAATATTATTCATGGACCCATCCGATTTACTTACATACATTTTTGTTTTTATTTTATTTTATGTACCGTTGACTTAAAATATCAGTACCGCTTCATTATGTGTATTCAAAATAAGTTTTTTTTTTAAAGTACAGTAAACTACAAAATGTCTGAATAGTAAAAATTGAAATTAAGAAATGTCTGAATAACGGTTGATTCTGTATGATTGGATTTTTTTTCTCTTAAAAGTAGTGACAAATTGAGTATGAAAGTTATAGATTTATTATTTATCTAGTTATTATAAAACAGTGTAAATACATAAAATAATTGATTAAGATAATAATAAATACCTAAATCATACAAAATATATCAATATTAGTTTTTTTTTTTTATTGATCGACATAATGTAATATATTGTTCCCTTCATCAAGGATGCTTAAACCAATAGGATTCTGTAAGACAGTTTTTAAATGTTTCTATAAAAAATAGGAGTAATAATAATAAAAATGCGGTTCCACCAAAAAATTTGAGTAGAGAAACTCTCGCCTATATTTAGAGACAAATTTTAAGGTATATTCCACTGTCCCTACTTCCAAGTTATTCTTTACATATAAGATCAGAACGTACTTTCCTCACCTTGAGTTTTGTCCCTGAATACGGGCATCGATCTATTAAAAATATGACTTGTCAATTCATATATTTTTATAGCATGTTGCCAACATTAATTCAACATCCCGTATGAGGAAGTTCAGTGTTTTTGATTTATTTGTGAATAGACTAATAAACTAAGTAATTTCTTTTAAGCATTGTATTATCAGCTCTATGATTTTTTTAAAGTCATGTATTTCTGAAAATACTCCGCATGTGACGTCAGAAGTTCTCTTCTGTCAGTTCTGGCGATTGGTCCGTTTACGGTAAATAAACTGGATATCTTTCGCAGCTCTCTTATCATAAGTTGATTCATATGAACTAGTGACATCCTTCAAAGTAGTTCATTTTTATTAAAATATTTTTTTCATACATTTTCAAGAAATTTTGCAGTACAATTTAATGCTTTAATTTTTACCGCACCAAAAAAACTTTTTTTGCATCCAATTTCCCGTAGGGCTTAAGTTCCTCATTACGCTAGAAATTAATATGAATCGGCTTGTCTTACTTATTTATGCACTCTCGCCATCTAAAATACAATATAATTTGTGTGACAATTAAATACCAAGACTGATTTTTAGTGTGTTATTGTCCCACAAATTGTGATTTAAAAATTTATTCAAATTACACAGCAAAATTCAGTAGTCTTCAAACTACTCACAAACAACAAGATTGAACGATATCGGCATATTAGAGTGATAAAAGTTTCACATGCTTTAAAAACTGATCCTGTTGGTTTAAAAATCCTTGGCACAATCCTGTTAAAAGTATTATTGTAAACATTTTCTTAGGGATTTTTGTATACCTTTTGTTTTACGCAAATAATATTTTTTCCATGCAAAATATACCTAAAGATGTGTCTAGTATCAACAATTGCTACATCATTTCACATTATGAGTTCATATTAGATCATTTTTCTCTGTTTATCCACATTACAAATACCATGACCTTTTCAGTAAAATAAAAATGAATAAAAAGCTATTTTCTTCTAACAGTTCGTGGTCTGAACACTGAACCTATCATTTTTTAAAATGTACTGATTTGTCTATTTGATCTAGACATGCCATGCTGTGTGTTCTGGCAAAAATAAAGTAGCAAAACAACACATTACAGGTCTTAAGTTTTACTTAATTATAAAAAAAATATTAATCAATGTCTAAAATCTGCATGAAAGTGCAGCCACCCAAAATAATGGCATTGAAATGTATGTACATTTTTAGATAGTAGTTATTCTAATTAATATATGTATGAATCTTTTTATAATATGATAGCCTCTTTAGACATTACAAAACACGCTGTCTGCCAGAACTGCCACTTTCAACACCTTGTAATACATTATATTCAATGGATGTGGGTTCAAACAATTTTGTATTACCTTTATTTCTTAATAAATTTCTATGTGTACCAATCCTGATAAAACATTTATAATTTTATTTTAAACTGTTCAATACTAGATATTGTTACAAAATATCAACACTGTGCAAATTGAAGTCTTATATAGGCTTAAACACTGTTGAAATGTACACATTTTACTGTAATGTTCATTCCATGTAAAACTGTGTAACATATCTTCAAGTGATAAGTTATCAAAGAATGTAAGTAAGAAATATATAGATAATAAACATTCTTTTATTATATTTATTTTATTTTATTATGAAACATGGCATAACCATTTGTGGAAAATATTCATGTAAGCCCTCCCCTGTGAACCATTTTTTTTAAGAAGAGGAGCGCAATACGATGAAAGCATCCACCCCTTTCTCGAAACTGTTCATAAACACTTGTCTTTCTTCAGTTTCACATATCAATATCAATTTTTTTTAAACTAATTAAGCGAAAATGTAATATTTCTTTACAATCAAACCGCAAAAATAACAAAACAAAGAAACTTTAAAAGCTTTCATTGTACCCCTCATTGCAGTATTGTCAATTTGTGATCAATCAAATACACATGGTCAGCACAATCACCTTTTTCTAATTTCCCAGTATGACAGTGAAGAAATACAGTGTTAGTTCCAAATCGAGACCGCGGCCGCATGCTCCAGATCCCGCCTCGGAAAGGAAGAAGAACGTAGTAATACAAACAACGATACAAAAACCCAAATACACATAGGAAACATTAGAATAATTTACCCCATGCACTCAAGCAACAGAAGAAAAAACAATATGTATCTATACCAAATCACAGAGGAACATCAAATTATCAAGACACTACTGGCAAAATCCTAACACAGATCCTTACATGATCCCTATCGAACTCAAGCGAAATTACTTCTCGTCATAATACTGAATCTCTCGCAAAAACCATTATCCTAATACCAACAGAGGAGCGCAATAGCGGACGTCCAGGATGTCGAGAACCTGATGCCTTATAAAGTAGGCGAGCGTGGTTAAGGCCCTCAAGAGGCATCCGCAGTATATGGCCCAGTCAACCGTACCGCCTCCGCTTGATGACAGTTGTGACCGGAGTTTGCTGCGTCCTAATTTATGGTAATTTATATATAAATACTGTATTTTAATTTTATTCTATAAAGAAATAGATTGCTACCAAAAACAATATTTTATCTCATCACCATTTCCCTATCTGCACTCAGTAATACATAGGGACTTGCTTTGGTACTCCAGTTGCAGTGTATCTGGGTCGATTTTATTGCATGAAAGGTAAGGTAATCAATCTCTCACCAGAATAATAGACATTAACCTACTGTATTGAGAGTTACTACATTTTGCCCTTTTTCCATTTCTAATGAGAAATTTTACTATAAATTAATTTTTAGTTAGTCTCGGATTCTCAAATCGATAAGATGGGATTAAACCGCTGACAATCAAAAGAAATAATGCAAAAGGTTGCTGTGATACAAAGGATACATCTCCAAAATGCGAGTAAATCTTTCTGAAAGTATTGAAGTAAGTATGAAAAAAATGAAGAATGTATATCAAGATTTACAAAACAAAACTTTTAACATTTCTGGAAATTGAGAGTGCGTTTACCAAAAATAACCAATTGAATCATAGTGGCCTAACTTTAACCTCTGCGTATGGGCCCTATAAAAGAAGGGTGCATGGCTAAAATGGGTTCGTAAAGATATTAATGCAATTTTTTCTCCCGGATGAGTTTAGTAAAATGGAATATTGAAAACCAACTAAATGCGGCTCCTTGTATTTCAAATTGTTGGAAATGAATATGGGATCATGGCTAGCAAAAAAACAGTTGAAATGTGACAATTGCTGCAATGGAGCACTTTTTTATCAGTTCAAGAAAGGGGTTTTTAAAAAATATAAAAGTTTTTTTTAAAAATCTGTAATTGTATGTAAAAATATATGTTATGTACGTTAATTTAAAACCGATTTTATGAAATAGTATATGAACATATGGACCCTGCAAAGGTTTAAACAAGATGAGTACGTATACGAACACAGTAACTACTAAAAATCATAAGAGTAATAGAATCAACGAATCAATTATTTATAATTTTTTTTATATTTTATACTCAAAAGCACAATTATTATTTTTTTTAATGTCCCGATTTTTTACAAAATTCTGTGTTAAGTCGGTATTCTTCTTCACTAAAATCAATACATTTATAAATATTATGACGCATCAAATTCCATAATAAAAATTTATACATTTCAAGGAATACAATACAGATAAGTTATTTAATAATACATGGTGTAGCAAAGTTAAGACCATGTATCTTAAAAATTTAATCTATTTCTTTAATGATTTATAATTCAATTTGGTTATTAATTTTGATAATAAAAATAATTTAATAAAATAATAATCGTTACACATTTATAGTAATTAGATTAATAAATAATTTTATGTTTCTATTTGCACTAGTTAAAATACATATTTACAAATTATTAAGCATCACTATTAAGTTTATTAATTTCAAATTACAGCGTTGTTGTGTGTTGCGATAGATTTACGGTAGCCATTTTTTAAAATGTTTAATGTATTTTTACGCTACGGGGATCTACTTTTGATTGTCAGAAGAACTCACCGATGAAAACTTGTAACCTCATGGGTGGAGTAATTTAAAAATTTCAAAACTAAAAAAATATAATGATTAAAATACGATACATAAAAATAAAATATAAATTTGTTTGATAATAACAGTAAAATAACAAATAAAATAAAATAAAAATGTGTAAATATTTTTAGAATTCATGTATTTAAAATCTGTTATTAAAAATACTCATATTTGAAAAATTTACAGTTTTAACTAAACAGAGAACTACATACCAATTAATTGTGAGGAATGCCTTTATAATTTATTGGAATAAAAGGTATTAAAAACATAAATCACTGTTGATTAGATTTCAAAGTTTACTGCCAACACATCTTCTTTACTTTTTTGATACCACTATAATGGTAATATTTTACATTTCTATTCATCTTTACTTATTTTCTTTTTAAAAATATAATTACTAACATATTAGTGAAATAATTATGATTCTATTTTATGTCCATCGCTATAATGAGCCCTCTGGACGTTTATAAATAAATAATAAATACCTTTATAGGTATTTGATTTGTTTTCTTTTATTTAGGAAATATACAGTACAGTTACAAAGTTTAATATTTTACACAATTAGACTTAACTCTAATGGACCAGTGAAGTTTTCATATTATAAAGCAATTATATGTAAGGTTAATTATGAAAGTATAAAAAAGTGAAGGAAAAAGAAAAACATAAATGAAAGTTGTTTAAAAATTTAAATTTAAGTAAAAAAATATATTTTAAAGTTTGTAGTTTGTAGTGAGTAATGGAAATAATATTAAAAATGAAGAAAATTTGTAAGAGTAATTAAAAATTAAGAATTGAAATAAAGAATGAAAAACATGCTCAGATGTAAAAATAAAATAAAATAGTAATAACATTTAAAAAAAAAAAAGGAAAAACATAAATATACACATATTTATTTTAAGGGATTCAAAGAAACGATGAGAAGAATCTTTAAGTGAAATATAAGACAATAAATTTAAGTCAATTTACAAAACATCTTCAAAATTAATGACACATAGTAAGAGCAGCAATATATTGATTTTATATACATATATAATATAAGTAATTAAAAGTATTTTAAAAGTATAAAAACATGCCAATGCAGTAGAGAAAAAAGAAAGAATAACAAGTATAGCAAGTAATCTTTAAAATTTGAAAAGGCAATATAAGGAGAAGATTTTAAACCAAGAGAAGTCGATAAAATTTCATTAAAGCGATTTTAGTAGTAAGTCAATTATGACCTCGGGTTAAATTCAAATGACCGAGCGGTGAATTACCCGGAATTCCGAAACCCTTTCTATTGAAAATAATAACTTTAATAATAAATATTGACCCACGTTTTCGGCTGGGGAAAAACATAACCTTTTTAATAATAATTTGCAAACCGATGGCCATTAAAATATTTGTATTTTAAAAACTTATACGTACGAACCTTTCTTCTTCAAATTTCATACATCTTCATTCGTACGCGCGCCGATTATTCTAACTTGCCACATATTAACTTAAAACTCTAATTAACTTTTGCGCCATCATTTCTAATCCGCGCCCGTGGTACATACGGCACTGCTCCAGTGCGCCAATCGCAACATATCAGCGATTATTTTATAATACGTATGAAGGTATTTTACATCCACCTTGCCAGGAATCGAACCTAGGACCTCAAGTATGGTAGGCGAACGCACCAACCACTACACCAAGAGGTGGATCATTTCTAAATTATTAATTCTTGATTCCTTTGTAATCTTCATAGGTATAAGTTAGTTTAATAATTTAGTTTTCCATGTTTAGTATACGTTTATTTTTAATTAATTAGTTTTAAATGTATTTAATATTATGTACATTCTAATCTTAGTTAATTATTATTCAGTTTTATAAGAAATAATATGCAGAACATAATATTTTAGTTTTAATTATGACGAGATGTTTATGAATAAGTGTGGAAAAGAGACAATGAGTTTTAAGCAATAAGTGAGAAGGAGAAGTCGAGACCTCCTTATTTGAGTGTTATAAAACCATCCCAAACAGTCGGAACGAGACGAGTCGGAATAGAGCCAGGAAGGAGAGTCGACCAAGAGTCGGTCGACAGTCGGGGAAGTGTATTTTTATTAAGTATTTTTCTTTGTTATGTTTGAAACTAGTTCTAAGTTTATTCAAATGTTCTAATTTAATAAACATAGGTACATAAAACATTCAAGCTTTTTAAATTATCTTCCAATTTACTAGTTTACAGAATAGATTTAAGTTTTCTTTATTTTCTTTTGGGCTTTAAATTCATTTAGTTTTAATTAGGATTATATTATCATGATGGGGAATAAAAATGGGAACACATGGCGAAGTAACTTACTATACCACATATTCAATAAGGCCCCAGGAAGACGCGATCTTCTAATTCATCTCAAGTTTCCGTTCGGCGGATGTTCCCACTTTCTCTCAGTTAGCGGAGAGACGGACAGCTTCCGTCTATTCATACACGCGAACGCGGAACTTGATTTTGTTTACAGCCTCCGAGATAATCAAATCTCGTCTATAATTTTTCTCTCTCATCGCCACTCTCCAAATAACCAAAACTTACCCCCATTAAAAACACATTATTTTCCCATATTCTTATTTTACCCCCTCCCCCCCCGTGATAATCTATGTAAAAACGAATTCTGAAAATAGTTCATATTGACACTAGGTATTCTAAAGGTTGGTATAATTATGATTTTGGTGAAAAAGAAAACCCCTGACCTTTTTTTATATTTCGGCTAAAATACGTTCAATTACGAACTCTCCTAATTAAATTTTACCACATTTCAAGAAAAAATTATATCACATTTAAATCAATACCCCCTTTTTGGGTTTACATATCTCAAGGATCTTTTAAACCAATCAATTTGTCTATTGCTAATTTCTTCGCCTAAAAAATATACTCATCCTTTTAGACTAAAAATCAATAGTTGGTTAGAAAATATTATAATTTACGAATACTAATTTCAGATTGCTTCATGTTTAAAATTTATTTTTGTATATCTGATTTTAAGGTTAACTCTTTGGTTCCACAATAATACAATAAAAGGCTAGATTATACGAGTATATAAAGATATATTATTTGTTAAATAAAAACTACTATCCCCTCTTTAAAATTTACCATTTTATTTTTTGTCTATTCTACATAGGTATAATTATTATGCAATTTTATACTCTAGCAACATTGTAACCGGAAAACTGCAATGGCTGATTGTGTGTGCCGATTTTGTATATTTTGAAGCTGTAGATTTTATTATTTACAGGTAACTTTATTTATGTATTGACAACCATATTATATTAAAACAAGTACAAAAATTGCATAATTTGTTGCCGCGATTGTATCAAGACGTGTTTAAATATATCGACAAGACGTTTACGGCGCGAAGGTTTATGTGATTGTTATTTTGCGAAGTATTTGAATTTATCACATCTGTGTTTATATATTAATAGTGAATTCTTTTAAATTATTAATTTGTTTCGAAGAAGAATCGTTATTTGATATAAATAATTCTAGTAATTACAAGTGCATTGATTGTATTTTTTGTGATTACCTGTGATTTTTGCATTCAAGGGAAGACGTTAACATCAGCATGCGCATGACAGTTTTACGTTTTTCTAATTTGGGGAATCAATTATTTATTGTATATTATGATAATGTTTTCATAGTTATCTTTCTAACCTAATGTGTATCGAACATTCCTTAAAACATTGGTACTTTTCTTCGTATACTCATAGTAAAAGTAAACAGATCCAAAAGCTAATTCGTCACCCAATAATTAGGGTGACCACTTTTCGAACCTTTATAATATTTTTAATAATCATACCAGCAATAATCAACGGAAACAAAAATAAAAATAAAACAACGACAATATTCTTATGTTTTATTATCTATAAGATTATTTTGCTTTATTTTTTTTTAATGTCAGTGTATTTAAAATCCTCAGTGCATGCCAAAATATTTATTTCATTAGTTTTATTTTGTTGACATTGCTATTATTTTATTCCTAGTATGTGTATTCATATTCAGTTGCTCTCCTCATTCAATGAGAATGATTTTATTACTTAAATCGACAAATTATTAAAGCAGCGGCGACGCCTGTTTCGAGATAAGTAAGGATCTTGCCTCTCACACGGAAAATTCCGGGTTCGATTCCCGGTGAGATCACAATGATTAATGTGAGTTTTCTCTTAGCCTATTGTGGTGCAATTTAATTTATATTTTTTAAATCAATATCATAAGTGAATATCTTTTAAATATTAAATCTAATCGGGAGATATACTATTAATATGCATCGTGATACTGGTTTTTCTATAATAGTATTTTTAAAATTTTTGTGTTTTCACATTTGTACCTTGGCGGGCTTATTGCCAAATGGTATTATTTTCCAACCATCCAATAAAATAGGATGCCTTATTTCAGTCATTTTAGCTGTAAAACATATACTTACTGGAAAAAAAATATTAAAGAATTGAACTAGCAATGTGTGTATATAAATTAATATCGATACCAGTCCTTACTGAAAATAGAGTGAAGAGAAAGGAAAAGAGGACAGGTTAAGGATGAAAAAATGAATGAAAGGAAATGTTTCTTTCGGCGTGATTTTGACTGCGCTACTGCAGAAACATCTATGAAAATGGATGGGAGATGATTCCATAGTTGATCCGCATGGACACTATATGAGTTATATAAGGAGTGAGGAGGAGGAATTGCGGATAAGAATTAAGAGAGTGCTTTAAGAATAAAAACAAATAAATAAACCACGAACTGATGAGCGTTAAAATATTTCGTTAGGACTATAAAGGACAGAACAGAAGTGAGAGGGTGTGATATTCTCTCTGTTGTCTAGTTTTGATCCAATCCAGTTGCCAATGATAATCAAATATGTGGTCAACTTTTGATTTTTCATATTAAATACTATTAATATTACTTTCTGTGTCCAGGCGGATGAAGAACACGATTCTGTGTGAGAAATAGAACCAGAACCCTGGATGAGTGTTTTCAACTCGATGACAACTCTCAGGTAAAAATCCTGAAAAAAGAAATCGAATGCGGATAAGTCGGGCTTGTAGTTTAGTAGTTAGCTTGAAGTCCCGGGTTTGATTCCTGGCAGAGTTGATGGAATTTTTTTATTTTAAACGTGGTTTAACACTGATATTTCACTGTTCCTGGACTGATACCTAAAACATAAACCAGATCACTTTACCTTTATGTAACAGATACTTGAGGTACGTTGCATTTGGTGTTCCAATGTAGTGCCCTATGCACCATCGAGTGCGAATAGGGGTATAAAAATGATGAATAGTATTTCGATGTCAGCGACTGGCAGTATAAATTTTATAATACTTCAAACTGTATTCAGAAGTATGGATACTTGATAGCAGCGATTTTTTCTGTAATACTAATAATTATTTATACATCTAAGAAAAGTTGCTTAAAGTTTAAACTGGCTGCCTTAGAAACAAAAGTTTTTGAGAAAAATCTTATTTTTAAATAGTTTCCTTTGTGTTATTTATTATTATGTTATATTGGTTATTCTGTAACAAAATAATTAATAGTAAATATGTTAAATTCATAAATAAATACGGGAAAAAATTTTTAGACTACAATATACCTAAAATATATAACATGCTCACATTTAAATATAATATAAGAAAACATACAAATATATCATGCCTCGAGAGACGCATGCTGAAAACCTGCTTTTGGAACTCGCTTTTTTTTTACTGAGTTTTTATTTTTTGTTTTATTACGAACATTTTGTTTTTAATTTTATCATTTCCCATCTCGTACATAATTTTGATATATTTTTTCACAGTAATTAGATTTTTTGATTGTTATAGAATAATGTCAGTTATACGCATTTATTGATGGATTGAATTAATGAAATTCAGTACGATTTTAGTATTGTTATTTTTTGTAATTGAATTATTATTGAAATAAAAAATGTTAAAAAAAAAAAACTATTTCCTTATAAATGTGTATCATGGTCACTCTACAAATACTATCAATATGAAAGTGTGAACATTGATTTTGTTTTTTCGAGGGCCTTTGAATAAAAAATGGTGGAATGTTTTATGTTTAAACAATGTTTTTACCAAGGCATAAAGTCACACCATGTATACACCATTTTATGTAGGGGTAGGCAGAGAAGATACATTTTTTACATGAAATTTCGCTTGAAAAAAAATGGCACTATTACATGAATTGCCACTGTTCTCAAAAAGGAAAATTGAAACTTTGAACTTTAAAAATTTATTATTAACATTTTAATTCCGTTGAAAAAATGCTTTATTTAATATATAGATTAAATTATTTTATTTGCACCATAACAGGCTAGGAGGCCCAATTACATTGATGAATTACTGCACAGAGCACCCGGGCTAATAAAATCAATGAAAAAACTCCCTCTACATACCCGAAAACCATTTGAAAAACCTAGGGTCTTCCTATTGGTTTTGCTCATACTAAAAAACTTTTTTTTGTTACGTAACTTTATTTTTCAATTTTAATTTCATAAACTGCGATTTTATTTTAACTTTCAGTTTGGCAAATTATATGCCTGGCTTATTTTGGATATATATATATAGTTGGATAATTTATATAGCGCCATTTTTGTGAAAACCACCTCAAGGGCGCTGTACAATTAATAAATATCCCAGTACGTCTTGCAGCTACAGAGCTCATGGACGGCTGGGATTCTAGTTCCTCGTTTTCAATTAAAATTAATCAAAAATTATAACAGATGGGAGCTAGATTACAGGACGTCTTGCAGCTACAGAGCGCATAGACAGTTAGAAATTTAGCCCCCATTTACACATAGACAGTTAGAAATTTAGCCCCCATTTACACATTTTAAAAATTAACAAATAAATTTAGTGTATTAATGATACTAAAAAAAAAAAAAAATATGAATAATAAAAGGAGTAAGATTACAACACGTCTTGCAGCTACTAAGCGCATAGACGATTGGAATTCTAGACCCCATTTACAAAATTTAGGTATTTTAAAGTTGATATATTAAAGCTAGATAACCAATCATCGAGCAGCTACAAAGTGCATGGATGAGTGGAATTCCAGCAAAGTTAGAATGATATCAATAAATTTACAAAAAATGGAGCATAGTAGTAAGTGTGTCAAGTGTTCATGCCAAGAAGTAAGCAATAAAAAACTAAATAAATAAAGCACTGTATCAACTCCATAGTTAAAAAAGGGAGATAGATGTCCGAAGAGAACCTTTTGTAGACTGTAGGTCGATACCGTCACCATATGGTCCACTGGTTGCTGGAGAATTTCTGGAAACGCACGTGTGTAGACTGAGGGATTATGCCTATTATTCCTACGACTTGATGTCCATTTTGGTCCGTATTATTTCATTTTATGAGACGCAACATTCCTGTTCAATTCACTTTTTTACATGAATATTACACAAACGCGTGTATGAGCGGTTTGATTTATCATTTTGTATGTTATTAGAAGGCAGATATTTGAAATATTATGTATTTATCAATAAATGTCAGTTCACTTTTAGTAGCACTGTTGTAATTTATTAATTATGGGTGTAGTGTTCCAAATAGCAAAATTTAGGTACTTTCGGATATTGTAATTCTTCCTTTTGACTACAGTAACAAAATATATTTGTTTGCTTGTATAATCTAATTACCAAAATCCATTGACATTATGGTGTTTACTATCATGAATTTAGATTATTATCATCATAATTTTGATTATTATCATCATAATTTTGACAGATTACTTTTTCGACTCCCTTCATATAAGTCACCAAAAGATTAATTTCATTATCATGCAATCAACACAGCTTATTTCAAGGTTATTAACTATTTCAATTACGACAATTATATTATCTTCTTTGCTACTCCTACTGGAGGTTGGCGACCATAATTCTGAACTAAGATCCTAGGCCAGTCTAATTAGCGCTGCTGCATCCGGCACATTGAATCACAGTCTATCATTTTTGAGCCACGATTCTCTTTTACGTCCCATACACTGCCTGCCCTCTTTATTTCCTTCCACAATAAGTTGTAGAAGAGCATACCTCTCTCAATGCGAAATGAGTGACCGAAGTATGAAGCTTTTCTTCTTTTGACAGTGGTCAGTATCATGAATAAAAGGACCGAGTTACTGACCATTACAAATTATATTATAGCGTAAATCAACCTGTGTGGCATTAAATCGTTCTGATGTTGAGCGTGAAAATCTACACACCTAATGAGGAAGTTCAGCTCTACGGGAAATTGCATATAAAAATGTTTTCTTACGCACGGTAAAAATTAGAGCATTTAATTGTAAGGCAATTTTTTTACATATATTTTTTAAAAATAAAAACAAATTATTTTGGATGACGTCACTAGTTCATATTAATCAACCAATGATAAGAGAGTTATGAAAGATTTCCGGTTTACTGTATTGTAAACGGACCACTCAGCAGAACTGACCGAGAAGAAGCGGAAGAGAACTTGAGACGTTACATGCGGAATAATTTTAGAGATACAAAACATCAAATAATCATAGCGCTGAAATTAAAAATTTAAAAAGAAATCCGCTTAGTTTAATAATTAATGAACAATTTAAAAAAAAAAAAGAAAAACCACTGATCTTCCTCATTGACATTGTACATTTTTAGGCCTTCTATATCCCGACATGGTGAAGACTCGGTCATCTGCTCGCTTGGCAAGTATTGCCTCCGGTTCGCAGGAGACCAGCTCCAACGAAGAACTACCTGACTTAGAACACCTGGAGAAGAGGTTGAAACTCAAGAAAACCGTTACTAAGTTAGTATAAACTTCGTTCGCTTACGACACTTGAAGTCTTGGGTTAGATTCCTGTAAGGGTCAATTTGAAATATATGTTTATTAAGTGGTTTTCACTGAAATATTTCATTGTCACTGGACTCACCTTTCTGTAGTAGATGATCAAGTTACGCTGCATTTTGGATAAGAGTTTGAGGGTTTGAAGAAAATATTTTTTAAATTTAATTTCAGGGGTGGTATTCTGGATCTTCTCTACCCCCTAGAGAGTGATTAATTTGAAGAATTCAATTTTTAAAAGTGACGAGACTTTGCTTCTCATAATGGCCACACTGATGATTAAACGTCAAAAAATATGAACACATAAAATCAAACATGATGATTTTCATTTAGAACATTATTGCGACCTTAAGCATTTCCCAAAACACTTAATTAGGTTGAATTGACCAAACCGTATTAGTTTTATTTATGTTTTTGCAGCAGTTTTATACACCATTTGACGTTTAATCATCAGTTTGGCCATTATGTGAAGCAAACTCTCGTCACTTTAAAAAAATAAAATTCTTCAAATTAATATTAATCCCTCTCTGGGGGGTAGAGAAGATTTAGAAGACCACCCCAGGTAGCCTAAATTTTCTCATGGCATACTGCCCTGCTAAGCCTAAAAGTCATAACTGAAAAAAAAAATGTTTTGCGTTTTCTTTTTTTTGTAATAGCCCCACATATTTCATAAGACATCAAGTAATTTCTGCTTCTCAAATATGAGATATACTCTTGTAAAAAAAAATATTTTTTTTTCAAAATCTGATCCGCAAAGCACAAAATTATAATCCCCTGTAAAATGTACAATTCAACAGATATGGCCTTTAGCCTTAATAGTGCAGTATAACAATGCTGTACCTTCTGCATATAGAAGCAGATAAGGACAAGGAGAATACAAAATATTAAATGTCACTAAATAATTGTATAATATTCTCTATGCTACTTCTATGGTAAATGTATATAGTGAGATTTGCGTGTTAGTTTGATTGGTGTTCTAATGAAGAGACGGGTACGTCTCGAAACCGGCAGACAAAAATAAGTAAAGTGGTGAGATACAATTATTTAATAAAATGTTCCACCACGAAGTTTATGCTTTAAATATTAATAATATTGTAAAAAAATATCTCTTTTCCTAATTTGAAGAACTGCAAAGAAAGTGAGTTCAGCCCCCCGGACGGTTGCCGTGGCCCCGGTGGTCCCCGTAGCCCCCGTGTCGGTTATCAACTACACCAGCAGCACCCTGCCCACCTTGCCGCGTGTTCCCCCGCAGCCACTAGTAGCTCCGCAGCCCCAATTACAGGTAATTGTTTTTCCGTAATTTCAAGAGCCTAAATTACAGTGATAATATTTTTGAAAAAAAATATTTTTAATTATTGTGATTTCGGAACTCCCGTATGTGTGGGAAGCCTATATATTATGTAGGTAAATATATATGTATTTTAAAATTTGTTTTAAAGATATACTTTGCATTCTAATGTGCAAATTAAATTTTAAACTAATGGTTTTAATCTTAAGAGCTGAATCCAGTGTCTATGAAAATATTATAAAAAATAATATTGAGGGAACCATTGCAGCGTTCGAGAGAAAGATCCTCAAATTTCCCTATTGTCAAACAGTTCATGTCACAAAATGGTTGAAAAATTACTCTCTTGTAATATTGTGATTAACTGTTTTCGTCTTAGTTTCACTCGTACAAAAAAGCAATGTTTTTTTGACAATAAACGAGTTACTGTTTTTAAACTTTTTATTCTTTTAATTTCGTATATTGCGATTTAAATTTAATTTAACTCTACTACTTTCACTGCGAGTTTGGAAAATTATATGGAGGGCCTTTATTGTCATTGCCTTATATTGTCATTCTTCCTTATAACCATATTGCAAACACGAATCAAACCCACAGATTTGATAGCTCCATTTAATTTGTCGGTAAAGAAGTGCACCTTCTCTTGCAGAAGAGCAGCCATTTCCGCCCCATCACGCACTGGTACCAGAGCGAGGCGGGCCCCGCGGTGCCCCCGGCATCCGCGGCGCCCCCTCACTACATGCTGGAGGCGCTCAAGGCCGGCGGGGGCTATCCGGTGCACCCGGATGTGCGTTTCCGCCGCCTGCCCTTCTACCAGGAGTCGGCCGAGGTCATGCGGCCCAGCACCCTGGTGCCCATGTTCCACACGCGTATGCAAGAGAACACCTTCTACTTCCACCTCACCCCGCAGCAGGCGCAGACCATCATGAACTCGCCAGAGCTCAATTCCGTAAGTGAGAACATACTAGCTATACTCTAATGCCCATTTTGGATCAGAAAACTCAACAAGAAAAACGGTCAGAAATCTAATCTTGAAGCTATC
Organism: Micrasema longulum; assembly: GCF_059751315.1. NCBI lineage: Eukaryota > Metazoa > Arthropoda > Insecta > Trichoptera > Brachycentridae > Micrasema > Micrasema longulum. Next base: position 540,536 of record NW_028278023.1, read on the forward strand.
AATAATTTATATAAATCTTAAATGTATAAACATGGGAGTCAATGTCCTGTAAAAAATAAATAAACCTTTTTTGTAACAAGAATGGCACAAAATTTACAATAGTAACTTATTTTATTACAAAGATTTACAATGCGGATATAGATCTATGGAGAAGCCTAAAACTAATCGGCGTTCATGTTTGAATGTAGAGGAACAAATTATGTGTGTCAATTAAGTATGGCGCCATAACCTCTGCATATTGCTTATCCGATAAAATAGTCATAACTAAAAAAAAAAATCGTGAATAGCCTTAAATAAACATTTTCCCCGCGTTAAAAAATTACATATGTGCTTTATTTATTTTACGTATTGTATATATTAGTTTAAACACTCATTTTTCTTATCAACCTTGAATATATGACTCTATATTAGATGAATACTTTAGCTACAAACCTTTTTGACAATAAATTACTCACATATGCTGCGAGGACTGCGTAGTAGTGCTGTCATAGGTGCTCACAGACGTATGTAAGCACCCCGGTGAATGAGTTAAAAATAACTCTTCTTATAACCATGTTTTATTTATTTAGTTTTATGTTTTTTTCACCCTTTAAAGCGATGCCGATGTGTTATACGTATATGTATTTAGATTTGTCTCGAAAAATGCTAATACAATTGCAGTAGTCATAAAGAAAATGGTTAAAATATAACACTTTCAAGGATGCCCATGGTCAAATAAAATGTCATAAGACCTAAGAGGTAGAATGGAATGGTGATCTATCCTCTGACTACAAATGTATATTACAATCATCGTATAAAAGTTTAAAAAATGTGTAATAAACTGTAAGTAAATATATGTTTAGTTTGCTTTTATTTGTAATTTAAAACATCTGCATTTCAGGTGCAAGTACAATTGCGATTTTGTTTGGTTGAAACTTCCTGCGAACAAGATGACTGCTTCCCTCCGAACTGTTCCGTCAAGATCAACAATAAACTCTGCCCATTGCCGGTAAATCACATTAATTTATTTCAGCTTCTACTAATAATTTCAGAGTAAATTCTTATTTGTAATTACAGTGAAACCCCGAAATTACGTCCCCGCAATTAGCGTTTTCCAGCGATTTGTGGAATTTGGACTTTTTTAGTACATTTAAAACCTAGTTTCATGATTTTTTTTTCCCACAACTAACGTCGGAGAAATTTGCAATCCGCACTGAAAATTGACAGCTCAAGAGTCTGAAGTTTGTCTCTATCATTATATCAACTTTTTTTGTTGGAGAACTTTGTAATTTTAGTCGTGATTTTAATGGCAGTTTATTGTGTTTGGTGTACATTTATTTCCGCCATTTTCGTGTTTTTGACAGCCCATGAATCTGAAGTTAGTCTCTAGTCATTATACCAACTTGTTGGTCAGTAAACCCACTGAAAACTGACAGCTCAAGAGTCTTCAAACAGGTTCTTCTTGAGTGGTTCAAACATTGCTCCATAAGTTTTTTAATAAAAAATATTTGCCGAAATTTTTTTTTTCAGTACCTTCCATTTACATTTTCCCTTTATTTACATTTTTTCTTTGCCAATCCCTTATATAACGTAATTTAGTGGTTTTATTGTTTTTGTTTAAAGATAAATATTTGCATTCTTAAGATTTATTCAAATATTTAAATTGTGGACTATTTTCTATTAGTCATAAATAAAAGTGCCAGAAAATGGGAAGCAAGTTGCTGTAGAGTGTTTCGGACCTCAGAGACCTGATTCTGAGACCACTACTAAGAGACTACAACCCGTCACATCCCATCATCATTGAAAGCTCTATCGTCCCCGATTCCTCCTCAACCTCTTGAAAAATTTTAACTTTTAAAAGCAAAATGGTTCCCGACTTAAATTACTTGTGAAATATGGTTGTCCGTTCCCCTTCAGTCGACCAATTTAAAAACCACTCGGGTGATTTAAAGAAAGTACATTTAATTAAATAAATACATAAATTGCGTATTAGATATAGGTACTCATACTAGCGTAGGCTGCTTACCTATAATTCAGTATTAAAAATTTCAGATGCCGATTCCGACAAACAAGTGTGGAGTGGAACCAAAGCGGCCTCCGGGTCCTGTGAATATAACGGCGTTACTGAAGTTAAGTCCAACAGTGGCTAACACAATTGTGATCTACTGGGGCACGGACTTTATATGCCGCTATGCCGTATGTGTCTCTTTAGTGCGGCGCCTAACGCCCACCTTGTTGCTCAATCGCCTCAAGAATAAAGGCACCAAGAATCCCGACTTCACTCGCTCGCTCAGTAAGTATAGAAAAGCCCCTCTATTGGACGACTACGATTCATCGAACCCTTATCTGCACATGATGGTGCTTAGGAGCTTTGCATTGTTCTGCTCTGCAAGGTGATCAGTCTTACGTTTCAGGTGCCGGTCCAAGGACAATGAAACCCACCTATAAAAGTAAATGTCTTGCGCCTTCCCAGGAGTCAAACCCGAGACCTCAAGCATGATAGGGGAATGCGCTAACCGCAACACTACGAAGCGGACTTTTCTCCCCTCAATTTCCTTTTTCAGGATTGTACCTGAGAGCAGCCATTGAGTCGAAAATACTCATCCAGGGTTATGGTTTTAATACAAACACACAACTGTTTTCTTGATCCGCTCGAACACAGACCATCTTTTACAACATGAATATGAAATATTGATTTAAAATACAAACTTAATTACAGTATTAGTAAAGGTTGATTAAAACCAATTAGTTTATTAAGGCCCGGTTGTTTGATCGTTAGTAAAAGTAGAGTTTTACCATAGTTTAATTTACCAACGATTTTGGTTTTACTATCGTTCTACTATCAGTGCGTTGTTTCACCCGCATTTTGACTATAGTAAAATGTAACCACTGGTTTTTCGATTACAAAGCTCAAAAATTGAATATTGTTCTTTATTATTTTTTTACAAATGGTTACACTGTGGAATGTGACTTTGAAAACGTCAAAACACCGAACAAATTAAACCACGTGACAATATGGCATGGGTATTGAGTAAACGCAACAAAATAACATCGGGAAACAGAATCTTATAATTTTTTTTTTTAAACACAATTTAATAAAATAAAATAAAATCCGAGTTGAAATAACAATATTATAATATCTTATTTGAAAGCAAGAAATATAAGAAAAAATAAATGACAACTAAAATACTGTCAATCCAACAAGATAGCAAATTTAAGCTCTGGAATATTATAATGTAGGAATATAATATAATATTTATATGTTCTTTGTTCATTTATTTAAAATAAAACACTTTGTAAATTTACCACACAAGAGTTTATTACATTAAATACACGACTAGTTTCGGGTAATCAGTATTACCCATCCTCAGGTTTATATTTACACCTGAGGATGGGTAATACTGATTACCTGAAACTAGTCGTGTATTTAATGTAATAAACTCTTGTGTGGTAAATTTACAAAGTGTTTTATTTTAAATAAATTCAAAATGTCTTTCCACAAAGTAAATGCTGAAACAATAAATAATATTCTTTGTTCATGCCATTATTTATAATTTATAAAAATATCCAAAACATGTTTTAAAACTTTAACCGAATTATTTTTAAAAAGAAGACAAGATTTGACTGACACAAGATTGTCCGTCCGAGGTTTGGTGGAATAATACTACCAAATTGTTTTCAAAATGTTTTTGTTTTATTGACAATAAGTACAAAATTTAGAACCCTCCGATTTATATTGATCATAATAAGCGTAATCCATTCCGTATTCGTAAATAAAAGCAATACTGAGAGACGTGAGCAAATAACGACAACCGGTAAACGTCAAAAAATGACGCCATCTTGATTATTCTACCATAGTAAAACGTTTTACTCGCCAACATTGGCGGGTAACTAATGGTTAAAGACTTTTACTATCCACCGTTAGTTACTATGGATGAAACAACCCATTTTGTAAATTTTTTACTATTACTACGGATTTTTTACTATTACTAACGATCAAACAACCGGGCCTAAGTGTCATTATTTGTGTGATTTTCAAAAATTCACTTAGTATGTATATGTTTGTGATTTAAAATTTGTCTTGGATTCGATTCCTGACATGGTTGACAAGAATTATTTATTTAAAAACATATTTTTACCCTGTAATATTTCACAGTCCCTGGACTGGCTCCTGAAGCGTAAGACTCATCTTACTGTCATTTAACTAAAATTATTGTCAGTGTACCGATTCAGCGGCCTATGTACCATTAGGTTTGGAAAGGGAATGATGATGATGATTTATGACATACATGTATTTACAATCCCCTAGTGCATAGGTTGAAAAAATTTTTTAATTATCAAATACTATAAATTAATTATTGTTATCAAAAACATTTTTCACTTTGTGATATGACATTTTACAATTATATGTTTATAAATTTGTATAAACCACTTTAATTTAGAGTTCAAGTTAAACTTTAATTCAATAATAAATAAAAAAGTTTAATTCCTGACAATGAGGTAGTAACCTCGAAACCGGTCGAAGTATAACTCTAAACTAAAGTGGTTTATACAAATTTATAAACATACAACTATAAATGAATTTTGTACAATTTTTATTGTACCATTTTCTAAGAGTGATCGCGTCAATGGCACATCAAAAGACATTATTCATTTCTCTCAAAAAAAAATTCACCATCTTGAATCATGTTGTGGTCCCGTTGTAGTATTGTGGACTCGCAGACCGAAGGTCCGAGGTTCAAATCCCACTCTACCACAACTCTATTTCCATTATACCAGCATAAGTTATTTACGATTTTAGAAAATGATCTGGAAATCGAAATATTGGGTAGGTATATAATTAGAACTCAAGTTGCTCTTTAAAAAAACATTGTGTATTATGTAACTTTATTTAAAATAATAAAAAAATTCAGTTGTTTTAAGCAAATTTTTCTAACTTTCAAAAAACTCTAAATGCCTCTGTCTCATAAGTTAGGTTATGTGTTGATTGAGTTTTTTTTCTTAAGCGTGACAAAACAGTAACGATGGCTCCATTGTAAAATAAAAGTGATGTTCCAGTCAAGGAAAAACTTCGAGAAGATTTGGATTGCGAGATTGCCACTACATCCTTGAGAGTATCCCTGGTGTGTCCACTGGGCAAAATGAGGATGGTGTGTCCGTGTCGACCTGTGACCTGCCTGCACTTGCAGTGCTTCGATGCTTCCCTCTTCCTGCTCATGAATGAGAGGAAACCCACGTGGCTGTGTCCCGTGTGTGACAAGCCCGCACTGTACGATAGTCTGGTAGTCGACGGGTAACTATTTATTTACTTTAAAGATTTTCTATCCTTTAAAAAAAATGTGTTATATGTAGGTCGACCGTTGATAGATGATTTTAAGGACCGAGCTATTAACTTATAAAACTCATATTTTTAGCTTTGACCAATTCTTTATCATTTTATCAGCAACCAGGCTTCGTCGATTTGACATCGCTAGACTGGTCTGAGACTATTCATAATAATGGGGGTCAGTGCTAAATATGATCCTGATATCACTGCGACTATTATGTTGTTGTAAAATAGTTTATTCTTATCTGATTAACTATTCTGGTAAACTGAAGTCTAAAAAACTTGATGCTATTTTCCTTTGTGAAATATATTTCTCTCACGCAATTTACATTTTTTTAAATGAAAAAATACATTCATATTATATCTCAAATTAACAGACTATTTTTCTGGGATTCTATAACGATAAATATTTTTTAAAATTTATTTTATGATATCTATCTTCATGACTACTTGTTTTATTTCAAGATTATTGACGGTTCCCGTTAATAATATATTTCATTATAACATTTAAAAAAAACTCATTTTCCTTTCATAATTTTTGTTGTTGATATGAAAACGTAGCGGCCCTTCCTGGGGCCCTTCAATATATTTTTTACATAAGGACTTCAGTATGTGTATGCGAGGTTCTGCCTCCCCAATAAAGACCAGCATTTGTCGCTTTCGGGGGGGGTCATCGCCATACTGAAGCATGTAGAAAAGGGATTATTCAATAAACTATTATTGACTGCCTACTATGTTATTTACTGTGTCATAGAGATAAATTTGTTAATATTTCTGTTTGAATGTTAATCGCCACACGGTCGGCAAGGAACTGCGGCCGGGTAGTACACTTAAGATTATAATGTGATAACTTATTTGAATATATTTTTTTTCCTGTTTTGGCAGCACTCACATTACCTCTGTATGGTATTTCTCTACGTTTTTATGTGAATTTTTTACATTGCAAGAGAATTCCCATAGTGCATACAGTAAAAATGTTTTCCGTTACAGTTTAAAAATAAATATTATCTAAAAATCGAATTTACATGCATGAATCTATGACATATTTTAAATTTTGAAATCATAACCCGGAAGTACCATTCTTCCCTAGCTCTTTCCGCTCATTTTCTTATAAGAACACCATTTTTGAAGGTTAAGGTGATAAGAATGTAAATAATTATTTATCTTATTTTTTGTTTTGTACACCATTTTGTGAAAAAGACCTAAATTATATTGTTATGGTATTTGTTACAATCAATATAGTGTAAAGTTTCCTCAAACCAAGTTTTGTAAAATTTCCATTGAAAATAAACATAAAATGTCATTTTTCCATAAAAAAATATAAAAGCGCCATCTATAAATAATTACTTTATTATTTTCATTTAGAATCACCTTAAGCAATATTTTTACTTATAGTCGAAACAATTCCTAGGTATTTCCAAGAGGTTCTAAACTCTCCTCGTCTCGCTAGTGATTGCTCCGAGATTCAACTTCACAAGGACGGCTCGTGGAGTGCACATACAAAAACAGAAATTATTCCAGAAAAAGTATTTAATGATATTGAAGTCATCCAGGATGATATGGGTATGTACAATCATTTCATTTTTTCACTTTTTTCATATTATAAACAATAATAAATAACAAGAATAATGTGATACTTAACAAGATGCTTTTAATAAAAAATTACATGTGAAAATATACAAAATAGACTTAATTTACAGAGAGAAATTACAAAATGTTAAGACAGTTTTAAACACTACGTATTTATGTTTATATTTAATTTCCGTAAACCTGTATTATTTAGATTATAAAACGCACAATAAAAACATAACATAAACTATATGTTTGTGGAGCAGGTGATTCAATATTGATTTGAGCGAATGAGACAATCCATTTTACTTTTCCCCATCTCCACTATCCATTTTTTTGTGGACTGTGGAAGTAGGTTATAGATTTCAATTGCATAATACTCAAAATACCTTTGTCTGAAAGTGGTATTAGCTTGTATTTGTTTAAGTTGTCTTGGTGTTAGGGATCTATTGATTATATGATCATTTTGTTGCTTTGTATTTATTGACGTAACGAGCCCTTGCGAAAAACCCTTCTTTTATTCACAACTTAAACTTAACTTATTCCATTCGGAATTCTTAAAGTAACAATAATTTATACTGTGTTAAAAGAACTTTATACCAATATACATGCAATTAGGTATGTCCAATATGTACACTATTTGAGCCCATTGCAGATGAAGTGAACTAACTGCAATTTTAAAGGTGAAGTAAATTAATTTCTGTAATCAGTATAATCTAAAAACCTCTTTTCCCTGTTTTTTTTTTGCATACAAAACATTAAAACAGTTAAGTAAAAAAAATAAGGCAAAAAGCTCGTAGGGTTAAAACTTTGAAGACAAAAGTTTGATCATTTTGGCAATTGGTTCGCTTCATCTGCGATGGGCTCTTTTGTTTGTGGTGTTCTTCTAATAGAAAATAATCCAAACTGTTTTTTCAGTGCTTGTCAATCACTAAAAAACTTTCCAACTGTTCAGACATAATTCCGCTGAGTGACGGGAGCGAGTCAAGTACGGGGCTGCCAGGCATGAAGCGGGGCTGCGGCAGCCGCGATGGCTTCCCCGACCAACCGTCCCCGCGCCCCGCACCCCCCACCACCGTGGACCTGACCAGTGACAGCGATGACGACCTGCCCCTGCGCAGGAAGGCTCCGCGCCCCCCGGACACTGCAGGTACCTGGAGATGCACCCTCTCTTGAGCATATGTTATTTCTCCTTCACATTCAAGGTGTGATAAAAAAATATGGTGCATTAATTTTTATAGCAGCAACTGCTGACGCTAATATCTGTTTGAGGTAATAAGTCCGATGGCCTGATCCGTTGAGATAGTCAGTGTCAAGTTTGAATAAGTTTTTACTTGTCAATAGGCTTCCAGAGCCGGAAGAGTGAGATCATGATTACCACGACTTGATGTCACTATGGATTTTGAACGTGTTGACCTTAAGTTTTTTTTTAAGTTCCAAAAAAGGGCCAAAAAGCTCAGGAAATGTTAAAACTAGTGTATGACGATAATGTGGTGACTAAAGGCTGTTTACAAGTGGTACTAGCGATTTAAAAGCTGAAATCAGTTGGTTAAAGACGAGCACTGGTCGGGATATTCTTTGATCTCAAAATCAGACAAAAACATGCAAAAAGCGACAAAAATGATTTGTTCAAACAGGTGATTGACTATTCGAGAGGTTACCAAAGAACTAAACATCTCGTAATGGACCTTTGAAAACCATTTTGACTGATAATTTTCAAATGAGACGAGTGAGTGTGAAATTTGTTGCAAAACCTTATTCTGATCCGCGAGTTTTTGGACAAAAAAAAAGTTCCTGTCTGTCCACATATTCGCCTTACTATCCCGGTTGAGCAATATACGACTTATGGCTCTTCCCGAAAATAAAGACCGCGCTAAAAAGAAAACATTTTGACACCATTCTGAACAATTAGAGGGCCACGACGGAGCAGCTGAAGTTCCTTACGAAAAAAGCCTTCCAGAAATGCTTCCAATCATGGAATCAGTGTTGGGATAAGTGCATCGCTACCCAAGGAGAGTACTTTGAAGGAAATAAATTTTAAATTGATGTACACTTATTTTGTTCGTAAAAAATTTACTCACCATATTCTTTTATCAGAAGGGTAATATAAACATGCAGTGGCCGGTGTTTTAGGCCGATTCTGTTAACGTTTCCAAGGTGTGTAGTGGTAGTTGTTTGTGTTATGTACTTTTTATTTTTTTCTGGAGCGGGATCCAGAGGGGGATAGAGGGTTGTCAACCTTACCGGAACTCCGGAATTCTGCCGGAACAATGCCATCAATTTGTTTCATTTCCTGACTCCCAGAATGCAGCTAAAATCTTCCAGAATCGATTACTGTATGATGATTACTGTTTTTGCCAGAAATTTGTGAAGTTATACTGAGCTAAACAAATGGGCTAGACATAGGGTAAATAAAAAAGAACATTGTTTAGGCGAGTGGCAGAAAGAAAGAAAGTTTTGCATTTATTTATTTTCAACGTAGTAAATTAACTTATGTCAAAATATCATAATTGCTCAATAAAATTAACGTAAAATCATAAATACAAATGTGCTCTTATTTCAATATACTTGTAAAGAATTTTATAATGTCACACCTCGAGTGTAAAACCGTAATATGTACAAATAGTGTAGTTTAGAGATATTATGGACGTTTGAAGATTTCACTTCACGTTAATGTTTTAATTAAAACTTCCTTCCCTTTTACATTGCTTGTGAGAGATGCGATTGTTTTGCATTTAAACTTCAAAAATGAGAAATTCGCACTTTATATTTACACCCATGGTGCTACGTTATTGTAGCCAAACTGATAAGCGCGTAGTTAGTTAGCGCGTCTGCCTACCACGCAAGAGGTCTTGGGTTCTATTCCCGTCTTAATTGACCTGAAATATTTATTTGAAAGGTGTTTTTACACTAGCATATTTGAGGCAGTCAAAGCAAAAGTGGACTATCCCCATCCACCATAGATTTGAGTAATGACGCATTTTAGAAATTATCAAATTTAATCTCTATGTGTTACGTAAATTATGCAACAAATACTAATTGTAAACAAAGATTCCGGGTAAAAAAGATAAGTTATTTTTAATGTAGATCCGTTTTGGGACAAAAAATTAGTAAAAACCTCTTTTTTGGTAGCTTGGCCCACTATTCTGTTCAAGTGTTATTTTGCTTTGTTAAGTTTAGTCCATTTTTTTATTAGGATAGAAGGAAAATGAAATTAAAATCAAGGTGTATAGATAACATATTTAGAATCAGGAATCAGGAACGTCAATTAAATCTGATTGAATTTTACTGGTCTTCAAATTGTTATAAAAATGGTGTAAAATTGGCAGTACGAACTCAAGCAAGGAAATTAAATTCTTCTTCGCTGTGATAGTATTTCCTTGTGGAGACAATGCATCTAGAGTAGTGGTTGAGACTGGCAATCTTTTTTTAAAATCTATTATGGAGAAAATCACTTCAATGTTGTTTGAGTATTCGAAATATATTTTAAATGGTTCGGTTTTTGTATACCTCAACCACTGTATTTTTTGGATCTATCAAGTGAGACCTTTCTATTTACTATGTTACCATCACCATTCCCTATCCGCATCTAATGGCGCATTGAATAATTTTTTTTAGATACTATGAGTTTTCCTTTTTTTGCAACATATTCTTCTAAGCTGGCTCTTTTTTTTAGCACATTTCTTTTGCCATTTGTCTTTATTCTCGTTCGCTTTTTTCCGATTTTTTTATAGGTTGGCCCTGTTCCTGTACAGTGTCGCTGTTTTCAGGTACAAAACATTGGCCTTAAAGAATAAATATAAATAAAATTAATATATAGTAAACACGTATCTATCCAAAAAGTAAGATTCAACTATTTAACAAACTAACTTTCATTTTGCGAAAGGTTTTCTTTGTTTTCTTCTACAATCCTTTCTTCGTCAGACTGATAAAATAGAATTTAGATTATTCACATCTTCGGGAAGGTTTTGGAACCAGATGTACATTCTTCGGAATCAGATTCAAGCCACTCTTTAAACAAAAAATAAATAGAACACTAATTTAATATACATAACCTCAAAATTAGCACACAACAGTCAAACATAATGTAAATAATTAACATGTTTTAAATAATTTTAGTAGGAAAATATGAGTACATACCTTCTATTAAATTTTCTTGTGTTTTATTATGTCCCTCCATCTCATATTTATTAAATGCAATACACAAATTGACTGATGACACAAACTTTATTGCATTCATTTCTGCCATAAACTAAAAATGGACTAAAGATATAGATTCCATAAAGCGATAATGGACTAACCATCATGGTCCACTTTTGCATAGAGAATATTCTTAAATATTTAAATGCAAAAACAAAAACAACACGACCATCTAAAGAATATTGTTGGAACTAAGTTTAGTCCGTTTTTGAATCGAAGAAACACAAGTTTTAGACACACTCCCGTAGTTAACTCAATATTGGCCATCATGTGGGTTAGTCTAATTTTGCTTTGACTGCCTCATTTCATAGTCCCTGGACTGGTACCTGAAGCGTAAGACTGATCATCTTACCTTCATGTAACAAAAATGATCAAGATACACTGCCATTGGTGTACCAATGCAGTGCCCTGTGCATCATTAGGTGGTGAAAGGGAATGATGATCCTGGATTTTCGGTCGATAGAGTTGGCAACCCTAGATGGCTGTGATTTCAACCTTGAACTAATATAGTATTCTTTCACTGTCATATGAGTCGTTTGTTTCCAAAACCTATGGCGGCCATGGGGAGATAGCGGGTTTTGGAAAGACAACTCGTATACCAACCGTGCGTTCTTGATTGATCACAAATTTACTAAACTGCAGTAAAGAATACAATAAAAGCTTTTAAAGTTGTATTGTCTTGAATTGTAAAGAAATACTAAAATTTTCACTATGTACACATGTAAAAAAATGATAGAGCGAATGTGCGAAGCTGAAGAAAGACACTAGTTTTTTAAACAGTTTCGGGAAAGGACGGGCGCTTCCATAGTATGTACATATAATTCCGACAGAGTGGAAAGGGACCTTCTAAAGATATCCCCTACCGTCTCCGAGGATATGTTATTAGTAATTAATAATGAGGACAAAAAGAATGATGATCATTGTTGTTTACTCAAATTAATAAAATTAAACTTGGGAATTTTATAGAACTGGTCATCCAATTACCTAATTTTTGCTCTGAAAATTCAACCAAATTTTCGGGTGCGTCTTATGGTCTGATGCGTCTTATTAAATGTAATAATTAGTAATAATAATTTATCAACAAGGTATCTGCTAATGTGAATAATACAGATGGCCCTTGATTTTTGTGCATTCTAGTTTCATATGTTATTATAATTATTTTTCTTTTTAAACTTTTTATTACATTGTGATTTCTGCATCAAGATAATAAAATTAAATAGAGAAAGAAAATGAAAGTTTAATATATTTAATATTCTCTTAAGTATTTTAACTCTTAAAAGACTGTGCTAAAAAATCCCTCTGCAAAAAGGTGCTGTAATGTCAAGCAAAAAATTAGATATTTTAAATTACATCTACATATTTAAATACAAAAATTTAACACATACGCATACTCAACAATGCTTCGAGTATATCCGAGTTTTTGTAAACAGGCTGGATTTTCTCCCTGTGGAGTTATTTAAATCTAAATTTATTGCAACTGAGTGTTTTCCCTCTCTGTTGCAATAAATTTAGAACATATTCATTCATACTGTTTTTTAATAAGTTTATGAAGACTTATGTGACTTCATAGCCACACAAGTTATTTATTATATACGTCCAGGGGGTTTTTAAATGACTGGTACAAAATTAAAATTCAAGCGTTTCATGTTATAACAATTCATACTTATCTAATTAACAGTTTTTTTTAAAAGTTTTGAATTACATTATGCTTTATAGATATACATAAATAAAGATAAAATTCTAAGTGATTTTTACAGCATTTGAATAATATAAGTTATTTTGAACTTAATGCTGTAAGAGTTTTATCGCCGTAAGTATATATAATTTTATACATTGTACTTTTGTACATTCAATATTCGTACACATTTTCAGGAACATAATTATATATAAAATTCAAGGGCCATCCATTTATATATTTGTGTATAGATACTCTGTATTGGACATGAATGGTTTAAAAACTTATTTATTCTTGATTTAAGATAACAGTTTCGCATAATATTTCATCTGAAACCATTTTGAAATGTTGGAAGGATGTATGTTTTTCCATGAGAGATAACATTTAAAAATGCCCTTGATATTTTACTTAAAAACACATTAAGTACATTCATAAAATAAAGTAAACTTTAACTTCCTCTTTTTTTATCACTTTTTTTTCTGTGTCCAATTTAAAGGGTGTCCATTGCAAATTTTAAAAAAAGGAAAAAAGTCATTAATAAGTTCAAACTCTTGGAATTTTTAATTTTGTTGACCTCCTTTTCATATTTAAAGTTTACGCATAATTTTAACTTACTGAGTTTTATGCACGTAATAAAAAATTGTATTGTGGATTTTGCCGTTTGTTCATTATAGTTGTTTAACTAATTATGTATTATTATATGTATGTGTATTATGTTTATGAATATGCATTTATTATGGTTATATCCTTACTAATACGAGTATTAATACGCCACCTGGGAAGTCCAGATAAATGTCCACAATTACAATGGGAAGTGGACATTTATCTTCAAATTTATCTATAAAGTAAAATTAAGTTTTCTGTATGAAAAGCAGAATATGCATACAATTTTTTCTTCTAAACATGTTCAATTATAGGTTACCGACGAAGATACTTTAAAATATCGGTTTTTCTTTATAGACAGTCGAAGATAACTCTGTTAACTTCCCATTGTAATCGGGGCCCTGCTTATAGAAGTCGCCCATATGGACAAAAACCCTTCTATGATTATCAATCACAAAGTTAGTTACAATTTACATCAATACAACTGGCTGTCAGGGGCGAATTGTCCATATAAGCGATTATGCTTAGCTTACCATTATATTTGACTATTGATAATAATGTTTTATAGTAGTTTTAACTTTTGGAAAATAATTTATATTTAAAACCGGCAGATATAAAAATTCGATAAGTAGTTATATACTAATATTTACTAAAATTTATAAATTTATATTTATTATAAATTAACATCACCGTTTATATCTTCCTCAAAAAATAGATATAAATATCTATAATCCTATATACCCAGCCCGTTCCCAGCGGGGGAAAGAAACTGGCCATTTACTTCAGCTGATTACTCCATACAAAATGTATACTCTATTTTAACATCTCCAAACCCAGTTGCTGTTTTTTCCTCCTCAAGTAAGTTCGCAGATTACGGATATTATTTGCTTCTTTATTTGGAGAATAGCTTTTCGAACATTATTTTCCAAGGACCATTTTTCTTTGATAGTATACAGTTGACATATGACACCACTTCTTTTGTCCACCCGTCTTAATGTAATGTTAGTGGCATTTCGCTTGGTGCATGTATCAATTTTTGACATTCATTTTTAGAAGGAATCGGAGCGGACGGTGGCGGTGCTCAGTGTTGCGAAAGGGCGTTTCTTTAAGCGGGTAGCGAATTATTACTCTGAGGTTGTATCTATGTGTACGCATATTTATCAACTGACTGAAATTTCAGGGTACAATATTTTTTAGTGTTCTGTAAACTTTGTTTGCCATGAATAAAATTATTAGTACGATACCAAGCAAATTTAATATTTTGCTGTTTTTAGAATTTTATTATTTTTTTTCATCGCAAAAAAAAAATAACAATATTCTGAAAAATTGTGTAATTAACGAGTAAGTTTACTATATAAAAAGTTTCTATGTGAAGATTAAATATGAATTATTGCGTTCTGTTTGTTAATCTGGAAATTTGCAAATATGTAATGCGTAGTTTTAGTAGTACTGAGGATTTAACAAAGTTTATTTTATAGCACACATTGTTATTATTTGTGTTCTCAGGTCTAAAAACTGTACATACTATGTAGTACTAGGATAGCGGTAGTGCCGTAACGCTGAATAACCTTATGAAGAAATGAAGACTTAATATCAATTAATTTATGAGAATGTATTATATTTAAAGAGTCATTAATTATATTTTATGCAATAAACTTTATTATCTTGAGAAGCTATCTTTCAGTTAGACCACACCGAATAATCTTAAGATAATTATTATAAATAAAAAAAGGGAAAACTTTCAGTTTCGTAATTCACAATTTAAAAATATACATAAATAGTATATTGCACTAACCACTTCCCCGCATGTGTAATGAAAATTTAATTAAAAGGTATATATTTTTTTCTTTCACCTACTTTGTTGTTTATGTTATGTGACGATGTCTGTTAATATGGCTTTCTTTTGTATGTTTATAGAATCATCAAATGATACATTCAGCAATTTACAAAGAAACCGGAGCTTGGACTTGGCCGTCTCCTCTATCATATCGTTAGACAGTCCTTCGCCTCTCGCACTTCCTGCCAGCCCGGGACCGGACTCTAACGAGCCTCCCATGGAGGTGGAAACCCTCGACCCGACCCTGGATTTGGATGACCCGGATGAGACTACTGAGGCGCTCAAGCAGATAAGCTCCGATGACCATTCTATAGAAATTGTGGCACCGCCAATATCCAAAGAACTCGAAATAACTTTCGAGACTCCCATAGAATTTTCTCCGCAAGCTGGAGACGAGACATTAGAGACGTTGGAAGATAAGAGCGCTCTAGAGGACCCCATAGAGATAAGTGTAACTAATAATCTAGAGGACATTGCATCTTCCGATAGGCTTCTGGAGGAAGAACCGAGTGGACCTGCAGAATTAGAATTAGCGGAAAGCCTAGAACCCGAAAATCCCATCGACATTGTTAATAATTCTTCCACAGAAATGCCCGATCCCTTAGAAATTGAAGAACCGCTGAGTAACGAGTCAGTGGAAGCCTCTTCTCCGGAAGGATTCGATGATAACGATGACTCCCTGGATTTCCTTAAGGATACCGTCAACTCTCTGGAGAAATCGTCAGAAGTATATCCTACAGAAATATCCAAATGCGTCACTGAAGACTCCCGAGAGGAAGTTACAAGTGCAGAAGTTGAAAACATTCCCCAGGCTATAATGGTGCCTCATCAACTTGATTCCCCTCAGCCAGATTCTGAACCGAACCAACAACAAGAACCGCTAAATAATTTTGCACAAAAAGACGACCTATTAACCGATTGACGAAACATCTATTGAATTATTAACACTTAACCATTTTGGTTTAATGAATATTCATTGTTGTGTGTTACAGGCAGTAGTGTAATGATTCTCATTTATTCAGTCAGATGTACATTATATTATACAATACGTGAATGATATAAATATCTTATTTATGAATGATTTGTTGAAGTTATTTCCATGAAATTTTACATTATGTATGTGTCGTGTTTCCTTTTAAAAAATGATAATCGAGACATTTATCTTAAGTTGTGTAAATAGATTAATATCTTTAGTTGTAAAATTCTATTTGTTTAGAAATAGCATAAAAATTTAATGTTTCATAGGTCTGTCATTACCGTGTAAAAGAGCTAAAGAAATGTGTTTATTTTTTTAGAAATTACCTTATTTATTAATACGTATAAACAGCTGTTGTTTTAGTGTAATTTAAATTTAAATTAATTTCCTTCGGGACCTATCCCGCTTTCATAAAATAAATATTCATAAATGAATTTCGTATTTACAATAATGATTGTGTATGTATAATTATGTGGAAGATTATAATATGAGTAATATTTAAAACACTAGTGTTCATTTAAAATCTTCTTTCAATAAAGCGAATACCTTTTTTTTGCTATTGGTTATTTTAAATGATAGAAAATGTAATAAAATTGGATAAATATTTTTTAACAAAATCTTTTTTTCCCCATTGTTATTTTAATTATGAATACATTTTAATTTATTTGCATGCATCGACCTATTAATACACATAGACGCACCCTGAACCCTAAGAAATTATGACACTTGGCTCATGCCCAAACGCCCAATGCGTATTTATTCATTCTTTAATCAGCCAGTCGGGTGTGGCATGAGCTTGATGTTTAGAATCAAAACCAAAATGCCCGCTTGTGTCGTGTAAAAACCATACGGATAAACATAAAAATCATAGTGAAACTTTTCATTGGTAAGTACATATTTGTTTATAAGTGGTTAACAAGTTGAAATAATTAATACTCAAATATCAGTATTCTTTCTTTGTAAATTTTATTGAAACTTCTTACTAACTTGCACTAGTAGGAATACGTTTTTTTTAAATATAAAATGCTAGTTCATATTATTTTAGCGTTCCCCAAAATCCAGTAAAATAAAATAAATGGGTAGAAATTAAAAGCAATTTAATGGAAGTATCTGATAGGGATCTATAAAAAACTAATGTTATATGTTAACATTAAAATATAAACATTTATGTAGCAAAAATGGGTATCCTCCCATTTTTTGTAGTATGTGCAGTCTCCCCGAATGCAGCCTTCTACCCCAGTCACTACTTTTTTTAATCCAAGAAAGATTTTTTTTCTCAATTGGTCTGGGTGTTGTAGTGTATTTTTCATTACCTCCTTCCATATGCCCCCTATCCCACCTTCTGACATGTCTCTAAATAGAAACTTAGCTGGTTATTCTTAAATTAAAAATAAAAAGATTTAGGGCGCGTCTGTAGGTTGATGTTTGCTTGGATTAAAAAAAAAAGTAATTCTTGTTCATCATCATTTTAAAAAGTGATCTTGTGTTATGTAGTATAAGTTGATATAAATTATGTACCTTATTAGGCTATAAGGCTTACTACAGCCTATTTAATTACTTTACAAACCACCTTCAACTTAATTCTATCCACCCACTGAAATATAAATACAGTTACACTCCCATAGAATAATCTTTTCCGAATAGTTACTGGACAAATTTTACTGAACAATCTTTAACTACAATAGATGGGTTTTTTTTAGAAAACATAGAGCTTGGAAGCAGCTGCATTGTCAATGCATATTTAAATGAGGATGAAAAATCTCTAAGGAGAAAATATGGGAGGTATCTACAGGGCTTGGTAAACTT
This sequence comes from Micrasema longulum, assembly GCF_059751315.1. NCBI lineage: Eukaryota > Metazoa > Arthropoda > Insecta > Trichoptera > Brachycentridae > Micrasema > Micrasema longulum. The sequence goes on from NW_028278023.1 coordinate 558,507, forward strand.
CCTAGTGGTACTTTTCTAGAGAGATTTTTATGTTATGCCCGCTACAAAATATGTAAATATTGCTAAGCTGCATTATTATTTAGAGAATTCAAATTCCAGATTTTCCATGAAACATTTTATGTACCTACTCAGTTTTCAGTTTATTTAAAAAATCAAAGTTCATTGAGGGAAAAAAAATTATATGCATCATCGTTGCGCGGGCAATATCTGTTAAGTGACATTTCAAAAGTTATTAAGGAGATAATTTAAACAATGCGCCTTTTGGTGATAGACTTTTTTATTTAAAAAAAAAAAATATTGATAACAAAATGGATAAACGCATTATTTTATTTTGAAAAAATATTTAAGTATATTCTGTTAAAACAAAATTGTGTAAACTTTATTAAAAATAAAAAAATACCATTAAAAAATAAAAATCATTTAACAAAGATTGCCGGCGTGTCGACAATATATAATATAAAAGAAAGTGGTGTATAAAATTTTAATTTCAGTTCAGTTCAGTTTGAAAAAGTCATTGTCTTAATTTTCCGTATTCCTCCAAACAGTTTGTCTACCATTAATGAAAAATATATAAGCATATTACAATCATTGAAATGGTGATTTAACTTCTGAATCCATATGTATCCATGTTAAATACGGTAGTATGTACGGTAGAAGGGACGATCTGTAATTTTTAATAAAAATTACCATTCTAAATTATGCTATTTTTTTTTGTGTATTTACTGAAATATTTATAAAAAATACAACCAAATAGTGAATTTTTAAATTTTAAAGGGGCAGTTTATTAATTGAATAAATTATATTAAATTGCAAACAATTTGTGCTTCTAACTTTTGGAAGTCCTCGAAGAAGAAAAGATTGTGGGGTAATTACTACTACTTAAAAATTATCATTTTTGAGTTAACTACTAAAAACACATTTTTATCTTCCGCTATGATTCCTACAAATAGACCAGTCATGCTGCATTCAAATCAGATTGTGATTACGACTCATCTATTTGTAGCAATCACGGAGGAGGATACAAATGTTTTTTTGTTTAGTAGCTAACTCATAAATGCTGATTATAAAGATACCTAGTTATAGACTTTATATTGGGTGGTTTTTCATTGTTTTTTTTCAAGTTTGGACTGCCACTGCTAAAACTTGTCCAAGAAAGTTTAAATCTAGTTTCATGCAAGATTTGGCAAAAGATTGCTTCCTTGTGTAAACACTTATAAGTGGTAAAGCTTACATAAATCAGTTAATTGAGTTAACAATTTTTATATCAATGTGAATTTATTTGTAATGTAGCATAATTTACTTGATTCTAGCTATGCATGTAGATATTTTGTTGAATTTACTTCGGTTTATAATTGTTATATCTATGATTTGTTTTGGATTTTTATTTTTTCAAAGTACTTCTTAATTTTTTTTTTTTAAATTCACAAGTCCTGTTCTTATATTTCGAAGTCGTTACTCGAAACCCTTGTAGCAATTGATCAAATAAAAACTGCTATGGTGCAAAGGGATTCATAAAAAAGTAAATACCACTGACATATTTTAGTAGAGACATTTTATTCCTGTATTAGTTACAATACGAAAGTTCAGCCCCACGGGAAATTAGGTATAAAAAATATTTTCTTACCTGCAGTAAAAATCAGGGCATTAAATTGTACGTCAAAGTTTCTTGAAAATGTATGAAATATTTTAATAAAGATGAACTCTTTTGAACGACGTCATTAGAATCAACCAATGATAAGAGAGTTGTGAAAGATTTCGGGTTTACGGTAAGTCAACGGACCAATCGGCTGTACTGACCGCGAAGAAGCGGAAGAGAACTTGAGACGTCACACACAAAGTAATTTTAGAAATACAAAACTATAAAAAATCACATCAATCTGGGTTCAAATGGTCTGTTGACAAATAAAAAAAAATTTGAACTTATTGCGTTGCCTTCTAGTTGCCCTCAACGATTTGAAAAAAAAGAGCAAATCACAATACCAACACGTATTTCCTTACTTCGTATGATTTATTCCATATATTTATAATCTTTGATTTATATTGTTACCATAGGAAACGACACTAGTGCCCAACTATCAGTGTTATTTATGTACTTCAAACTTTTGAAAAATGCACTTTAATCTACTTATTCTAAGAATTGGATTGTATTTAAAAATGAAGCAGAAATCAATTCTATTTTTCTCAGTTACAGTGTAATTAAAGCATTTTCTCATCACACGGCGGCATTATTCTTCGTAGTGTCGCGTCTGATCGCAGCAAAAGTCCATTAGAGATTGAAGCATTGAAGGCGAGGAAGGAATTGCCCACAAATTGAAATGCCATCTATTGTGCACTTGTTACATGTCTATTATATTTTACGTCATTGGTAAAAATACCTTGAAAAATAGTATAATTATGGCGTGGTAAACTGAAGAGGAACCCTCAGGTGTTTAGGATAGTCTGATCTAATGAATGGAAGCTGTCCGATGGCTATGCTAACAATCCCTCTCGTGTTATTAAAAAAAAAACTAGTAAAACATACACTTTGGATTTATTTTATCAAAAATTATTATTTCGTTAAGCTAGAATAGTTGAAAGAATTTATTATTTAAAAAAAAAAAAGGTTTTTCCCTTTCTACATGAAATATATAAAATAATTACACAATAATTTATCCAATTATATGAATACATAGATAATGAAAGTAGTGAAAATGGACATATTTATATGAGTTTCAATAAAATATTTACGTCATTAGACTATTTCATTATTTATTTAGTTGAAGATATGTAAAGGTGTCCACACGCTTGCGCTTTGAAAGCACAAGCGTGTAGGCGGCGTTTGGCTTGCCGTTCGGACCAGGGTTGCCAGACTGGATCAAGCGAAAATAGGTAGATTCAGAAAAATAAATCGGTAGATTTGGGGGGGGGGGAGGGGAGCAAAAATAAATTTGACAGTTGTTCAAAATTAAAGCGCCGTTTCGTCTAAGGCCGTTGCTTTAAATAGGCGAAAACGCATGATAAATGAACAATTAAAAACCAAAAGGACTGCAATATGGGAATCACCAAAATATATTGGTTCCGGCTTGCAAAACTGGCCCAGAATACGGGTAAATCTTATTTCATTAATTTGAAGTTATGTTGATATTTTAATATCTATTTCAACAATACTGTATTTTGTGTAACCATACAAATTATTTCAGGGTTTACGACATAAATATTTTGATTGAAGTGTATGTTGCCAAATGAAATCACACTAAGTTACCTATTTTTTTATGCACAAAGGTACATCGGTTGAATGTATTTTCATAATATATATTCAATGATGTATATTAATACCCGTTCTGTGGAAATTAAAGTGTTGCGTATTGTAAGCCTGTCAATGACTCGGTATAAATAGTTTTTTTTTTGCAGGTAGAAGCGTCTTGCAGCATACAGGTCCTGAAATTGATGGGTCTTCTCTATCTTTCTATGTCCTGGTCATTTTTACAATCATCAGTCAAACTTTGTGGTCAAACAAAGAAATAATTAATATTTTTAAGTTCTTTAAATGTAAAAACTGTTAACAACTGAAGTACTGAAAACATTGCTTAAAACAATGATTCAATTAAATTTAAATAGATAATTAACTGAAGACAAAGATATATATGAATTTTTCAATAATTTCATGGAATTCTATAGTCACGATTTATCATGCCACAATATTATATATTTGAAAATAACCGGGAATCACCATTTACCAATACTAACCAATTAATTTCATCAATATATAATTCATTAATATATACTTATGTACAATAGATAAGGAGTTTTTTTTCAACAATCAACAGATATGGCAACCTAAGTGAGCAAAGAAACAATAAATTATTATAACATGTATTCGTTTTACTTGTATTGAAATTTTGTTCTATGAAAAAAAAACCAAGAAATATACAGAAATCGGTAGAATTTCAATAGAATTCGGTAGACTGCTCCTAAAATCGGTAGATCTACCGAAAAATCGGTAGCAATGGCAACGCTGGACGCTTGGCAAGAGTGTGGAGTGAGTACCTTGAAAGTGTAGGTACTGTGTACCAACCTAGAATGACTAGAATCTTTAGATAGTGTGTAGCATAGACAAAAGCTGCGTAGTTATCTGTGGAAAAGTCATAAAAGTGTTCTATGGTTTTTTATCTGGGCCAGTTGAAGTTGTGATTAGGGTTTTTATTTCCAAGTCGAAGTGTTTAGTATATTAAGTATTTTTTACTAGAATACTTCGGAATGTTATAATGATGTCCACTATGGAAGAGGAACCCATTTTGGATATCCAAAATGACGTCGAAGAAGGCGAAGTAAGTATTAGAGGTTAAGTTTGACTCAAGTTCATCACTGACAGATCTCTACACCAACTTAGAAATTTGAAAGATATTCCAAAAAAGTTTTATTTTATACAAGTTTTGAATATTTTGTGATATCTTTGAAAATGAATCTGTTTGTGTATTAAACCACGTTTCTTCAATGGTTGTAATAATTGATATATTTCGACAGACGTCTAGAGGGAGAGAGAGTAATGAACTGCTGGAAATTTGGGGTCGTAGACGTTCGTTGTGGATCAGTGATGGTATATATCACATAGTTCTCAAATTTCCTCTGAGAAAATTGTTTGAGATTTACGAAGTTTATAAAGTTATTTATTTATTTTCTTCTTTTAGCTAACGGATTCAGATGTCGGTGAAGTGGAGTATAAACCCTTACCGCGGCCGGACAACTTCGTATCTCAATTCAATCCGGCTTCAATAATGAGTATGAACATCCGAGATGATATATCTGATGAAAGTGAACAGGAATCTTCCAGTGATGACTCCGACAGCGATAATCCTAGGTTATTGAGACCAAAAAAGCCTAAAATTAAAATTAATCATCGAAGACGAATGGACAGTTTGCAGCGAGAAAAAGCAGATAAATACAAAATATGGTGCAAAACTGCAGGGGTGCGTTGCATTTTATTACACCTTGATTTTATTGAAGTTTTTACAAATTATATAAAGTATTATTAGCTCCCAATTTGACTTCCTACACACCCATTAATATATTTAATTTTGTAACATTATACATTACCAACTACTGTTATAACAGATGAAATTGATCTATTATATTTTACTTTCATAATTATAATGTATTTAGTTTAATAATGATTGACGTACATTTAACGTGTTTAGATCCACTTTTCACAAATAATTCAGTAAACGTCGGCCTAAAACATTTACTTGAGTGATTTAAGTAATATTTTATGTTTCCTCGAAGTGATCCTGAAGTTAAAGTTTGATCATCATATTTATGTATTGTCATTTTGTTAATGCAATGAAGTATTTAGTGTGGGGAAGAAAAATAAATTATAAAAGGTTTTTATTTTAAATTTCACTCTCACTGTCTTATCTGCATCTAAAGGTACATACAGCATTATTGGTTGCAGTGTTATCTAATCGTCACTGATTAGTCCTGCCTAACATTTTTAATATTATAGTTTTCTCAAATGAATCCTAGTGAGTATCAAATTAGAGATTTCAGTGTGGTATTAAAGAGTCAAGAAAAACAGTAAAGCATAAATACATTTATAGAATAAAACATTTTAATTAATTCTCAGGAAGACACGCTGACTGAGGATTTAATTGGATGCGATGTCGCAAGAAAGAAAACTTGCTATGGAGTTGAATCCTACAGTACTGTCAAGCACTATAATAATTACAACAGTAAGCCGCTAGACAAGGACAATTCGGATGAGAGAGACAGCATGGCGGAGAGGCATAGCAACAAAAGAAATAATACAGACAGGAAAAATGTAAAACTGAGGCTCGGCAAGAGACTGAGTCAGGAGAGCGATAGTGAGAGGGGAGAAGGAAGGAGTATAGAGAATCTGAGCCTCGGAGTAGGTTCTCCGGAGGAAGATGTGGCTCGGGATATTGCCGAGAAACTCGGGGAACCGAAAGACAATATTATTAGTAAGTACTCTAGTGGAACTATACATTACGAAACTCTTAGTAGAGCTAATTTCTCAAGTTTTAAATGTATATTATTATTCTGTGTTCGGGCTGATGAAGGATACAGTTCTGTGTGTGAAATAGAACCAGAATCCTGGGTGAGTATTTTTGACTCGTTGGCTGCACTCAGGTAAAAACCCTGAAAACTAAATCAAGTGAGAAAAACCAATCCACTTCCTAGTGCAGTGGTTGGCGCATTCGCCTACCATGCTTGGGGTGCCGGGTTCGATTCCTGTGAAGGTTGACATGAAATATTTGTTTTGAAAAGGTGGTCATAAAACCACCTCAAAAAGGTATGCTCTTTAGATATTTAGGTACTTCACTGTTCCTGGACTGGCACCTGTGTAAGACTGATCACCTTACCTTTTTGTATCAGATGATCAAGATACGCTGCATTTGATTTAACAATGCAGTGCCCTATGCACCATCAGGTGTGGATAAGGGGATGATGAAGATGACACGTAATTTGCTGGATATTGTTTTAAATTGAAATTAAATAGAGCCCGGTGATCATTTTTACCCCTTTTTTTATAAAAAAAATACTCTAATAAACTAGGGTTTTGTAGTGTATGGTGTATTTTTGGCTACAGGTGAGGAAGATATTGGAGAAATATTGTGTACTAATAAAATGTACATTTAGGGGGAAGAAAAAAATTTAAATACTATTCATGTTCAATGAAAATAATATTTTATTTACTTACAGTGCGAGCCGTTACAAATATTGGAAAACAAAAAGCAATTGAACTTTTCAAGGAGACTAAAAGAATTGAAGAAGATGGTGGAATGATGATTATGGTAACAAAAAAAATATTTATATATTGTTAATTTTGTTGATGTTATGTTTGCCTTGAAATATATATTTTGCAACGTACATATTAAATGAATTGATTGAATTTAATTATATGGTTCGCTTATTAATTTTCTGGTACTTGAAATATTATTATCAAGATGTTATGTTTTTTTTTTTCAGAATGGGTTAAGGCGTAGGACTCCCGGGGGAGTATATTTCTTCCTTTTAAAAAGAGATAATGATATCAGTCAGAGTATTTTGAAAAAAATATTTTTTGATCAAGTTAGACTAGATAATAAGAAAAAAAATAAATATCAACCTAAAAACAGGTATCAAGAAGTCGAGCAGCTTAAACAAAATCTCAATGGTAAGTGATAACTCACTAAAACTCAGATTTACTATCTAAATTCCATAAACACAACATGCGATAAGGACCAAAAAGGTCATTCAGAATAATCACACTCGTATGCAAATTTAATTTTCATGGTTTAAGTTTTTTTGTAGCTTTACACTTTTTATTATTTTATTTTTATTTCCAGACAGTGCACTGCCTCTTATACGAACTAGAGCGGAACAGTGGATCAATGCGGCTAAAGAACAGATCGAAGATAATATTCACATTAGCAATCCTCCACCCTCCCCAGTTACCGATGGCAGAGACTGCAGCAGTGACGCAGACACTAACCACTTTTCCTCACATTCTAACACAGTAGAAAATGTGGCTGAGAATCTGGGAAACCTACTCAGTTCTCAACTTCCCCAGAATCACCTTCCGTCTGCGATGCCCCTAGACCCGAGGGCGACCAACTCCACGAGTTACGATGAAGATTATCTAGATATTATGTGCAACGATGATATGGACTTGTTTTGAGGCACAAGTCTCAATCTGGTAATGAGCCTTTTATATACGCTTGAAAGTGTAAAGTCTATGTCACAATGGGCCTTCTTTATTCCATTTAAAATAAAAATCCGAAACAGTACTACAGCTGCGAGTAGTTGTTGTTCGAACAGTTCTGTATTGTTCAAAAAATCGAGAATATTTATAATATTGAAAATATTGTGATAGTGAACTTTTATAGATTTTATATATTTAAGGTGTCAGGAATGGAAAACTGACTACATGTTCGCTGTAAACAAATCGAATTTCCATAAAAAATATAATTGCATTTAAATGCTGAATTGAAATTTGTATTCACTGTTTTGAAAAGTATTGTTCGAATAAAGAGTTGAATTTGATGAAACTCGAGGAACTGACAAAGAAGTCCTACTTGTATGTGACTAAGTAGTTATTTGTATTCTTGGATTTTTTTTTTAAACTTTGGTTTAGTTTTTTTTATTGGTCACCGACAAAATGGCTACTAAAATATTACTTGTGTCATGAATAAAAGAAGAGAGAGTTGCTAAATAAACCGTTGCTGTGAAACCTTTCCCTTATGTTAAGTGGGAAGTGTTCAGACAGTAGGTGAATGTTAAGATCAGAGAGTTCACTTATTACATAGTGCCTGTTGTGTTACTTTTCAATTGGGCTATATACTTTAATTTGTAAATATATACATATATTTCTTAGAACCTAATTCGGTATAGTAACTATGTATGTAATATTTTATACCTAAAATGTAAACCTTTTAAGGAAATACATTAAGTATTTTAACTTCAAATGTAGTCTCGGAGTATTTTCTTGTTAAATTAATTTATTATTTTTGTGTTTATATTTTATTTTCATAGACATGAATCAGTTTTTTTTAAATCGTGGACCTTAGATAATTGCAGGAGGCAGAGTTTATTACAAAAAAATTAAATAAAATTTTAATCTAATCAACATGCCAAAGTTAAGTAAAATAAAAAAAAATCATATGTAATACATAAAATATATATTACATTACCCAGTTAATAATTGTCGAGTATCCCATTGAAATCTGAGAATGACAGAAATATCTAAAAAACGACTTGTATTTGTAAATGTGTTTGGATAAAGTTTGTGGATAATTAGTGAGATCATTTTGCATTATTGAACGAGTTACAGTAAGTTATAAAAAATAAATGCTTGTATATGTAAAGCTGGCTTACCGTCATGCGTGGAATAAACATTTGCCTATTCGTGTTCGTGATATCTAATCATGCATCTGATAATATTTCGTATAAATTAGTACAATTTGGTTTTAAACACTGTTTTAGAATGTAATTATATAGAATTCATTCAAGAATTCATTTAGTAAAGTCATTGAAACAAATTTATGTAAAGAAAAAGAAACAATTTTGATAATATGAATTCTATGATTAATTTTTTAATGTATATAGCTCATAAATAGTTTTGGTTTTAATTTTATTTTTGATTCACCAGTTTTCTCAGTATTCATGTGGTGTATATGTCGCAGGCAAATTGTATGATTTCACATACGGCGTCGTCCGTGTACAAATGCTCGCTGTTATGAAATATGCCTAAGGCAAATTAGCAACTCTTTCAATTGTTATATTTTTAACATTAATTGTAATTGTAGGATGACCATCATAAAAAACAGTTTGGACAAATCAGACTTTATTTCAGTAATCAGGTACCTATGAAGTCTTAAAATAAGAGTAAAATGGATAACAATATGGTTCTTTCTAAAACTATTAAATTTCTTTTACACTATTAAAATTTTCATCATTTCTAGAACACATAGCATTAAAAAACTAAAAATTATTTATTTGCGCATGTCAAACTTGAGTGACATTTGGACTCACAAAGAACATTCTTTTTAAAACATGTGCATCGATTATTTTGGCACTGTCTTTTAGCTGGCTTGCACAAACATTTGCTAAAGCCTTGTCCACCAAATAAAGATTCTATGGAAACAGCTTTTCTCAATGATATAATATTCGGCGGGATTTCTTCGAAGTATTTGTTTGACGATATTTGTAATTCTTGTTGAGAAAACCAGTTTTTGATAACCCCACTACTTGTGCCAATTAAGTAAACGCCTTGTCTCATATTCAATATTTTTCCCATTATATTTTTATTATCTGTGGGCCCTCTATCAACTTTTGGAACGTTCAGAAAAATACTATCTTCTATGTCTAGCGCTGGAAGTTTCTTAGCCGTATCAGTAATAATTTTCTCTGCAGCTCGTTTTACGCCTTGATGTGATTTATTCCTTTCAGAAAACACAGAACGTTTGCTCCGTAACCTTCAGTATCATTTGTTTCTCCGCAAATAGTGTGAACTGGTCTAAGACAAGAAGAGCATTGGTGAGCTTCACTAGTTCCATCTTGACAAACAATGCATCTCAAATCAGGATCAAGGGTAGAAATATCACATGAATATAATGGAATTTGGCGAAATTCCATTGTCATAGGCGTGTTTTGATAAATCACTTCGCGGTTGAATAGATTTACAAGTATTTGTATCATAATTTGAAATAGGGGTATTAATTTGCACAGGGGACGTAATTAACTTGTTAGAATATATGATAACAGAACTGGTTGTGACTTGCTTAGAATAGTCGCGAGTCTCAACTGGTAAATGTTCATTGGGGTTTACATTCAGAGAACTATCTAAAATGAAATTCATTTTCTCTGGAAACATATTAGTGGAAACAACTTCGCCTATGGAAGGTGCAACTTTTGTTGAAGTAATCAATGTCCCGGATTCATTTTTATTTCTTGTATTTGAAATGAAAATTGTGTTTTTGGAAGTATCAGAATTTGTAGTCTGATTTTCTGAAGACACGCGTATTTGAATAACTTCATACACATCAATTAATGGTCCTTGAACATCCACTTGTCTTTCATCACAAACATCTTGTAATTGTTCTTCAGTTGAGAATTTTTAAGAATCCCATCGGGAATGTTAGAACTTCGTAGACCAGATTTTGGCTCGCAGCCAAAAAGAGCACGAAATGGCGATCTTCCTATAATTTTTTGAGCAAAGTGGTCTGAGATGAATAAACTTGGTGCCATGATCCTGGTAGTTGAGAAGCCATTTAAACTCACCATCTAGTGCTGACTGTAGGTCAATCAGATCAACCTGACCCCGCTCATTAAAATCTCAAGATATAATTGGTTTAGTTACAATACCTTTTTTTGGTATGTTATGTTTGGATTCACAAATAGGACATAATGACACGAATAAGTCGATAGCCTTTCTCACAATAATAAACCTATCTTTAAGTTGGTACTGAATTTTGTCTCGACCACCATGTCCACAGTCTCTATGAACATTCAACAGTATGTCATAATATTCTTCCAAAGGTATTACACGGACTGTTGGACTTTCAGGGCTGTCCTTTTTTAGAATAAGATCACATCACCAATACTCATTATGCCATACTTTTTGTACCAATAATATTCCGCAGGAGTCCTTTGAGTATCAGATTCCATGGACACTTTAGCATTTTTGACGTGCCGAATAACTTCAAAACTTAGTCATTTGTCCACGACTTTTTCACAGCCCCCATTTGTGAATCGTAAAATTTTCTTAATTCACAATAATAAATGTCTTTAAAATCACAGTTTTTTTCTGGAAAGTCCTTTGCACATGTAGAATTTGCACTGTTTTCAATATTTTTTTGTGTCACACAATCACTACGCGATGCCATTTTTCTTGTTTTGATCAGCGGCGCCGCGCCTGGTAAGAAATAGAACTAAATACTTCAATTTGCCGTAGCAGTTTGTAAACGGCGTTTGAATTGTCCATCAAATAATGTGGCATATTATATAATGACAAGGCAATTTACATTTTGCCTTAGGCATATTTTATAACAGCGAGCGTTTGTAAACGGACGATGGCGTATGTGAAATCATACAATTTGCCTTCTACATTATACATGCTGTGAAGTTAATGCTTTTTTATTACTAGTGTATATTTTTATATAACTATACACTGAAAATATTTTTTTAAAGTGTGTTATAATAAATATCATTACATATTAGCGAAATCATATTAAGCTGCTTTCTGGAGGAGATAAAATACTTTTTGCTACCCGAGAGAAATTTGAGGTTAGTGTTGACAAATACTGTTACCTATTTACGCTGCACAATTTAATTTATTATCTTCTGAAAGAGAGACAAATTTATTTCTACCAATCTAAATTTATTAGGCAAATTAATTCACATCAACAGTATATGAATCAAAGATGTTTTAAGAAAATAGACCTTTGGATAGATTTTTATTGGTCTTTGAATACATCTTAATTTAAGAAAATATGCAACGTAAGCAACAAAAAATAATAGTGTACGAGTAATGAAGGATTTCAAAATCTTTGTGATTTTTAAATAGGATTTATAAATATAGAATCTAAAATATGGCAAAATATCAAACTGAAATTCAAATAAGGTAATTTGTCACTATAATGTTTTGTTACCCTAACTTTATTCCGGGAAATAAATTCTCTATGATTCATATATTACCAATATATTAAGATTACTGAATACAGTTTTTCTTTTTATTATATATTTGTCAATTATAATGTTATGAAAATATTTAACAGTTAATACTATAAGGTTTTTATAAAAATAATATTTATTATTCAGATTGATGCAAGTACAAATGAGAAAAATTATATTTATTTTGTTTATGGTAAAAAGGAAAGACGTACAGAAATAGACATTTACTATAATGCAAAATCAATTAGTCGAGAAAGTAGGTGAAACATGGAATAGATTTTTTAACTTTTCAATTCACCGGTAAATTATATAATTATGTGATAAGGTTTGTATAATATTGTTTTGTATAAAGTGTAGATTTCTCTTCATATTGTGATGTATGTACAAAATATTACAGTAAATTAATTTCTTATTTAGCAATAATATTCAGCAATAAACTTGATCGTATGTAAGGACATTTGATTTATTTTTTGGAAGTTATTGTTTAAACAATTAACGATATTTAACATACACAATTTTACGGCTATTGTTGATTTTATTTCAATCTTACATATTAATAATTATTGTCATTTTATGTTTTGTATAACTTAAAAAAATTGTATTAAATACAACTAAGGAACATAAATAGCTTTGTTCTTTAATAGTATTAAATGTGATTCTTGTTTAACTAGTTATACAAATTGAAAAAAAAAAACACTTCCTCAGGCCTCAGAACTTTGAAATTCAAAATGAGTATCTTTTTGCCAAAAATAACACACAGTGTGCACAATGAGTTTTTCCGAGTTGCTATCCCGCGTGTCTTTTGTAAACTTTTCCAATGTTTCGGATCACATTACAGCATCCATCATGAGTCGATGTTATATGTTTATGGTATGTATTTAGGATTTGTACCGTGTTTTAGTCATTGCTATATGCAGCAAAATTGACCCTGATGATGGACAGTGATGCGATCTAAAACGTTGGAAGAGGGGCAAGGGGAATAACTTAGAATAACTCATTGTGCATCTTAACTGAAAATCTAAGAAATTTAATCCATAGCTATTTGGCGTAAATGATGCTTATCAAAAATACTAATTCTTATACTGGTATGAGAATAATTAGTAACTTAATTTTTAAGTTGAATATTTTTTATTGTAAAACATTGGGGTCACAAATAGGCAATTGAATGCCTGTTCTAGTGGTTATATTTAAATGAAAACTATGGTTTCGAATATTTTAGTTTTAATAGTCATAAAAATATGCTTCAAATACTCTATTCAATTTTATAAATTAATAATTATTCAATTATTTCTCTACTTTAAAATGTTAGGTAAACCATCTTAGCTTCCAGCTTAGTAACCGGGTTTAATTAACCCATCTGATGTAAACTTTCTAAGATTACTATGGTTAAAAGATGCCTGGATTTTTATTTAAAAAATATCGCAAGTATATTGAATATAACTTGAATGAATGAATAATTTAGAGAAACACCTTTTTATAATATGCATATATATGAGGGAAGGAGTGCCCGTTTGAATTGAACATATTGTATTTATATTTTTTTGATCTGATTGTATATGACTTACACTGACGGTATTAGTATGTAAAACTTGCTTAACAATTTAGTTATTAGATATATTTTTTCATTTTGCTATAAATAATCTCCGCTCTAGTTAAGAAAATACCTTTCTCCGAATATTGATTTCAAGAAAAAATAATTATTTGTGTATATAATTTGTTAACATCTAGTAGTTAATAAAAATTGTAAAGAGTGAAAATCTACTGTAATTCCATGTATTTGTTTCAATACAAACCCAAACTTTACATAATTTAAAAGGATTTTGGTTTCTTTACTTGCCCTTTTATTGGAATAACATTGTGTTATCAATAAAATACCATATTTATTTTTAAGTGAATTTTATTTCTTTCCCTAATCTTGCTAGCAATTATCACGATTTTCACAACATGTCCAGCATCTGAAAACGATTATAACTATTAGAAATAGGCATAAAAATATATATGTCTCAGAGTTTACATCTTGACTTACATTTTTAAGAGGCAGTGGTAAATAAACTGTTTGGAAATCTGTGTTACAAAAGTATTAATTGCGAGAAAATTAGAGATCTTTGCAGCAACACTTTCAAATAAACACTGACTAATTATGGCAATCCATATTAACTTTTATTAATATATATTCAGTAAAGAAATTCTTTTAATTTACATACCAACTGTGGAAGTATTTTTTCCACTTGTTCAATTTCTATACATGTTATGTGATCGCGGATAGCTTGTTTAGCACTTCTGAGTGTGGTTTCTACGACAAGTTTTTGTAGAATTTCATTGACTAAAAATAAAGTTTCTTCTGGAATACGTGTTTTTGAATCCTTAAATGAGCGCTTTAAACAGTCGCGGACTACTTCCTAAAGATACAAAAAATATTGTGTCAATTGTGGCTTTACAGCTTTTAACACACGATTTTATATTGGGAAATGTTTTGAAATACTCACAGATTTAATTTTAGATTTTACATTTGAAGCAACTAAAGAGTAATCAAAATTATCTGACATTTTCCAATAACAAAATTGAACGATATTCCCGTGCAATCGATACCGAAAAATTCAAATCACAAGTTATTTAGATGTCAAAATTAATTTATAAAAAACCACAGATGTCAAATTTAAAACATAGACAATAAAAATTGATAATGACCAAAGACAAAATTGTAGAAGGGAAAAAATACTATTTGGGGACCACCTTATTTAATTTACAAATAATCCACAATCAGAAACCTCCAGGAAAATAAGAAAATTCATAATATTGTGTTGGGAGGTACACAAAGATTTCAAGCTTAAGAAAGTAAGTTAGAAAATCCCATAATTGATAATCGCGCACAATATATTATAATATTCATTGGTTTAAATAATTTTAGATAAATAAATAAAAGAATAAACAGCAATACATACGTAGCGACATAATTTCAAGATAAATAATTGAATACAAAATTATTAATAAAAAGGAATACAACACAAGAGCAATGAGACTGTCCATATTGTCATTGTCCTGGCATGACTTTTTTAGAAGTATTTTTAATTTCTCATTAAGATAACTTAAATATTTTTTAAAATCCATCAGCAAAAGATACATTGTTCAAATTGTGTCCTTGAATTTAAAAAAAAAAATACACTTAAAAAATATTGCCAGCGCAAAGACTATATCCTCTTCATAACCTAATTAGTGAAATATACAGGTGTTCTTTAAACCCTGTCACATCCGAAACCACGATGATCAGTATGGCCAAGAAGACATATTGGCACATTAAAATAAATGTTAAGAACAAATAAAATTTACAAAAATAAAATATTAAAATAAAACAAATGATTGCTTACTTCTGCAAGGGAGAAGCGAGGAGGGGAGTCTGATACACCGTCAACCACATGGCCTCGCCCCCCTCGCTTCTCCTCTGCAGAAGTAAGCAACCATTCGTTTTTTTAAATATATATTTTTTTAAATTCTGCGTTCTAAATATTGTTTTAAATATGCTAATATGTCTTCTTGCTCATACTGATCATCATGGTTTCGGATGTGACAGGGTTTAAAGAACACCCTGTATATCATAATACACCAAATCTACCTACATCATTATTGTTATACATCAGACTCTAAATGTAATGACTCTGAAGTTTTTTTTTATACTTACACTTAACCGAGATCTTGTTAAATCTATACACAAAACAGACACAATCAAATGTACATTGATGCTCTCTAATAGTACATTACACATTAAAAAATAAATAATTGTGGTTATGTATTTGTACTGGTAAATAGTTCACATTACACAAAAAAATAACATTCACGTGCTGTCAGATGCCATCTGCTGAAGTAACTTCATTACATTCTGAAATCTATCTCTGATTTCCCCGATAGATCGATGTGGTAAAATTCTTTGAATCTTTTCAAAAGTGTAATCAGAGTCGCTTTCACACTGAAGAACCATTAATATGGCTTTATCTTCTTCCCTCGTCCATGTTTGCTCATCTTCCAATTTGATATTTGGTGTACTTTCTGATAGATCCGCAGCATCAATATCCATGTTTATGTTGAAATCATCACACGGTAATTCTATATGTTCAGTCTTGACGATTGTTGAATTTGTGATTTCACTAGATTGTAAAGGTTCAGACTGAGAGGGAGAATTTCGAACAGAAATTGAGGAAGGCTCAACATTCATGGCCTCTATACCATAATCCTGAGGAGATACTTCCTGTGTAGGTTCCAAGCGTTCTTCACCTTGAGGTAATGCTTCAGCCAGTTGTTCGGCTTCTCTACTTCCCCCTCTAAATGGGTTGTCTGCCAAATTCTCGTCCCTAATAATACTTTTGGAGCAACTCGGTTTACTCATTGCTTCTTCTGCATCATTAGATTTTATGGAATTTCTTGGTATTCGAGTGTGTTTGGTTTTAGACGTTGGAGTTCTAACTATTTTTACAACCCTAGAAATAAAAAAATAGTAGTTTTGGATTAGTAAAATCAATAAAATAAATTTATTCATTTCGAGTTAGTGAATAGAATCCATTTGATTAGTACCTTCTAGGGGAGACTCTCTCTTCATCACTGTCCCTGTGTGGTGGGTCTATGGATGTAGCTCTTCTCTTCCCAGTAGTTGCAGAAGAGTTGACGTGCGGGAGAGAGGAATGATGTGTGGGAGGAGCAGAGAGGCGGCGAGCTTGCTCAGCTCCCTCCGCTTCCCCTCCCCACTCCACCCGCGCTGCTCGCAGACATTTGCCATGTTGAATGTATAATCGACCTTGCATATACTGAAAAAGAAAAAGGGTATTTTTTTAGGTGATAAATTAAACAAAACTTATTATAGACACAAAGAGGGAATCTTTTTTGTAAATTTTGCAATTACCTTCATACCGCAGGCGATGCAATGCCGCGCTCTCACTTTCAATTTGTCATCTGAGGTATTGTGACATGAACACACACAGGATTCATTACCATAATTATCTTCTATAGGGGGAATGTTTAGTATTTCACTATCCAAATATGATTCTGCGGGAGTTTCAAGATTCTTTGTAAGGCTTTCCACATCTATTACTTCAAAACTGTTATTTGTTTGACTAAAAACAAAGAAAGTGTTAGAAAACCTGTCAAATTCGATGGATTATGTTGTATGGTCAAGCAACAAATAAAGAAATTTACTGTTGCATGAATTTTTCTTGTGATTTTACGACATTAAAACATGTAAACTTTATCTACTGTAAAAAATATCCTTAAGAAAAGGATTTTATCTAATTTACATATATATTTTAAAAACAAATGAAAAATGAATAGTTTATTACGCAGAGAGTTAATAGCTCTATACCTTTCTGGTGGGTTTTCTGTAGGAAATAATTTCAGGAACCAATTTACCAAGTGCTTATTACCCTTTAAATGAGGTAGTATAGTAGCCTTAATACTTTCAATAGTAACTGAGTCAGTAGACCTATCTATGTTTTCTACTATCCTTTCCAAACACCAGAGAATTTTCCTTAATTGTGCCGGCCTTCTTGCAAAATATATCTATAACACAAAAACCGATAATCATATAATGATAATTTGAATATAAATTATGTGGACGAAATAAAGTATCTCGGGGTCTACTTGGATAGATATTTAAATTTTAAAAAACATACTCAATATGTAACTTTTTTTTTTTAATTAATGGGAAGATTACGAAATGTAATAGATTTAAAAAGTAGTATTCTTATATATAAAACAATAATATGTCCACACATAAATTACTGTTCTTCCATTCTTTTTTTATGTAATGGAGAAAAATTCAAAATATACAAATTCTTCAAAATAAGGCAATGAGGATTATACTCAAAAGAAATATCTATTCTAATGTAGAAATAATGCACAAAGAAATTGGCTTGCTCACAGTAAAGCAACAAATTAAATATAATGTAGCAATTTTTATACATAAAATAATTAAGGGGATGAATAAAATAAAAACAATAATAAAATTTAACCAACAATGTCAAACAAGGGGTAAAAAAAAAAAAAAGATTACTAATGAGGAAAAAAACAGAATCTCAAAACTCATTGTACAAGGGATTGAAGCTGTACAATGAGTTACCTGAAGAAATAAGTTATTGAGAAATTTTGATAAAAAAATTGTAATATTATTAAAAGTTTATATTAGTTCTTAAGATGTTATGAACTAACTCAATAAAGCATAAATAAATAATTTCCAAAAAAATAAAAAGGAGTAAAAATAGAATTCCGAGTCTAATCTGTAAAAGATGTTTTTTGATAAACTCAACAAAAAATTTTGGTATGGAAATCGAGATTGCATAAAATTTTGAGACACTTTTCCAGATCATTTTCAGTAAATGCTAATTTTAACTTCTTAACAAACCTGCAATCTTTCAATAAAGTCTGACATGTTGGTTAACATGAAATGATCCATAAATCTTCCAACTTCCACAGCTTGTCCCGCAGTCAAGAAAGTTAGAAACTCTTCCGTCAAGTCTTCATTTTCAGGGCCGAAGAACTTTTCCAGGTTTCTGTACAAGTCACAAGGTGTCTCTTTTTCTGGGTCGAACGACT
This sequence comes from Micrasema longulum, assembly GCF_059751315.1. Taxonomy (NCBI): domain Eukaryota; kingdom Metazoa; phylum Arthropoda; class Insecta; order Trichoptera; family Brachycentridae; genus Micrasema; species Micrasema longulum. The sequence goes on from NW_028278023.1 coordinate 577,227, forward strand.
CTAACATATCTTGAAACTCTACATATTTATTTGTGATATAAGTCTCCAAATTGCCATTCAGGCGAGATTGAACTTTCTCCAGAAAAGCTGTGACGTATACTGCAAAAATTGTAAAATAAAATGTTTGAATCATTATTTTTACATAAAAGCTGTATTTATATTTTTATGCGACCATTTCTTAAACGGTTTATTGGAAACGTAATACGACATAAGAATAATTAGAGAAGTATTTTTGTTCGTTTTTCAAATGTTTTTTGATTTGGTATAGAAAAACTCTCATAATATTTATAAGGTCATCTCATCTCATAAGGTCAAACTCAGTGTTTCATTGATGTACAGTATACTTATATGTGGCTTTATTCCTATGAAAAAAGAAAATATACTGGAATGCGCCGGAAAGGAAGTGATTTTCTATTTTTATTGAAATTGTATTTTTTATGTATTCGGTTTTTTGGGCTGTAAGTTTATCTGTGTCTGGGCGGATAAAGGAAGCAGTTGTGTGTGTGAAATAGAACAAGACTATGGGTAAGTTTTTTCAGCTCGATGGCTACTCTTAGGTGGAAACAGAAATTATTTTGGTTGGTTCGATTTCTGGCAGTCAAAATGAAATATTTCTTAAAATGTGGTTTTCCACCACAATATTTCTGGGCTGGCACACAAAGCCACTCCTTACTGATTTCCTTACCTTTATTTAACAGATTACAGCAGTATTCATCAGGTGCGGATATGGATATAAATATGATGGTTATATGCACTTACAAGAATCTTTGAAATCTTCCACATAGGGATCGCTGGTGGCAAACATGGCCTTGTTGGCTTCCAGTTCCCGCTGTGCTCGCGCAGCCAGGCGATGTTTGGTGGACTGGCCTGAGATACCGCTGCGGGGCGGGTTACGCAGAGGGCGGCTGGCCTTCTCCACTCCCTGATGAATCAATATTTATTTATTTTATTTTAGGGTGATCATACAGCATACATGTATAATAATAATAATATGCGTACAATAAATATTTTTTAATAAAAAGCTAGACTAAAAATATGATTATGAGTTGGTGTTTATTTTGTAGAACTCTTATTTGAGTTAGGAACACCGCCTTTTTAGGGCATTTTCAAATTAAGAATTGTCTGATTATGCCAAAAAAAATATGTAGAGTCAATCAGTGTTTGGTTCAAAGGAATGTTTATGTGTAGATATTTGAGTGATGTTTTTGTGTCCGTGTGGATAAGATATGCGCATAAACATAATTGAGAGAATAGATTGCTGTGTGTCCAAAAACAAGTTACGAATTGGAATTTGCCAAATCATCTTTTCTCACTGAGCATCTTTTTTAAAAGGACATAAAGTATCCAGGAATCAAATATTTATTTCGTATTCATAATCAACCTAAATAGAAATGAAAAAGTTTTTTACAAAAGAATATGGATGTCTAGGTATTAACAGTGCTTATGATAAAATTCCTAGAAAGTTGAATATGCTAGTCTACGATTGGATAAATTGGGCACTCAAAATATTTACAATATTTATTCTACTACTACTATCATCTTGCCATTTCCCATTTCGTAGGGGTAGACAGAGAGGATGGACTGCCACACACGTCTATCCTGGCATGCATTCCTAGCTTCTTCCATACATGCTCTTTGGTTGTGTCTGTTTTTGACTTCACGAAAGCATATTTTTTCTATATTATGTATATATTATCATTTATTTAGTTTCCTAGTACATATTAGTAATGTAGCGTAAGGGAAATAAACATAATTTTATCTTTTATTTGTTACTAAATTTGTATAAACCACTTAATTTTTTTAATTACACTTTGACCGGTTTCGAGGTTACTACCTCATCGTCAGGAATTTAACTAACTTATAATTACACGCGTTGCTATTTATATAATAAAATATTGTATGAAAGAGACAGAAAATTGAAAGAAAGAGAGAGAAAGAAGATAAAATAAATCATAACGGGAATAGTTTTAAAAGAGGACTCGAAGTTAAATTTGATTGATTATTTATTATTTGAAGTTTTTGATTAATGGCTTTACTAATTTCTAATCGTTCTAAATTATCTAAACGAAAACCATTTTTATTGACATGCAAAATTTCTACACACGTTTCGTGTAATTATAAGTTAGTTAAATTCCTGACGATGAGGTAGTAACCTCGAAACCGGTCGAAGTGTAATTAAAAAAATTAAGTGGTTTATACAAATTTATAAACAAATAAGTGTAAAATGTCATACCACAAAGTGAAAAATGTTTTTGATAACAATAATATAATTTTATCTGTCTAATAAACCATAAGTAAATTTCTTTGTTCAATATAATAAGTAGATCGATGATTAGAAGGTAGCAGCCTTACCTTGGAGAATACTAAGAATCGATTAAAGTAAACTTTGCAAGTTATCACAAATATATTTTTGCTTTCAAAATATCTAAGTAATTATACATATATTCCATCTAACCTTTTTGACATCATCTTCAACGATTGGTGGTGTAATCTGAACATCTGGAGAATCGCACTCGGGAATTACAGGAACACCAATTAAATTAGATTCATCTTGACCATCGACACAAGATTTGGATGGAGTTGTTAAATTTGGCATAGATGGCAACATGTTGTTTTCAACTTCTTGAATTTCGTTGAATAATTTAGCTCGGACCCTCCAAGCAATATGTGATTTTAATTTGTGTTTTTGATTACTTTTTTTGAGAAAGAGAGCTTTCCTTTCTCTGTTGATTTTAAACAAATGTTTTAGCTTAGAAAGTACAGTTCTTAATGTAAAATGTTCATTATTGTATTCATATTTATAAGAAGAGAATAATTCAATTTCTTCTGGATTAGATTGGTCTTGTTCATCAACACTCGAGGTATCACCTGTTAGATCGTGCGATGGAAACGGAACATGTTCGATTATCAGTTCTTCTTGTTTAATGTGTTCATTCTGTTCTGGATCAGTAATACTTGAATTTTCCGTCAAATCTAATACATTCGGTTGGCTCCACTCGAGAATAACAGACTCGGAAGTGATTTCCTTGCCACAATTAGCACTACAGACAGGATTCGGTTTATTTTTAACAGTTTTTTTGAAAAATTGCGTCAGCAAAGTTTGGTTCTTCGGAAGTTCTTCATCTTCGATGCTGCACCCAGAGTGGCAGCAGGTTCTATCAACATTAGAACAACGATTTTTGTCGGCGTTATTCTTTTTTGTGGAATTTGAAACTTGTTCCGGTTGTTTAGGAGGCGAACTTGGCGGGGAATTCGAGGGCGAATTACCAGAAATTAAATTTATAGATTCGCAAGAGTTAGATGATTCGTCACTGGAAATAATAAACTGGGGTATTTCGTTGCTGATTGGCTTTTGACTGTGTGTCTGCGCAAGTTGAGGGATTATCGGCGGCTCTGTTCTGTTGTCCGATCGAACAGCGGGAGTAACACACTGTTGGGAGATGAACTGTCCGCCATTTACGTTAAGAGCGGGACTCTGTACATTGTTGTTAATGAAAAGCTGACCGTCTCGTAAAACTAGAGATAGAGCAGGAATCGGTCTCGTATTTGTAATCAATGGAGAGCTTATAGAACTATTATTCAAGTTAACCATATGAACAGCGCCATCATTTGTGATTGCAGGTATTGTGGTGGTTCTATTTGTAATCAATGGAGAGCGTATAGAACTATTATCCAAGTTGACCATATGAATAGCGCCATCGCTTGTAATTGCAGGTATTCTGGTGGTTGTATTTGTGCAGGTTTCAGTAGGTTTGTGTTGTGTCGGTATACCGACCTTGTTGTGTAAGCTATTCCCTAAATCCCGGTCAACAATGGGACTAAACACATACTGATTCGAACCAACAGGCTTAACATGATAATAAGCATTGTTTAGTTTGTTAGGTGTATTTTGGTCTTGTAAAATATCTTTAGATGGAGTTACCCCATGATTCGGTTGCGATAAAATCGGAGTCTGATAATTTGCATTATTACTATTGCGGATTTGGCTGTTTTCTATTAATGGACTTATCAATAGAGTATTAGGGTCCACGAATAGTTGCGTTGTCGCGTTACTACTATCCAAATGTGCGGGGCAATTTTTCTTACTTTCAAGTGTTGCTGACAGTGCTCCTAACCTTTCAACTATCTGTAAAATAAACGTAATATTGATTTTTTATGAAAAATAAACATGTAACATTTAAAAAATATATAATAAAAATGAATAAAACAGTACAAATTTGATAATAATTCTCATTCGCATCACTCACTCATTCACCAATTACAGCTTGTTTTGACATTTAGTTTAATGTTGCCAGCGGAAGAAAAAAGTACTTATCCGAAAAAATTTAAAACTTTGACCATAGGTCGTATAAAATTAAATATTATTATGAATAATATTACATATACAAGGAGCATGTAAAATGTATCAGTGCTTAATTTAAACAAAAAAAACCTCAGAAAAAGACATTATATCAGTATAATTAAAATCATTATCAGACAGAAGTCAAATATATATTTTTTTGCTATAAAATTTTTAAAACATTTTAAGAAATTTTGTATTTATTTATTTGCTTATCTCACTAACACTTTTTTATTATGTCTCAGAAAAGGGTGAAATCTATTTTTTTAAAATACAAACTAGGTAGGTATGCGTTTAATACAAAATACATGTAAACACACATAGATGTTTGAGTCACATAACATAAAATAAGTAAAACTGTTATTTTAATGGGGTCAGGTCGTTTGGCTACCATGCAAGAGGTCTCGGGTTTGATTTCCGACATGGTGGATATGAAATATTTATTAAAAAGGGTGTTTTCACATTAGAGTATTTCAGAGTCCCTGGACCGGCACCTGGGATGCTATCCTGAACCACTCTCGTGGCAAGAGAAAGCAGTTTTTTACTAGGGTCGGAAAGAGAATGATGATAATATATTAAATTACATATGTAATATTACAATCCGGCTTTTTTGTATAAATATTAAGACCCAGACGAGCAGTTTTCCTGTTGTTTGTAAATAATGTCCCGAAGAACACCAACAGATTTTTTAAGAAGAACCGCATTATCTGTGTACTCCAAGTCGCACAACTTTAGGAGGGAGTTCACTTCTATGCCTCAATCAGGTGGTACTGATTTGCATAAGATAAAATCCATCAATTTGAGGAATAAGAATGGTGCAACGATGCAGCCTTGCCTTACTAGAGTGGAGACCTTGAACCAAATAGTTAAAGAGCTTCCGATTCTCACACGACTATTGTTGTCTATGTGGAGCGCCTTTATAACAGCAACAATCTTGGAAGGAATACCGTACGCATCGAGAATTTTCCAGAGTGATGGTCGATGTGGACTATCAAATGTTTTCTCGTAGTCAATGAAGCAACACGAAAGAGGTGAGTTCATTTCATTGCTCTGTTGGAAAATGCATCTTGAAAAATATAATTATGTTTGTACTACTTGAAGATCAAATATATATGAATCATATAAAATAAATTGGCACTCAAAGGTATCAAAAGATCATTTTGATAAAGTGGCCAACTTTCCTATTGCACGCATCTCTATTTAACTTTAATAAAAGTTGATGGAATGACAAGTTTAACAAGAGTGGTTTAATTATTTTAATTTTTAAAAATCTAGCTACACTAATATTTTTTTTAATGTAATGATAATTATATGATATGATAGGCATTCTTTGAAAAGAACTGTTTTAATGCATACAGGACAGAGGTTCCACAGAGATAATATGCTAAATAAATAAAAATAATACATCATTAATAGTGATGACAAGAGATTTTCACAAAATGTATAACTTACGTTATTTTTAACCCTTGATGTTGGATTCAAATATAATCGCCAAGCTTTTGGAAGATCAGTGAGTGGATGATCTCTAGGGGTCTTGGACGGATCAAAAGGTATAATCGTATGCTCTGTCTTAGGAGCACACCCATGTTTAAAATAATACTGAAAAACACAATATTTATTATTCTTTAGAAACAGCTCTGCAAACTTACTACTTGCAAATAAATGAGTTTATTTATACACATTACATGCATTTAGAATTTTTATTGAGACCATTTTTTAAACACAATTGTTCTTTTGTCAAGGCATACAAATAAACAAATGAAATAATCTTAAATTCATAAACAATTTCAAATATTTTAACCTTGTAATCCCACAGGAATTATTATTGACGCAAACTAGTGAATCCCACTCGAGAAGGGATAGCTTATGATGACATGTCATTTATTGGTTTGTGTAATCACTTCACAAATTGCGTGACATTCACCATTTTGTCTACATTTGAACATTCATATTTCATCAATTCTGAAATCTGTTATTTTTTGTGAAGTAAAAGGGCTGATATTAATAACAACATATCGAAAATTTGAAGAAATGTGGATATTTAATCTTGGACCAAAAGGTGAATGTTACACAGTGTGTAAAGAGATTATTTAAACTGGCCAATGACTGTTCTGTAGATGACTATACTTTTATATTTTCATCTCAAAAATTATTCTAATTTAGAACCGGTTAAAATGTGTGTTACCTTTTTTACTAGGTTTTTGTGCTTAAAAAAGTCAAGAAGCTTGACTTACCTTGACTGGGTTATCTGAATCTTGGCGTTTAAGTAGTCTGATTCGACTAGTTAGAGCACTTTCTCCACGAGAACGAATTATGTATGTGGAAATTAGTCCGGCAAGTTTTTTGAATCGATGACTTGGAATAATTTTATTGTAAAGTTTAGGATTTGCATTTATGTATTCATTAAATTGCTCGATGCCTAAAGCAATTAAGCTAAAAAAAGAAATGAGAGTTAATGGAATAAGTAAACACACATGGATATTTTGACATATTATATACATTGTGGCAGCACCAATACATTGTATGTCAAAAAATAATATTCTTGTCTACCAACCCAGTGAACTACATTGCAAGAAGACTGACATTAAAAACTAATGACAGAATTAATCTGAATTACACATTACTCACACAAAGGCAGCTGAGAAAATGAGAATGTTTCTTGTCTCTCTTGTAAAGATATATTTATTTGATATACAGCCTATTGCAGTTGCCAAGACATAGTTATCATTCCAACTCAACACCAGACCATTGCTTTCAAATAGTTGTAACAATATTATTGGAATATTGGAAATTGTTGATTTACGCAATTCAATGAATATGTATGTATACGAAATAAATAATTACATATAAAAAAGACAAAGGATATGTGAGGCATAAGGGGGCGTAACAGGAGCATTTCTAAATAAATATATTCTTTTGCCATTTAATAAACTAAGCACTTTTTTATTTTTAAAAGAAGCAGATTTTACAATAAAATTGTAACTATGAAATTCTTTTATGCTCAAAAATATAATTTTGGTACTATGACACACATATAGTTCTCAACTAAATTATGCCTTTAAATGAAATGTTTATTTATAAACTGTAGCCTATTGAAATGTCCAAATGTTTGCAGTAAAGGCTGGAGGCTGGATTGAAATTTATTACAACAGAGAGGGAACACATTTGAAATATAGGCAGAATGGTTAATGCTACAGTGTGTAAAGTGGCCGCTTAAACCAGACAATGACAAATCATAAGCCCTGTAAATGCCAAGACTTCCACATTTCCTTCTCAAAAATGTTTTCCCTCTCTGTTGCAATAAATTTCATATCAATATGTTTATCAATAAAAATATACTAACTGATCCTCTGAGGCTGAGTATTCACACTTGCCAACCATCTCCGCCCTAAATGGATTGAATGGTAACAAGTGTGGGTAGATGAACACATTACTATTAACAACTGTTTCAAAATATTCCTTAGGAAATTTCATGTAATACACTGAACTCTGTTCATGCCGTTTGATTCTGAAATAAAATAACATCAAAATTATAAATCCACAGACCATCATCCCAAAAATTATATTCTCTGGCCATAAAAATAAGCAAAAATTAAATACTTACAGTTTTGGCATACTAAGTAGAAAAAATTTACAAGCATGATAAAAAGATTAATATTATAGGCTGATAAAATCAGTCTTCACCAGTCAGCTAGTGATTGTCTCTGGCCTAAAAAAGTTTCCTTTAAATTAACTATAAAAATCTTATGTGCTATTTTTTTCAAAAAGCATTCTTCTAAAAATATATTTATTGTACTTACGCTTTTAGATTTTCATTCACTATAAACCTGTAAGGCAAAAAAGCATTAATTTATTAATTATTAATTTAAATCAAGTTTATTCAGTAACGCAGAAAGAAAAAATCACAAGACTCCTATGAACTCTGGTGGCAGTTGATATAGTTTAGTTAAGTTTAAAATTAATGAGTAGTCAAAATAATTTTAATTAATTACAAATCTAGTTTTCCCTACATACAGGAAAAATAAATCAACACATCTAACTAATAATGTTGTATCTACAAAATAGGCAAAAATGAATGACTAAAATAGCATCATCATTTACGTCAAATAAAGTCGGTTGGACTTTTTGTATTTTATTGTGTTGTCTGAAGGAGTACGACTAAATTAATAGACTGAAAATGTTGTGAGCATTGCCCGTGCGCTGTGAAAAAACTGTATTCTGGACAAGAGAATAGGGTTATTTTTACGCTGATATATATTAAAGCTTTTTATTCAACACAACACGTTGTGAATGTCTGGAATAAAAATTGCCACACCTACAAAACCACCACTGTAAAATACATATGTAATTTCTAATGAACCGGTGTTGGAAAGAATATTTTTAAAAAGTAGAGGAAGTTTCTAAACTAATAAGTTAAATTTAAGATGGTAAAATAAACATTTTAAAAAGTAAAAAAAACTTACTGCATCATGTCTCTCATTTCTTGAGTGTCTTCTAGGAGCATACTTTGCCATTTCTTACACAGTTCAATTGCAGGTAGAAGATTGCATGGGATAAAAGCTGAATTAGGCTTGTTGGCTCCCAATTCTTTTAGTTCATTCTAATTGAAAAAATATTACATGTTAAATGCGTGTATATATTTCAGCGCTTACTTTAATTATCGAAAGTGTAAATCCATGAGAAGCTCAATTTGAATTAGTAGACCCCATAGTGTAACGGTTAAGACGTATGCTACATGGACGGGATTCCGAGTACTCTAGATTACAATAATGAAATGTCACTTCTCTCAAGCCTGTACTGTGATTTTGTGCAACTTGGTCGGTCAGTTGTGGTGCAAACAATATACACATTGTAACTGAGCAAGTCCTAAATTGTTATTTGTAAGTTGAGTGTGCAGAAATATTCTTTACAACAATAGCAGCATACCTCTATCATTATTTTTGTTACATTAAAACAATATGATTAGTAAGTCTTCCTTTTTTAGGTGCCAGTGAAATATTGGAGTGCTAAACATCTTTTTAAATAAATATTTCATGTCAGGAATTGAACCTAAGACGTTTTGCACAGGAAAATGTGCTAACCAATAAACCACCAATTTAACCAATAAACATGAGTTTGAAAAATAAATAAATCTAAAGATTACCAAATATTCCATTTGCTTTGGTCCATGTTTCCATAGCTCCGGGTGGCCGTGAAGTTGCAGGAAACACTGCGTCACTATTTGAACATGCTGTCTCATTTGTTGGTCGAGAATTTGATGTTGTTTGGGTGTTAAATCTACGACCTCTTCAACATCACTATCATCGTCATTTTGACTACATTTTTCAACAACAGGAGTTGGTTCATTCTTTATAATCTTATCAGTTACAGTTGTTATTAATTCAACTGAGGATGAAATGACACGTCTCTCATTATCTAAGACTTCCACCTTGATGCTTAGAGGAGCCGTTACCGGAACCCTTTTTGCAACTGTGACAGATCCAGTTTCCACTTTGACATTTGGTGGTGTTTGAGTCTTATTCATCTGTTCAATATTTTCAGCAGTTAAACTAATATTTTGAGCTATTTCATCGATGCAATTCTTTTCCTCAATTGAATTGTGTTGCAAAATGTGCTAAAAAGTTTGAATTAATGAAAAAATATCCCAATAAAATTCTCAATAATATTGAAACCTGACTGTAAACATAAATTTCAGTTTTAAAAAAGGAAGAATCTCTTTATAATCTAGATACTTAAATGATTTTTACATTGTATGTTTACTTATGCATTTTTATTAAAAGTATGATATAATTTAATTGTGATTTATTGTGTATTAAACTAATGTCAAGAACACAGTAGCTTTTTTTATTTTATTCTAAATTTTTTTTTTACATTAGACTAGGTGTTAGTGGGGTTTCAAATAGACAAATTGTTGCCTGTTCTACGAGTTTTAAGTAGCAAATGTTTTAAAATTATAGTTGCTATGATTGTATTTTTTTAAGTAATCAATGTGGATAGTGACAAAGTAAAAAGTAATTACAGAGGATTGGCTAATGTCTAGCAATTTTATCGGCGAATTCTTTACGGGAGTTTGCAAACTTGCATTAGGAGATAAATTCATTGGCGGCATATGTGAGTTGGAAGCCATCATCATAGGTTCTTGAATGCCAAAAACATCTTCAATATCGAAAAGTTCTGCGACCAAATCATTTAGTTCTTTTCTGGATACTTTAACTGCTTTGTCTTCTCGTAACTCCTCCAAATCCACTGCAAATAATTGGGGTATATTAATCAGAAAGTAGAATTATGATATTCACAAGATGCAAAACGTAGTTTTAAATGTATGTTTGTACCCATTTCTGATTCTGCCGAAGCATTATACTCCGGATCATTCGCTTCGTCGTCATTTGTAGGCTCTGGCGGAGCTGGAAAAGAAATAATAATTGACTAAAGTAAATGACATGGTTATTGTAATAAATAAATAATTAAGAAGTTTCAGTTTAAGTAAACCAAGCTGATTAATGCATTCAAGCAGTGTATAAATGATTATTGCAATTTTGTCAAGTTGTAATAATTTTTTAGAATTTAGAATAATTATTTTAAAAATTCTCCGGGAAGTGAGTATTTTTAATCAATAGCTACAATAATATAATTATAAAATTAATGAATTATAAGAAACTGACTTTCAGGATTAATAAATTCTGCTAAAAATTCACTCCAGTCATTGTCCATAGGATAGGCCTCAACATCGTCAGGGGGAACGAACGAGTTCTCTATTTCTTCAATAGCTTGATCACTGAGACACAGTTTAGATCTTGTTCTGAGTGCAATTGTTGGTTCACTCTTCTCATCAGGATTCGTGACATCCTACAAAATATATAATGTATGGAAAGGTTAACTTAATATTCACCTAAACAATGAAAATAGTTTGAGGACGGAGGAACATTATCTTTAATGTAGAAAAAGTCATATTTAAATTGTAAAAGAACAAATAAAATAAAATACTATCGGCTCTCCAAAATTTAATTTTGATGTCCCCTTTCGCGTGACAAGAAATAAATATTTATTCCATCTGCCAGTTTGTAGCACTAACTATGCACAACACTCTTTCCTCTATCATTCTTGTTCAAATTATAATGTATTTTTTTTCATCTATTAATATATTTATCAACACCTTAATTTATTTAAAAATAAATTACGATTCATCCTATCTGGCTGTGATACACTCCCACTTGCTTTTAAATGATGCCCAGGCTTACACACAAATTAACATTTACTCTCACAAAAATACATACCCTCTTACACATATATATTTATATATATGCTCTAAAGATAAAAAATCTCCATCTTAGAACAGGCTGAGCCATGTTAGATGGAGACTATCATAAACAGAGAATACTCCGTTTTCATTTTACATTAATTAGTTTTATATAGATTCCCTGTTATTAAGTTTGTATACTAATATTTTGCAATAAATTTATAAAATAAAATAATAAATATACACGCACGCACATGTTTAAGAATGCACCATCATTTAATATGTATGATTATTATTTTGAAACTTCGCTGGTCTGTCTTTCAACCTTACCTTTATGTTATTTCATTATTGTTAATTGTATATTTTTATTTTTAAAATTTAAAAAATGGTCTGAGACACGTAAACCACAATAGTTCAAATACAGCTATAGGCAACAGATTTAAGATATTTAATATGATGTAGTAATTGGCAGTGCACAATAGAGTTTTAGTCCCAACACTTATGTATGGAAGTGAAATGTGAAACCGGCAGAGGAAAGCAGAGTGGACGCGATCGAAATGCGATTTCTTGGATGTTTATTTATTTATTTATTGTGGATAACTTATATAGCGCCATTTTCGTAATAAAATACCTCAAGGGCGCTTAACATGGTGATTCTATTGTTAAGTTAATTTAATTGAAGCTTTTAAATTTGTAATTTAATTGAAATAATTTATTTTGTTGTCACGTGCTACGGATTTATTAAAATGATTTAGAGAACAAGTGGGTTTTAAGTTTTTTCCGAAACATCACTTCACTTTCACAGCCTCGCACCTCTGCTGGGAGAGCATTCCATGCCATAGGGCCTGCGACCGCAAATGCGCGCTCACCAAATTTAGTGCGCTGTTTGCGTAGAGGTATAATAACTTTTCCTCTCGCCGTAGACGTAGCTGATCTAAGCGTGAGACGCCTGTCAGCTAGTTCATCTGGAATGCATAGTTCCCTTAGATATTCCGGAGCCGAGTTGTGCAGTGACTTATACATAAGCCAACAGAGTTTGTATTCGACCCTCTGTGGAAAACGTAGCCAGTGTAGTTCCCGAAGTAGTGGAGTGATATGACTGAACTTAGAGATTCCGAAAATAAGTCTCGCTGCGGCATTCAATACAGATTGTAGGCGAGTCATTTTGTTCATTGGTAGACCTGCATAGATACCATTACAATAATCGACTCTAGACACTACAAACGCATTTATTAATTGACGGGCGGCATCAACCGGCAAATTTTTGCGTATGCATTTAATTTGTCTCAGCTGGTAGAAGCATGAACTTATCGTTCTACTAATTTGAGCGTCAAGAGATAGGTCAGAATTGAGTAAAACTCCCAGTAGTTTAACGGTGGGTAAAACGGCACTCCCTACATTGGGTAGAGCCGTATCCTGGATCAAATTCTGTCGTCTGGCCGAAGCCACCCACAGTTGTTCAGTTTTTGATGGGTTTAATGTTAGTCTGTTTTCAGCCATCCAGTTTCCTATTTTCTTGATGCATCCATCAATTAAATTGACAAGCACACTTCTCTCGCCTGGTTTGCAATAAAAATAAATCTGCGTATCATCTGCATAGCAGTGCGATGTGTGGGATATCAATGAATAACAGGGTTACGAATTATGATATCAGGTGGGAGTGCAAATCTGAGACAAGTATAATTGACAAGATTAAGAAAGGACCATTTAGATGGTTTGGTTGTGAAGAACAAATGGATGATGAAAGAATGTTAAAACAGATATAAATGGAGAGAATGAATGGTGACATAGGGAGAGGACGACCAAGAAAGACGTGGCATGATCAAATAAATAAATAAACAAAAATCTCATGGTCTCTCTGGTCATGTCAAAAGTAGGCACAACTGAAGACCATGTATGACAAGATTTATGAATGCGGATACAGCTAGGAATGTATATCAGGGTAGAGGTATGGCGGCCCACCCTCTCTGTCTACCCCTACGTGGAAATGGTGTAATGGTAGTAGTAGTCAACAAAACATGCAGGGGGAAATCATTGTGACCATTTTGTATCTCTCTATAAGGTTTCCACACTTCCTTTGTTTTTACAATAAAGCTAATTTTTATATTTTTTCTTATTTAGTTTATAAGAGAAAAAAATAATCATTTACCTTTGGTACTTTAAAAACACCATCTTCTGTGTACTTTATTGGGCTGAGATCGAAATCTATTGATCCGGGAGTTTTGGGAGTCCGAGGTTGGGAATCCGCATCAGACAAGGATCCGAGAGTATCTCTCTCATCATCGCTACCATCCTTAAGGAAAAAAAATACAGGCAATGTGAAACTTTTTAATATCCATAATGCAAAGAGAGATGAAAATATATAAATTAAACTGAGAAACTAAGAAAATATACATATCTTCAAGATAAACTTTGTATGCTGTAAGGGTAAAGAAAATTACAAAAAATAAATATTATAGAAACATTACAATTGTGAACATTTTGAGTGGTAAGTCCTTTATTATTCTTTGTTTTTTCACCCTTAATTTAAACAAGTAACAGATTATATTTTATAAATAGATAAAATCCTGAGGGTATTGAAAAAAAAAGACTTTGACATATTAATAACTACATCAGGATTACTCATCCCCGATTACTCATCCCCGGGAGTCATTTTTTGAACTAAATACTTCAAAATAGCTGAAACTACTCAAAAAGGTCCAAATATGTATTAATTGTGATTAGTTATATCAAATGATTCTCATTTAAAAGACATACGAGTTATTTCACACCAGGACAAATTTGTACCATCAGGGAGCAAAGGGTTAATACAGTTATATTCAATCGTCTGTAAAATAAATTCAAATTTTTCATAAAATTTGAAGTACCATTGTTGGAAACCTGTAATTGAACATATCTAAAATTATATTTGATATAAATATTCCGTTTTCAATACAGAAAATAAAATTTTACTTTATAGACAATTGAAGACAACTCTGTTAACTTTCCACTGTAATACGGGACCTAAGTGAGATCTCTTGCCTTATACGTTAACCTGTCAAGTAGGCACGAGTAACTCGAGATCATTTTTTGAGAGAAATTTGAGCTGCAGCTCAACAGCTCAAAGCATTCGAACAGTTTTTTCGAACCGGTTTAAAATTGAGTTACCCATGCCTAGTCAAGTAATGCTGGCTGCAGTTATTTTTTGTAACATAAATAAATACCAGAAATATTATATACAGATTCTCCATATTTAATTATGCTGTAAGTTTGTTTGGCTCTTGATTGAAAATAAATATGTATTACGTGCTCATCTGGAGTAGGCTGGTACTCTTCATCCGATTCTTCATCAGGTAGATCCTTCTCTATCAATTTAGTAACTTCGGGAGATGTAACTTTCATGACCTTGACAGGAGTCAGCGGGAGAGGCCATGTCATGTCTGGGGTAATTTTTTTAAGCTCTCTAAAAAAGACAATAATCAACAAGTATAAAATGAATTCGAAGCACTAGCTTTGTGATTTTACATGTTGAACAATTTATTCATTCAATGTGAGTGTTTTTACTCATAATAAAACATAGTTAAACTGTGCATCAACATTAAAGTATGTAATTATCATTATCGTATTTTCCTAATGAACATTTGTAAGGCACTACATCGGTACATTGACACCGGATTTTTTTTTAAAGAAAATTTGATTCACCCACAAATAAAGACATTGAAAATAACAAAGAAAAAATATTATCGAATCGAAGCCAATAAAAAGAGAGAAAAACGAAGCTAGAACCGATAATTGAAAAAGGTGTTATAAATAAACATTCTTCTTTTTTTAAATTTGCAGTTTATTAAAAATGTATTGAAAAAACGTATCGATAAAAGTGAAGAAAAATGTGTATGATGAATATTATGTAAAATCTAAACTATCTTATATGATTCCATCATGGGGTACAGAAGCTCAAAGAAATATAAATAGACAAGTGCACCTCCGAAAAAAATCAATTTCAAAAATGACATATGACATACCATAACGAATGGAAACTGCAACAGACTTAGGTACTGGCTCAAAGTTGTTTATGACATAAAAAGTATACTACCCTTCAGGACATTAATATCACTCGCTCACTGAATCGATTATATCTAACAAAGTGCATGTTTGGAGTCTCACTTTCCAGTCTCATCTGGGTAAAATTTATGATATTCAGGTGAGACTGTTGAGGGAAATTGCACCGAATAGCGTAATCCGTGAGGTGAAACATATGGGCAAGGGTGTGCATTTTAAATTCTGTAATATCCTGCCGGTAAAAGAACTTTGTGACTTTAAATTGATTGTAGATCACTTTGTTTATCCGGAATATAAAAAAAAGTTTTCCACACTCACACTAGATTAAACCGCTTAAAACTCTTCAGGAGAAGCCGGCCTGTTGACAGTTGTCAACCGGCCTTCAGTTCCACTAGAAGAGTGTTCGGCATTTTGTTCCCTACTTTGGTTTATTTTACCGATTGCCTGCACTATATTGATCATGTGATGTAAGTGGTTTCCTCTCCACATGATCAAATGCTGAGAAGTACCTGATTGGCCCACATTAGAATATTCTTCCCGAATCCAACAGTTTAGCTAAAATAATGTAATATAGCGGAAAAATCCTCTTTTTGAAATATAAACCTTGTATATTATAATCAAGGTTATAAATAAAGCAACTCCCATAAAAAAATAAAAAAACACTAAATTTTTTTTTTTCTTTTTTTTTTAAAAGAAGAAATATTTGCGTTCTTATGATTTACCCAAATATTTAATTTTGACGACCATTTTCAACGAGTTGTAAATAACTCACTATTAGAAAATGGGAATCAAGTTGGGGTAGAGCGGGATTCGAACCACGGACCTTTGGTCCATGAGTCCGAGATACTAGCCACAGGACCACAACCTGATTCGATATTAAAAACAAAAGGTTGCCTGGACTGTAAATTACTTCAGAGAACGAACATTAAATTTCCTTATTTCAAGATTGTTTAATAATCTCCCAAAAATCATTATTCACAGGAAAGATCTTCGAATGCAAAAAAATACCTACTTAGTACCTTATATTAAATATCAATAATTAAATATAATAACGTATGTGTGTAAAACAAATCAGTTTAAAAAAAAAATTGTGTCCCATTGATAAGTCTCTAGACTTAGTGGGTAACTACAATTATAATATGTAACGTAATATATATTTAATAAGCGCTGTTCTGCAGCATTGAAAGTAACTCTTACAGAAGTATACAAAAACGTAAAACAATAGGATTAGGTGTCTACTCACCTACTCGATTATCATGAAAATATTGAGTCAGAAATTGTCAATGAAATTAATATCAATTTTATTAATTTGACTTTTACTTTGCATAAACAAATTCCTAAAACTCGTAATATTTTTATGATTATCAGGTAAAGTAGGCAGTGGACACTGCTTTAAAGTCTATAGGAGTGCACGCACCTAAAATGAACTTCACCAATCAGAGACGCTCAAATATCTGTCAAATGCTAGTCCAGGGAGCATATTTGTAAATACCCGATGCATTATCCATTCGGTAAACTTCGATATCACTCAGAAATGCGTCTCCTGTTTGGGATATTTCGGAATAATTTGGGCGCTCATTATTAATTAGTTTAGTTCAATCTAACACCACAAAATTGTTTCTGAGTAGCGCCTGCTAACGTCACTCAACATATACATTCCTATTTTCATTATAGTATGTCGGTTACGCCATAAATGATATATAAAAGAATTTGGTTTGTTTCCGTTATTATTGGGGTGACTAACGCATCAGGTATCTTCATCCGACACATCTGCTATTTGTTTGTATTTACGATGACATTTCGGGTTGATTCCAACAGAACATCCTGAATGGATAACGTGTCTGGTATTTACGTCCAGGGAAACTATGGAATATTAATGAAAGCAAAAATTTTAAATTATAAATCATTTATGCCAACACTGTCAGGAATTTAAATCAGAACGTCGTGTAAGATATGGTATTTGATAATTGTGGCGAAATAAAACATTACAAAATACACATAAGACAAAATAAAATTAAAAGCTTCGGGCCGTGCATGCTTTCTTGAAATATTTTCTTATTCAATTAATAATCAATATCCTTACTTTGCTTTAGATCTGGTGATTTTAGGCTCAGGAATTTCCTCTTCATCTTCCATTTCCTCTTCTCGAAGTTTAACAATAGCCAAAACATGTTCATTTGTTACAACCCGCTAAAAATATTTAAAAAAAACAACGACTTTTAATGTATTAGCGCAATTAACACAGTATCGCTTGAATGAAATTATAGCAGGCATTGTGAGTAATAATAACGCTTTAAAATATATATTTTATAACAAACCTTCAGAATATTTTTGACGTTTGCAGCTGTCAAATGATTTTTTGCAGCTGTTGTGCAAAGACTCTCCTCGACTTTTATACAGTTTTCAGGCAATGGACTGTCGTCTTCATCACTACTATCCGTCGTCTCAGTGCTATAATACCGATAAAGTGATTAATAAATCAAGAAACGATAAATAACTGCAAGTAAACAATAACATATTTTGGAGGTTATCTTACCGCTTTCTCTTCTTGGATTGAACGATTTTAACGTCTTTATCGTCATCTAATACTATTTTCAACTCATCGGAAGATGAATCGTTATCATCTTCATTGTTTTTAGAATCATTTTCCTCCATTATTAATAAAAAACAATATTACTAGTACTCCGGGACATTCATGAAATAACTTGACCAATGACAGAATTTGACATTCTCCAATCACTAACATAATAACCATAGATGTGGCGGATGTTTCCAGTGTTTCCAGCCAAATATTTTTTTTTAATGAATTAAATCAAAGTCAAACAAAATGGCTGCCAATGCAAAGCACCACAGTCACAGAAAAAACTAAGCGCGGGCATTTTAAAATTCAATATTTTGAAAAGTAGTATTTGTGAAATTAATAATAATATACAACTTAATCAATTCTTCCTTAAGATAGTAAATTACATTCAAAGAATTGAATTATGATATTCCCGCAACGATCATTATATGATCTTATAACTTTATTTATTGATAGATTTAGAAAATATAGAAAAATGATTAGGAAAATAAAACCACTTTCAATACATATGCGAGCTTTTATTGTGTATTAGAAACATTATTATGTACATGAGTAATTAAACTTATTTCATCCCACTGGCACTGTTATTAAAAACTTTTCAATTGCCAAAAACATCGGCTAAATATATGGGTACTATTTAATTTTCATCAATAAATGGAGGTTTACAGAAAATATTTTCCATTATTGATTAAAATGGTCTTGCGATTAATTTATTTTGTATAATTATGATATAATGTAGTTAAATTTTATCTATTAGATGTAATTGAGTGGAACAAAGTGAACATTCGTCAATTGTTCAATTTATTAAAATTTCAATAACATTAATAGGTGTCATAATTTTCAACAAATGTTTATTGATTCGGGCCTCGTATCAAAATAATATTACTCACACTCCGTTTTAATAATATCTAATTTATATACTTTATACTTAGTTGGAATCCTCTATTAACTAGTCAATATTTTATAAGCAAGCAATACCAAAGTGTAGTTTTAGCCCTTTTTGTCTTGGACAGATAATTACTCTAATTTGAAGCTAATGATTATTAAAAGTTGACGATATTTTTATTAAATATATATTAAGGGCTTGTTTTTACGAACACGAACTCAATAATGTGTTATGAACTTATTTATTCAAATTATCGATTACATTGCTAGAGAAGAATTTTTATAAATGACATTATCGCATTAATCATACAAAATTTCACTCACTGAACATGTAAAACACAAAGCGCTGTACTTTTTGTTTTGGGATAACTAAATAATAAACAACAAATTATTAATAATATACCATTTGTTATTGAAATGCCTTACATCGCTTTTTTACTTGGTTTATAATTTAATAATATATTATGATAATCACTATTACATCACTATTTCGATGTTTTGAACTATTTTGATTTCATGTTAAATTAAAGAAAAAGATTGTACAGTAAATAGTGAACAATTTATTTTTTTAATTCCGGATTGATTTTTACACAAGGACCTTTAACCTTTCCAGCATTGCTATTTTTAAAAAATATACCTTCCTAAATGTTTACAAGGATTGTGTGGAACATATCCCTCGCTTAAAAAGAGGCTCCAGTGTTCTTATATAAGTAGAAGTGAGGATGATTAAATTAACGAATTTAATTTTAATATTTCGGTTTCATCGAAATGATAATTATTGAATAATTCTGATTTTGCTTTATATAATACAACTTCACTAAAAATATTAGCCTCAAATAAAATTTACTAGGTAATCATATTTTACAATAATTGACGTGAATTAAAAGGAAATATTAAAGGTCAAATTATTATTTCTATTTGAATGAAATTGGAACTTTTATTTAGCCATTATAAAAGTCTATAGAAACATTACTGTTGTCAGTATGACCATGGTTTTATTGATCATAAAAACCCACCGCTGAAAATATTCAATACATGCTTGTATTAAAAAAGCCCTACATATTATATCCACGTATAGTTCATGTTATGTTTTCGCTCTTTTATTGTGCGTTTTATAATATTAATAATAGGTATACATAAATAAAATATAAACAAAAATCCTTAGTGCTCATAACTATCTCAACATTTTGTAATTTCTCTCTGTATATTAAATCTTTTTTGTATATTCTCATATGTTAAGTGTCCTCGGCACATTTTAAAATTATTTGTTATTGTTTATAATGTAAAAAAAAGAATAACTAAATCAACATGTATATTGTATGTAAAAGGGAAAAAAATGCTTTACTCGTGTTCAAATGTTATTGTCTACAGAGACAAAAAACCTTACAATATAACTTTATGAAACATACAAGCTTAATGAATTATCTTTAAAAAATACATGTGTGTAATAAAAATGAATTAATTTAAACATTAGTACGATTTCCTAGCAGTACCTACTAGTAGATATAGGAAAGAATACGATATATATTAAAATGAAAAGAAAATAAGTTGTTCAGGAGGTATTTTATTCAATTTTTTAACGATTTGTTCATACTGTGATTTTTTTTGTCAGAAATTTTACATAATTTAATTAGACATTATTAATTTACTTAGATTAGTCACCTGTACACAATTTTATTATAATATCTCGCCTATCATCTGTGAAATAATAATACATGTTACCTATGTTCGGGTATGTAAAAAGACTATGAGATATACAAATTATTAAACAATATTATCTAAGTCTTAAGTCATTACAAAAATGTCATAATATCGTCATAGTACATAACCAATAAATTATTATGACCTACGAATACTTATCACGTTTCTGATTTATTGTTTTTTCATACATTTAACATTTTATAATAATTTAAATTACATATTATTTAACTAACAATTATACCTACCGTTGAGATTAAGTACACAACATTTTACTTAATCGTACAATACAAAATAATTACCTTAAAGTTAATGTATTGCGATAGTTAAATCATTGAGTTGATTCGTAATACTGCAGACAATAAAAATGTCGAAATGATAAAAACACATGGTGTGTTTTTCAAATAGGTGGTTTTAAGTTTTCGATTGAATCCTTCTTGCATTTAGAATTTTAAAATGAAATTTTACAGTTATGTTTATAATGTATCTCCATCATCTTTCATAAAAAATGTATTAACAATAACATCCACCGCCAAAATAATAATATTGATAGCCAAACAGACGTTATTGAGAAGGTCTGCCTTCTTGTGATCCTCGGGTTTGTTGAGATCAAGAAATGAGCCCAAAATAACAAACAGCACGCCAACAGAAACCTTAGTTTTGTGCAGACGCCAAAATGAAAAAAGAACAATAAAATAAATAAATAAAATTCTTGTAAAATAAAAACAAAAAATGCAGAAAATAAAATAAAGATTCATTTAAAATTAAAAAAATACTTACCACAAAGTTAAACAATAATTAAACTTTATAAAAATATTTATGGCATTAGAATGGCAAATGTAAAAAAATCAAACCCTTTTAAAGTTTTTGATTTTAAATGGGGAGCTCATCCCCAATTTATATTTTTATGTAAGTAAGTTCAATAGTAAATTAATGTAGTGTTTTCTACTTAATTAAACATATATTAATTAAGCGGAAAACTGCTTCGTACCCGTATATTCACTAAGTACTTATATTATTTTAAAAACTGATCATTAACGGGTTTTAAAAAAGACTAAACTCTACGAAATGGTTGGTAAACCTTTGAAAAAAGAACTTGTTATAAAAAATACTAATGTTACTTATTTTTCGAGCTTCTTCTGATTACTATTTAATTAGTTAAAAATAATACCAATAACACAGGTTGTGTTTGATTTTTTTTATAAACATCTCTGCATAATAACCGCATCAATCATGATGCAGTTATTGTAGAAAAAAACAACACGTATGGCCACAAGTCGGTAAAGTTAGCAAGTTTTTAAAGTTATTGTTTGAATTTTTTACTCTTTATTGAAGAATACGTTAATCATGATATCAAGAACAAGAATGACAATATTGATAGCCAAGCACACATTGTTGAGTATTTCTGCTTTCTTGTGATGGTCCGGATTATTGAGGTCATAGAAGGATCCCAGAATGACAAAAATGACCCCAGCACAAACCTTGAGTGTAGAAGAAAAGAAAAGAAAAACAAAATAAAGCAGAAGAAAAAGAATAGAAAGAATACACAGAAAGTAAAGAAAAAAACAGGAAAGGAAGAAATAATAGTCGACCAAGGTAGTAAACTTCATAGATACTTGGAGTTTTCCACGCCAGTGACATCTCAGAGATATCAACAATTAAAATATAGTTTTTTTTTATTCAAACAATTTATTCAGGGTTAAAATATTTTGTTTACGAGAGTTTATAACCTTGGCATTGAAAAAAATCATATTAGAAAGTGCAAAATAGATCGGTACCCAATACCCACACATTTATAAAAGATTTAAATGTTATTTGTGTTGTGTTATCTTAATTCGATGAGGTATGAAATTCAATGAAAAATAAAACGTCGCGAATAGAAAAAAACAAGAAAAACACAATAAAAAAAAAACCATCTTAAAGAAGATTGAGGTGTATTGTCTTTTTCATAGTTTCAGATTTTATTTTCTTGCTTCGAATGATAAAAAAAATACCACAAAATCCCACGCTTGATATTATGCAAACGAAGCTTAGAGTAGTACCTAAGTAGTATTATATTTATACACCGTAAAAAAGGACACAAGAGAACTCGGAATCATCATAGAACCCGGTTTGACTAAAAGTATTTTCTGTTAAAGGAGGAATTCGCATTTTCAACAGACAGTGCCGGATCAAGACCAAAGCTCATTTTAATGACGTCACAAAATAATGCACCGGTGACCAGAGCGAGGGAAATATGATTCAAAATGGCTGCGATTGTCCGTTCCTTTTCTCCCTTGTTGATATTCAAAACTGATAGTGTAACTGCCAATATTGCAGCACTCACCTGTTTTCCGAAAATTTTACATTAATTTACATAGCGATTATAACAATAATGAATGATTCGATACATAAACGAGTTTACCAAGAAAATAAATTCAAATGAATTATCTCAAATTTCAACAATCAGATCTAAGATAAGTAGACAGCATATCAATGTATTTTTTATGACAAGTATTATGATTCAAAGAAACTACTTTATTTAAAAGGACTAATTACACGTTTATGACAAATGTATTAATTTGATTAGTTTTTAAAATAATAATACATTGATAATTAATATCAGATAAGTACCCAGGTATTTGATAATGCAAAAATCGGATGAAATAAAAAAATAAATATTTCAGAACTCTTTGAAATAAATACCAAATATTTAAATTGTACAATACAGTTAAAGAACAACATAAGGTGTTACTCTATGTTAGTATTTTTTTGTAAGCGAAGATTATCATGACTGCAAAAGCTTTTGTCTGAATGAAGAAAATACAGTTCACAGAACATAATTGAAATAAATTGTTGAGTATGATAAAACAGAACGCTGTAATCTATAAGAATTTTAATTCAAGATATTCATTATAAAACCGTTCTTGGCTGTTCATTTCTAAAATCCCTCTGCAAAACAAGGGGGTGATTGGAGTATTCAATACCAAATCCAGAAATGATTACATTCACAATTGATATTAAAAAAACAAAAATAAGAATGACATCGTTCAAAATAGTGGCAGCAGTTAGATCCCGATTTTTGTTGATGTTCAATCCGCCAATAATTATGAATAACAACCCCACGACCATCTGTAGAAATACAAATAGTTGAATACTTTGATTGGCTACATCTCCACAAAGCTAACAAAACAGAATTCGGTGCTATGTATATATTATGATTTTCATACTTGGGCGTATCGATAGGTGCATGCACAGATAGATTTTAGTAATTAAATGAAATTGTATTAACTGCACTTATTTTATCGATTATAATCCAACAGTTTGAGCATGGATCGCAAACGGCAGGATAAACAGAGTTAAAGTGGTTTAAGTGCAATGGATACAAGCATTTGCGGCACTAACACTTATTAGATAAGTATCGCTCTCTATAGGTTTAGTTCAAAACAGAGCCAACAAAGTAAAACCTTCGAATCTTGATTCATTTTGACAATGAGTTAAAATGCAATGAGCTTAAAATATTCAAATTATAAAATCAATTGATGACTGTCATAAACCACAAAATGACCTATATTCTTTATTATTCTGGTGTCATGAAAACGACTTTTTTTTATATAAATAAATGTATGTCTATTAAATTTACAAGAAAAATAAATAAAACCGTTTTCAATTATTCAATCGATAACACAATTTTAGTGAACGTCGAGACAATTCGAGATCTTGGGATACTTTTTGACAACAAATTTAAATTCAAACATTGCATTGATCACATTTCCAAGAAAGCGTCCAAAATCTGTGGATTTATTTTGCGAATACCTAAGCCATTCAAAAGCCCAAAAATTTCAATAACATTGTATAAATAATTTGTTCGTAGCTTGCTTGAATTTAATTATATACTATGGTCTCCTAATTATAATATTCATCTAACGCGGATTAAATCGGTGCAACGTAAATTTTAAAATAGTTAATATTTGGAATTGGATCAAATACTTTTATAACTAACTATTATAATCGTCTAGAGTACTTTCATATCTTTAGTTTAGAATTCAGAAGGATTTTGGTCTGTTTGATATTCTTGCACAAATTAATTTCTAACTGTATAGATGCCCATGATATTCTAGCTCAGATTAACCTTGTTGTACCTCACCGTAACTTGCGTACTAATGCTGTCTTTGCTGTGGGAAATTATAAAACCGACATCGGATTCTTTTCTCTTTTGTCAAGGATCCTCAGAATAGTGAACCAAATCACATTGAACGGTACTGTCAATGTGTTCCTACAGCAAAGGCAAGCATTCAAGAAGCAAGCGGTGTTCTCACTCCGGAACTCTTGACTCGCGACGACACACTTGCCATGTCCGCCTAGATTATGCCACACATTTTGTAAATTTAAATAGATTTTAAGATTGTTGTAAAAGTGTTATAATAAAGTGTTATATATACCCATTAATGCCACTTTGTTAGGGCTTTCGTAAGTTTGTTGATTGGCTTAAAAAAATATAAACAAATGAGTTGGGCCTTAAAATACAAAAATTAAAATAAATATCCAAATAAAAATATGTTGAGTTTCTTCAGTGAAATTTTTTGGTGTAGGTACTTCATTTTAATAATGATAAATATTTAACTAAATTAGATAAGGATGCTGAACGAAATTGAAATGTATCAATTATATTTAAATATGATGTTTGGTAGTACCTAAAGTACTCGATTTTCAACAATTGACATGTAAAATTATTTGTGCAAAAACCCATCAGTATGCACAATATTTCCAACTGGATCCTTAATGCATTAATTTCGGTTTAATTTTTTGTCCATATCCAGCTTGAGTTTAAAAGTTAAATTGTTTTAAATAATTAGATGGAACGTCCAGAATCCTACCAGCAGGACTTTGCGACCTATCGAGGAGGCACATTTTTCGTTATATGAGGATTTCTAGATCTGCTAGCAGAATGAAGTTTTTTAAAAAAAGTAGTGCGTCTCTTTCTGAATACTTGAGTCATGTTTGTACGATCACAAACCGAAATTCTGTAAGCACTCGTATAAAATGTGGCTCCCGCGTACGGGCAAAAGCTACATTTTTTGAATAAAAAAAATAGCGAAAACACTCGATACACATCATACCATAAAAATAGTCCTAGCAGGACCCGTTCCCCCTGTTGTCCTTCTGGAAGTGCCTTCTGAAGAACACGGTGTTGGACATTCTATCATTGAAGGTTCAACAATTTATCTTCAACGTTTTAAAGTCTATTCAAGATGAAGTATACATTAAAAAATATATGTTGTAAAACCAAACTTTGTAATTACTCGCAGGCCAAATAGTGGCCAGTGTATGTATATAAGTAAATACATAATATGTTATTATTCCAAGTTAAAGGATGCGTATTTAGCAACGGATGGATCAAATGCTGAAATCATTAAATTCAATGCCGTAATTACAAATGAACATCCCGTTGTCGAGTAATTAATAATGTTGGCTGAGTTATGGTAGGATGGAATATGTAATCTGCAGTCTCTCATCAGGTTTAGTGACAAGCAAACTATACCCATCCCCACCTAAAGAAATCGAAATGTCGTATTAATTCAAATGTCAAAGAAGTAGAAAATCATAATCTAATCAAACCTTTATTATCATATTAACTAATAACTTCTTTTTTTATGATGCGTACCTATCTATTTTAATAGCTTAAACTTTAAGATTTCCGAATGACTTCAATTTACCAAAATGCAATACTTAACAATTCTAGCGAAATAAATAAACTTTAATAGATTCCTTTCAGTCATCAAGGAAATAAAGCAGTTGAAAAAACAATACACTTAAAAAAACAACAGGAAAGTAAATAAAACTGCAATTATTTTATTATATTATCCATATGCTCAATTGATATAAAATAATATATATGGTAGTTTATGTCTCTCTCCAACACAAGAGCTTGCCTCTTTTTAAAAGGCATAGTGTAAACTAAAAGAAATATATTGAAGTATGCACCTACCTACGTTGTTATATTTTTTATAATTTATGTATATTAAATTCATCATCATTATACCCCATTTTCAATCAGTGGTCCACAGGGAACTGCATTAGTAAACCAAATGCAGCGTTGTTCAAAATAGGGTTTTATTCTTTCAGGTGCCAATCCAGATACAATGAAATATTGCAGTTAATTTAAAACTGTAAAACCAATATTTCACGTCCACCATGCCAGGAATTGAACCCAGAACCTCAAGAATGGTAGGCGAATGCACCAACCACTATTCGATTTTCTTTTTCGGTATTTTTACCTAAGAGCAGTCATCAAGGCGAAAGCACTCGTCCAGAGTTCTGGTTCTATTTTAAACACAAAACTGTATTCTTTATCCGCTTGAACACAGAGAAACATACTAAATAAATAAAGTAATTCCGATAATGTAGTTATGGTAGTTATCCGTGGCTCTATCCCACTGGGTTCCTCTTGGGTAGCTTGGGACCAATAGTTTGCAACTTAGAAGGGATGGGTCTACACTGACCCATTCTTTCAGACTGTTAAGGGGTTTCATCGATAACTCGGCCATTTTAGAGAGTATCAATTTTTATGTTCCTGGGCTGGTATTCCGAACGCGTTTACAGCGCGCTATAATCCGTATTTAGTACGTAAAAACGCGCTATACCGCGCTATAATTTCGTTTGGAATACCAGCCCTGATGGCTATCTCCGACAGCGTCAGCACAGACTGTTTTACCTCCCGGTTTCCAGAACCAACCTGCCTTTGGTCATGCCGATTGGAAGATCAGTCAAGCAGCTGAACATTATCACTTTGGAGATCGACATCTTTCACATTAGTGAAACTATGTTTAAGAGGAAAATACTCTTGCTATTAGAGAGTATTATACCTTAATAATGTCGAACCATTGCTCAAGGGTTCTTGGTTTGATATAAAGTTCCAATTTAACGTCTTAAATCCTTTGTTATTTGTTATGTTACTTTGTGAATAAATAATTTGAATAATAAATTAATAATTATAAAACAAATAGGTAAACAAAACTAGCATGAAATTCTTTGTATTCCTTGTACGTCAGAAGAAAATCAGGGGCGGATTGTTTACTAACAAATAACAGTAAACATTCAATAAAAACAATTATTTACATTAGCGATTCAATTATCAATTAGACCCTGACATCTATCGTAAGCTCTGGGATTTATGTACATTCAGGTTATGCATGCATATATTAAAATCCAAATAATACATACGTATAAATCAAATAATAGGTAAAAGGTACTAATTAAAGTGATTCAATTTGTTTGTGTAGATAAGTATCTACATAATATATATGCCTCTATCTACTGATAGCTGATAATATTGTTTCGATATGATTTTAAAAAAATACGCAAGTAAGTAAAGTGGTATGCTTAACAATTTCCATGATTTTGCTTTTGATGGATATTGCGGTACATGGTAAATGAGGAAGTTCAGCCCTACATGAAGTTAGATATAAAAGCGTTCTTAGGAGTACGCGCGGTAAAAAATAGAGTAGTAAAAATGTATGAAAATAATAATAAAAATGATTTTGAAAACAATTTTGCATGACGTCACTAGTTCTTCCGAATCAATCTTCCGGTGATAAGAGAGTTGCGATAGATTTCCAGCTTACGGTAAATCAACTGATCAATTAGCAGAACTCGTCGAGAAGAAAGGGAAGATAACTTGAGACAAAGTAATTTAAAAAATACAAAAAAAAAATTGCTTGGTTTAATAGTCAATTAACAAATAATAAATACGAACAAAAACAGCGAACTTCCTTATTTCTTCTACATTATACTTGTAATACACAACATTATTTGTATTGGTTTGGGGTAGGAGCAACTAAAGATAATATAATTAATAGGAGAACAGCAAAGTAGGATTTTAAAATAGTCTATCAATGTCTACGAAATATATACATATTATAAATCTATATATTAATATATTTATCACCTTATTCTATCTATACACTGTTTGCATAAACGACACCGTTTACGCTGTATTTTAAGCATTTTTTGTAACACGATAGGCCAAAAGGCCCAATAACAGTGATTACAAGCTTGAAAAATTTCACATTAAAATTTTTGTGATCTCATCGGGAGTCGAACCTGACACCTCTATGCGTGAGGCAATCGCCTTGGGTCTAAGATATTACTCCACGGTAGCTATTTTATTGTGACACGATTTTACGATAATTAGGGCCACCTTTTCCATAAGGGCACACGGGGCACGAGCCCAGGGCCCCTGGCCTGATGGAGGCCTCGAAATTCTAAAATGGCCCATTTCTAAAAGCCTCAACATCCGTGTATGGCCTAAGACAGCCCTGACGATAGTCAATTGAAGTGGAATTTCTAAGGTAACTAATTTTCGACATTTCTAAGAAATCAGATTAATATCAGAAGCTAAAATATCAGTCTTATTATTGTTTGTCTACTTATCAAGTAACGATCAGATATTTTTTTATCAACATTCTTTACTAGTTACCAAATTTACGAAATTATTCATTATTGTGACTAATTTCACCGAGTAACCTAATCAAAAATAAATAAATAAAAAATAGATAATTGTACATTTTGCGGTCACTGTCCAAATCGTATTGTTTAAAACCGAATAAAATCGTAAATAGTAATAAAGATGTCCTTCTATTTCTTTTGGAATTTTCCGGGTATTGTTTTCTTTAGACATGTCTTCAGTGAAAAATATTTCCTCCATATGCGTGTCCATATTATTTATTACCTTTCCACGATAAATCTATTTAAAAGTATTTTATCATTTCGTTTCACGTCGATATCAAGTTTAAAAAAAGTTTCTCAGAAAAAATTGCAAATCTTTCAACTACGGTTTAATGAAAAAACTGATTTTATAAAGAAAATTATGTGTAGAAATTATTCGTGATAGATATTTTTTGAGGACATGTTGTTTAATTAGATATCCACTGCAGATAAGACAGGAAACAGTTAAAAAGAAAAGAAAAATTTAGTGAAATTTGGCAGAAAATACAGAAAGAGAGATAAAGAAAAGTGAATAATACAGTGGTGCGATTCTGAATGCTCTGAGAGTAGAGAGCGTTCAGAAGCCCAATCACAAATAACTATCGACGTGCTTAAAAACATGCTAAGCATTTGAGCGATCACAATGAACAATAGTGAACATGCTTAAATTATCGCAGTTATAAGTCAACGCGTGTGTAATCTCTAAGTCAACGCTCGTGTCGGTTTGTTTTTTGTTTTCCCCGTAAATAAATACAGTTCACTGGCAAAAAATCGGCGTTTACTATAAAAAATAATACAATATCTTGCATTTGCAAAATAGTAAGGTAATAAGTATCTAATACAAAAAAGTTAAAATTAAATTACAATGACCGTTTTTCTTGACATTTGGCATGGCAACCGCCGGCTAAATACAAGGAATAGTATGATAAATAGACAAATAAAAATAGCAGTTTTGAAATATTTTCCATATTTACACCGGGGAAAATCAAATATGTGATTGCGCAGCAGGATTATACGTCGCGAAACGTAAATATTTTGACATTTAATATAAGGTGTTCACGGATGTTCCATTGTGATCGTGAATACGATAAACAACCATTGTGAGAAATTGTTGTCAGGTCGCTTATTAGCACGTCTATAGTTGTTTGTGATTGAGCTACAGAATAGCACTGCAAGACGTGATACAAGTAGATGAATAATATAGGTGCATAACGGGGCAAGCTTTTACGTGAGGATAATAATTATTCTTTGTTTTTTTCTTATCTTTTAAATATTAGGTTTATAATATAAGATAGCAATGTATTTATTGATATATTGAGCTAGAATTATGTACAACAATCTAGCATTCATTGTTGTTTTTAGTAGTTGTTTAAAATATCAAGATAAGTAAAAAATATATTAAAAAAATTACCCAGCTTATAAAAATTCACCGCAGTAGCAAAGCGTAATAGTTTTAACTAAATAAGCAAGAAGCGACAATTTACGTTTTACTAGGATCAAAACATGTTGTTGTTTTGTCTCCTATTTTTCCTTACCTGTAAAACTATTGATACCGTAATTAATGTGAGCAATAGGGTATAAAACTCGTGTTTTTCTCCAACTTGCAAGATATATTTTAATTGAGATGCATTCGCTGTTAGGAGGGCAATGTCTAACATCCCCTGGGCGATCGTCTTCTTTGTAGCGTATCTGTTAGCGTCAAGTCCTTTTATCTGAAAGATGACAAAAGTGTTAACAGAGGCTTACGATAATCATAAGCGGTCATTTAGACATAGCAACAAAATGGTTTATCAAAATAATTTTATCGATGAACTAATCAATTCATGAAAATATCACGAGACTGAAATTTATTGCAACGTAAAGAGGAAAACATTTTTGAGCAGGGAATATGGGAGTCAAGCCATTTACAAGGCTTATGACCTGTCTTTGGTTGGTTTGAGTGGGCACTTTACACACTGTGTAACATTCACCATTCTGCCTATGTTTAAACATCCACATTTTTTCATTAATTGACTTTTTTTGAGTGAAATAGCTGAAATCATTATTGATAGGTGTGAGATTAATTTTCTTGAATTATTTATCTTAATAAGCAACGCCAACGCCTGTAAAGAAGTATAAAAATTGAAAATTATTTTCAAGTGTTGCCTGATGCGTAAGACTGACCACCTCAACTTTCATTTTTAAAAAAGTCCTAGATACAAAGCCTTTGGAAGGAATCTATGATGATATTGTAAATGTATGTAATATTGTAAGTAAACCAACTGGCCCAAGAAGGAGTTTAACAATTGTAAAATCGTTTTCAGGCGTTGTCTAGTATGTAAAATTATCCAATCGGACGAATCTCTTCGTAACAAACAACAATAAAGGTTTCAGCTCTTTTACTTCATTAAAATCAACAGATGGAAGAATCGAAGAAATGTAAAGAACACAAAGGCAGACTTGTAAATGTTACACACTGTGTAAAGTGGCCACTGAAACCAGCCAAACCAGGTCATAATCCCTGTTAATGCTTAGACTGCTACATTTCCTCTTCTGGAATGTTCCTCTCTCTTGTAATTTATTTATAATGTATCAGTTCACATTTACCCGTTGCGTAAGGTTTTGATTTATCAAAATTAAAAAAAAAAAAAAGTTTTTTGAACTGGACAGGAACCCGTTTTTTCAATTTTTTCAAATCTGTCGATTCAAACAGTTAAAAATCGATTTTATACGAACCTACGACAAAGGCACATTTTGTCAATTTATTGTCTCACTTTGTTCTATTACCTTTCTAATTTATATGAGAACTTTAAAAAGGAAAAAAAAATAGGACGAAATCGAGTAGGTATATTAAAAAAAAAAACTAAATAGAAACAAAGCCTTTACTATTTTTTTAAGATCTACAGTTTTTGGCTATGTGTACTTAAATTGAAATCCCGCGATCAGAAATTAATTATATTCTAGATTCCGTAAACTAGGTCAGACTGACACATGACAATAATTAGTACATGGTTTATCTTACAAAGATAATTTGTCAACAATGTTTGATTATGTCCAAATGCTTGCAGACTGGCTGGATTTCCTCCCCAGGGAGTTGTTCATATTTAAATTTATATCAACAGAGAGAGAAAATTTTTGAGAAGAGGACATGGAAGACTAGGCATTTACAGGGCTTGTGACCTGTGATTGGCTGGTTTAAGTGGCCACTTTACACACTGTGTAACATTCACCATTCTGACCAAACATTGTTGAATTACTACCTGGTAAAAGGAGAAGTGTAAAAATTGGAAAATTGTTTTCAGGCGTTGCCTAGTAGGTGATTTGGTTCAGCCGTATGAATCTCACCCACGTGATAAAGGTTTTAGCTCTTTTACTTCACAAAAGTCAATAGATGGAAGATTTGAGGTGTGGATGTTCAAACATGGTCAGAATGGTGAATGTTACACAGTGTGTAAAGTGGCCACTTAAACCAGCCAATGACAGGTCATAAGCCCTGTAAATGCCTAGACTTCCATATCCCCTTCTCAAAAATTTTCCCTCTCTGTTGATATAAATTTTAATAATTTGTCAAACTTACCCAGTATTTTTTAATCAAAATTACATTTTTTAAATATAATTATGTGTCTTATGACGTAATTGGTCAAGACATAATTAACTTTTTAATTATTTGATTACCAATCGGTTTCTGAGCTACTGCGTGCTCCTTTATTTATTTATCTTATTTTATTAACATAAACGGCAAATCTGCCTTTTACAAAAATTTATAATACTAACATATTTGGCTTAATATTTTATTTTTTTTAAACATAAATTTCCTTATACCCAAGATTTATATTAAAAAAATAACCTAAAAATTATACAGCATATTCAGTAGTAAGTTCAAACAATTCAAGAATAAATGTAAAAAACAAAATGAAATAATAAAACATTCTACAGTAATACAACAAAAAAATCACAAGTACTGTTTTATACAGCTGGGCAAAGTGAACAAAAAACTGTATCTATTATGAAATGCATGAATAAATAAATATAATTACTATTCACCATCTTTGAAAACGTTCAAAAGGTTAATTCTATAGGAACAATACCCTATTTTGCCAATTCCTCCTTCATCAAGATTTATTACAGCAATGTTTTGGGGATGTCCAAATGTTTGCTGGAAGATTATGCCCTTTAAATTCCTAGACTTCCATCTTCCCCTCTCAAAAGGTTTTTCCTTTCTGTCGCAACAAATTTAGATCTAAATAACTCCCTAGGGAGAAAATTCAGCCTGTCTGCAAACGTGTGGACGTACTGAAAACATTATTGTTTAAACTAACTGGTATAAGAAGAAGTATGAAAATTGGCAAATCGTTTTCAGGCATTGCCTAGTAGGTGAATGAAGAACTTCAGCTTTACGGGAAATTGGATACAAAAAATTATAGCATTAAATTGTACGGCAAAGTTTCTTAAAAATGTATGAAGAAATAATAAAAAAATATTTTAATAAAAACAAACTACTTTGAACGACGTCACTACTTCAACAAATGATAAGAGACTCGTGAAAGGTTTCCGGTTTACGGTAAGTGAACGGACCAATCGACAGAACTGACCGAGAAGAAGCGGAAGAGAACTTGAGACGTCACACGCGGAGTAATTTTAGAAATACAAAACTTTAAAAAATCATAGCCCTGATAATACGATACATAATTTGTAATTTCTAAAAATCACTGAATTTCCTCATTGGTTCAGCCGGATGAATATCACCCACATGATAAAGGTTTTAGCTCTTTTACATCACAAAAGTTAACAGATGGAAGAGTTAAGGAAATGTGGGTGTTTAAACATAGACAGAATAGTGCATGTTGCACAGTGTGTACTTGGAATGGTGAATGTTGCACATTGACTACTTAAACCAGCCAATGTCAGGTCATAAGCTCTGTAAATGCCAAGACTTCAATATTCCCTTCTCAAAAGGTTTTCCCTCCCTGTTGCAACAACTTAAAATTTATTACCTCCATATTATGTATTTGATTTAGACAGACACTGTTAAAATAAATAAAAAAAAACGGCAGTTCTTTTTATACGGTTCGAAATAAAACAGTAAAAGAATTAAATTTAATTAAAAATGCGTAAAAGTAATATCGGCTTCGTGGTGTAATGGTCAGCGTGTTTATCTACCGTGCAAGAGGTTCGGGTTCGATTCCCGACATGGTTGATATGAAATATTTATTTTAAAGGGTGTTTTTACACTAAAAATATTTTATAGTCCCTGGACTGGTACCTGGAGCGTCAGACTGATCATCTTACCTTCATGCAACAAACAATATCAGGATACGCTGCGATTGGTGTGCCGGCGCAGTGCCCTATGCATCATTAGGCGCGGAAAGGGAAAAAATATGAAAAGTAATAAAATTACAGTATCCCTATAGCGTACATTGAAGAACTGTTACATAAAAATAGAAAACTCTAAAAATTAACAAATTTACTCATAAATTTTTTGACTTTTATATCGTTGTGTTTTTTTTAACACTTTTTTCAGTGCTCGTAAGCTTTACGGCTTTTAACTTTTTAAAATAAGTTTCTGTTTCGGCTAAAAATCTTTTTTCGGTCAGTCACTACCAGTTGGAGCATGGTCCACTCCTGATCCTGAGACATTTGCGGAAGCCACGAATTTTTCGACAAACGTGCAAGCATTCCAAATTTATTATATTATTTTGTTTCTTAATTTTTTTTACGTACGTTTTTTGATTATTTTTTTTATTTGGGAAAAAACAACAGTTTTTACATATATTACATACAGAAAATAAGAATACAAATGAGCGAAAATTGTGAAAACTGTCAATAAAAAATTTCCACAGTGGTGTAAATATTGATTAAGTGCATTATCGATATCAAAATATAAAATATTATGATTGATTATTGTTTATTTTATTTATATTCTTCAGTAACCTAATACATAATACTTTTTTCTCAATGATTTTTTTGTTTAAATGTTATTACTTACGATGTTTAATATTTTTAAAAGCATGTCAAAAATGTGTCTTTAAATAAGAAGCAAAAATGAGGAATAATTAGTAAATGATTATTATCATTTATATTAATTAATTTCGTCGTGACGTAGTTGGTTATATTCGACGCCGCCGCCGACTGTGAAATTGGCGTCGCATGTTTGGTTCCCGCCCGTTGTAAGAACAAAAATCTAAGAAAGATTTTTCTCAATGAGGAAGTTCAGTGGTTTTAAAAAAATATATATTTCAAGACGCTTGACTCACACACGGAAGGTTCCGGGTTCGATTCCAGGCGAGAACACAAAAAAAGTGATTTTTTTCAAGCCTGGGTGTTATATAATGTAATTCATCACTGTAATTGGGTCTCCTGGCCTGTTGTGGTGCAAAAATCAAGAAACTTTGCCGTAAAATTTAATGCTCTAATTTTTACCGCGCGCAAGAAATATTTTTTTGCATCCTGCTGCGAGATATTGCATAGATTTGTATACTACTAAGCGTGTTGTCCAGATGCCCTTTGAAATATATGTATGTTTATGTAATATTATTAAATTGTTATTTTTGCTATTATTTTATTATGTACGTGCTTCCACTTTCCATTATGTTGTATCCCAACCCAACACAGGGCCCTTGGCCTCATAGAGTTTGGGATACGTTATTATTGTATTTTTTGTTAAATGCATGTATTTGTATGAATAAATAAATAAATTAAAAAAACGATTTCCCGTAGGGCTAAAGTTTCTCATTAGTCCGAGTGTTGTGTTGTATTTTTAATAACCTTTTTCCACCCCTTCTCTCTTACTTGCTGACAAGTCTCTAAAATAAAGGCTTAGCGGGTTATCCTGTTTTTTAAAACTGGAAAGTCGTTTTTGGTTTTTTATTTGTGTAAGAGGTGTAGGTAAGGGTTGTATTGTTCCCAATACAACACCTACCTACTGGCCACAAGGTACCCCCACATACCTAGACCAACAGGCCATTCTTCAGCTAGCCTCCTCTGTAGACACTTGTCCACTTGTTACTATTGTTCCTCTGTATATCTTGTAAATATACCATAATAAGTAAAAAGAAGAGTTTAAATACAAGACCGCCAAGGCCACCCCATAACAATTTGTTAGTTCCCTGAGTTTGTAAGTATTATTTTTAAGCATATAAACGTAAGACAATCACAAATACTGAAAAGCAAATAACTCTAGTTTGTCTACATCGAAAACACTTAAAATATGAATAATTATTTTAAAATTACTCTTTGTACAGCATCCAGGGTGATGACTGCCATTCTACTGACAGCAGCACCATCTGTGGAATCATCCTGTTGTGTCTGATTATTAAAATCCTCATTTTGAATGTCCTTCATGGTAAAGAGATCTTTTAGACGCGCAACACGCACTTCACAAAATATACGAAATATTGTTTGGATGAGTCAACTTTATTTCGCAAGCACTGACTTATTTCAGAAGACACCAACTGCTACCGATTTGATCGCTTCTAACAAACTGACCAAAA
This sequence comes from Micrasema longulum, assembly GCF_059751315.1. Lineage (NCBI taxonomy): Eukaryota > Metazoa > Arthropoda > Insecta > Trichoptera > Brachycentridae > Micrasema > Micrasema longulum. Next base: position 613,940 of record NW_028278023.1, read on the forward strand.
TGTTAAGCCATTGCGGTAGATATTGATGTAACATTCGTTTGCAATAAATATATCATATTTTGATTGTCGCGATATCATTTTATCTGATAAAATTCTTTAATGTTTTTTATAAACGGTAAATTACTAAGTTTATGACCGATATCAAAATTTCCTTATAGTTATTTGTCTTCCAAACAATGCCATATTTTTACTAAATAGGTAGGTATGGGCAAACAAAAGAATTTTTGGAAAGCCACAGAAAAGATGGGTCAACGACATTGCCTCTATTGTCGGTAAAACGTGGATGATGAAAGCGGGTGATAGGAAGGAATGGAGACGTTTGGAAGAGGCCTTTATCCAGCAGTGGAGAGAATAAGGCTACAGAAGAAGAAGAAGAAGAAGGTAGGTATATGTATATTCCATAATAATTTTTACACGAATTTCTTTTGTAAAAATACATGAATAAATAATAGATTTTTCCAATATGATACACACATTCACAAAATATATTTTTTTTTCTGACCTTGCCTAATATTGCGAGTGCACTTTATCGAAAAAAAAATTATTTTACATGAATTACTAGTACATTTAACTTTTAAAACACTAACAAATTCCTAAATATGTACAGGATTTAAATTTTATTAGTCAATATTAGGTTAGTGCATAGGAAACAGAACCCCGACAAACACTAGGTACTTGGGCGCGTTCAAGAAACACTATGATATTATAATAATATTAATTCACAAACCTCATTTGAACCTTGTAAAAAGGCAGGAGAAAATATAATCTTTTGTTAATCCTTTTAATTAAGAATTCGTCCTTTTTGAGTGTAGGTATGCAAAATACATAGGACTTCATTTTTTATTATATCTCTTCCAGACCAATGCCGAGATGAATGCAGCAATTTTATTAAAAATAATAATTGCTTTTTTATTTTAAAAATAAATCATCAAATGTAAATTTTGAATCGAAAAATTTTTGTAAGGTAAATTATGATATTTGTTTCAATATGTTCATATAGATTATGTATAACTTACCTAATAATTAGGTGTTTATATTGTTTATTATACATACATAAATAAGCGTTACGAAACAAAAATGATTAGGAAAAATAATTATTGATTATAAAAATCTGTTGCAATAATTATTTCTAATGTCTGTGTATCATCATTTTATATTCAGACGTTTAATTTTCATTACATAAAAAAACATTAATCGAGTGTAATTAACAACTTTCCTGTAATGCCCACTTAACCTGTCAGATATGGAGGTTGATTGATATTTATTTAGTCAAGATCGACTTATTTACTGTAAATATCTTTTTTTTTCTTTTGTGTTGTTCTATCGGAAAATTGGGAAACGATTGCATACGTAATAATTCAATACACCAGTCTGAATTTGTTAACTTTGTGTTTTGTGACGTGTGACGACCATTTTGAAACTATCATGATTAATATTGTTTTATAGATGGAGGCCCAAATCTTCGGTCTAATTTTATGTTAAAGTTGTCTTTATCATCGCAAGAATGCTATTTATTTTTACAATTTCTAACCGAAAAGAAATCCATGGCTAAAATGTGTAATTATTGGGACAATTATTTCATTATTCTAATTTATCCTCATAAGATAAAAGTCACCATGGCAGTCAAAAGAAACTTCGCATGGTGATATGTACCTCGATTTTTATAGGGCATCTTTGTAATCAGTTAAATTAAAGCTCATGTTGAGGGTGTTGAGGCTCTGATTACAGGTTTTATGATTATAGCAATTATCGTTTTGGATTAGAAGCTGCAGCACTCTTAATAATGGATTAATTTTAATGAGCTGCAGTATTTTGACTATTCAAAGGTATAATAAAAATATATTTATTTATACATCAATGGTTCAAAGAATAATCATGTATTACATAATATGAAATAATAGAATTATTAAAACTAAACAATTTAGTAAAAATATTATAATACAAAAACCAAAAAAGGAAAAAAGAAACATAACATCTCTAAATAAAAGATAACAATAACCATGAGAAAATCTTATGTTCTAAATATAAATATAACACAGTAAAGTTGAGAATAACTTGATATTAATAATTTAAAAAATAATACAACTTTAGTACTTTCAAAATTACAAGTTTTTTAGACCAATAAAATAAAAAATAAAAAAAACTAAAATTAACTAAAGAATACATTTATTTGGTGAAATCATCTTTATCAGTTGGTTGAAAGAAGTTTGTTTTTAACAATTTGTTTTAAAAAATCCTCCTAATTTAAATATTATCTGTATAGGTAGGTATCGTACAATTATTTCGTGTATAGTAATAATTTGCGTATTAAATAATGATAAAAAAGATAAAACGAAAAAATTCCATATCATTTGATTTGGGTAGCTTTTCCTGCCACATTAGCCATATCGACGATGGAAACGAAAAAGTTCGTAAGCGACATATGGCATCTTTAAAGAAAAGCCAATTAAAGTTTTTTTTAATGAAAAAATTTCATAATTCACATGAAAATTTAAAATGAGAGATTTTTTGCTATCTAAAAAAAATTTGTCGCTTACGAACTTTTTCATTTAATTTTTTCATCATGGTCTCAACATGTACCGTATCGAAGGCTTTTTTCAAATCTAAAATTACTCCTGTGATTGGAATCTCAGTATCCATGTTTGTTTGTATATAATTTATTAAATTTACTAGGGCGGTTCCGGTTCCTTTTTTTTCCTGAAAGCCGCGTTGATTGAGAGATAGTATATTGAGATTTTTTTATATGATCCATTAATCTCTTTTGAGTGTATTTTTTAAATATTTTGTTGAATACTGTTAAATTTGTAATTGGTCTGTAATTACTATGATCTGTTTTATCACCTCTTTAATATATTTGAGTTATTCTTGCTATTTTAAATTCACAATCTGGCTATCAAGATAGGAAGAATCACTCCAGGAACATATGTACCTTCTTTTATATGCAGATTAATCAGATTGGTTAATATTGGACTAAGCATGTCTTTAATAATTTTCACTAGCGATGGTTTAATTTTATCATATCCCGGAAAAGTTATCTATAATTTTTTTGATTTCTCCTATTGTTGCGGGTCTAAGAAAAAGGGTAGCATTTTTTTGGTATTTTTGTGTTTCTGTTATATTTAAACATCGTCCCTTTAATTCATTTGCAAGATTTTTTCCTATATTTATATAAAAATAATTTAATGTACTTGTTATTTCTACCGGATTACTTGTTACTTTTTCAACCATTTGTTTTATTTCCTTTATACTTGGTGATGGTATTTTAGTGTCTGATTTAATATTTTTAATAATTTTACATAGTTAATTACTGTTTCCTTCTGCACATGCTAATTGTTGTTGACAGTATTGTTTTTTAGAATTTCTTATATCAGTCCTTAGTTCTTTTTGAATATTTTAAAGTTATATTTGTAGATGTTGATTGTCTCTTTCTTTTACCATTTTTTTGTAAAACTTTATTTTTTAGAATGACTTTTGTGAGCCACCAATCTTGGATCAAAGTAGTAAATCTTCTGCTTTTCGTTTTTGTATTCTTTTTAATTTCAGTTTGAATCAACTCTTGCAGTTGTTTAAAACTAGTTATTAGTAAATTTTGTAATTTAACTTCCACGCTTTCTTTAAGTTTATTAAAGTTGATCTTTTCTGAAGTATATTTTTGTCTTTCTACCATTTTTTTAGCAACTGGTATATCCAAATTTAACTCCATTACTCTATGATCACTTAACGGTGTGTCTATGTAGTCAATAGTGTGATTGCATCCTATTATATTAGTGATCATATGGTCAATTATTCTATTTCCACCTCTTTGAATTCCTTCTAATGTTCAAGTACTCTAGTAATAAATACGTATGTATAAATAATATATTGCATATGTAATAAATTTATAAATAAATATCTAAACGGTATTAAAACTAAGACTATTTTTTCAATTGCATTTTTTATTTAATCAACATAAACATTATGATTAACCAGCTCTCCATATTGGCACAAATATGCCTGTCTTAGGAAATTATTTTGGGTTATCAAATAAAACAATAGGCAAGCCTTCGGTAGATCAGCTACGAATCGTATTTTATCACCTGTGAACTTGAAAATGGATTCTTCCATGGTTAAAACGTTAAAAGTGAACAGTTAAAGGTGGTAGTTACCTACTTGCTCCTGTAAGCGTGACTGATGAGGTGTGCGTGATTTCTGTGCATAATGGTTTTGGCGTGTATTAAATAACAAAAGTACAAAATGCCGGAGTTATGCTTTTTTTTTATTGGTAGGAAAGTTATTTCTGTTCGATCATGTATGACGTGTCAGATGTATCTATTTAGTCAACAATATTTTGCGTATGCTCAAATGTTTGTTGACAAGGCGGGAATTCACTCTCTTGCGAGTTATTTGTATTGAAACTTATCACAACAGAGATGAAAACCATTTTTGAGAAAGAAATATAGAAGTCTACGGATTTACAGCTTAGCAGGTAAAATAATTCAGCCAAATGAATCTCTGCCACTGTAATAAAGGTTTCACCTCCATCACAACATACAACAATTATTGGAAGAGTTGAGCAAATGTAGATGTTAAAACACAGGCATATTGGTGAATGTTACACATTGTGTAAAGTGGTAACTTAAAAAAAAAAAGTTTATTATTATTTATTATATTTTTTATTGTTTTTTTTTTACAATATCACAAGAGGTAAAAAAGAGTATTCAAAAAATAAAGGATAATTACATAGCAATGAAATACACATTAATAGTAAATATAGTAAACAAAAAAATCCAGACTTTCCAGTCCAGACTTCAATATTCCTTTCTTAAAAATGTTTTCCCTCTTTGTTGCAATAAGTTTCAATCTATTTAGCCAACTCGAATTTTTGAAAAAAAATTGATTACTATATAAAATCCGTGAATATAAATTTACTGAAATATTTTTATACATTCATTAACCTTTCCGGGTAGACCCGGTTTTAAAATAAAGGTTTTTATCTTATTGTGTTTCCCAGTAAATGAAGCAAATAAAAACGTTTAAAAAAAATTTTTGGTATTCAATTGAAAGATTAATCTATAACTGCGTTATGGATATTCCAATATTTTGCGTAGATGTTCTTGTCAAATAAATGCAAACCTTGCTATAACCCTTCGGATACCTTTACAGATACACTTATGCGCATATTTCCATCTGTCACCTGTGTTGGCCTCAACTTATGTTGCGTTAATAATTCTACGCAACGCGGGAAAATGAACTTAGCAAAGGTATTGCTTTCAATCATAATTAAAGTGACTAAAACATAATATGCATGTTTTGCACATTAATTTTTATTCTTCATTGCTAGCATTGCATATTTTTAAATAACTATTCTTAAAAAACAAAATAAAGCAAAAAACGCTAAGCTCACGCAAGATTTAACAATATAAAAATGTCTGAATTCGGCACAGGGCTGTGGCCAGGGGTACGCCAGGGCAGGCTTTTGTGAAGATTTTGTGCCTGCCTTACCTAACCTTGACTTCATGTAACATATTATGATCAGAATCCGCTGCATTTAGTGTACCTATATAACGCCCTATGCACCATTAGGTGCGGGCGGATGATGATTGTGATATAGTGATATTCCTATACATGCGTATATGTGTGTAAAACGTAAAAAAACATCAGACTGCCTTGACATTTTTTTAGCCTGTCCTAGGCTGGTATTCCAAACGCTCTCGCGGCCGTAGAAAAACCATTTATCTCATGTATTTACGTACAAAATACGCGAGAAGTGTTTTCCACGGCCGCGAGAGCAATTCAGAATAGCACCCCAGATTACAAAGTCTGGCTACGCCTCTGAATCGGCCTAGTGCTAATAACGCGCTTAGGAATTGATAGGGAACCTTATTTTATATTGCCTGTGTACGTAATCTAGTATCAATATGATATTAATGCACAAATATAATATAAATGCACCAGAAATTTTCCCATTCAGTATTTAATCAGTCATGCTTCATACCGAGTTCATTGCAATGGCGAACGGTGATTTTATTTAGAGGTAAGCAATAAAAAAAATAAATAAATGTACCTTCATAGTAGGTTCATAATAATATATTATGTAAGTGATATATATGTACTGTAAATTGCTATTTTTTCTGTGGTTTTGTGTGATACAACAACTCTCACCTATGAAATCAACTCAAACAAAGTAACTTCGTGATATTGTGTAGCTATATTATCCATTAATTTAACACATAGCTGACATAAAAGTTTATAAAAATAGCACAATGAATTCAGTCAGTATTATGTATTCTCATTACGATCGAAATGTAAATTGGCCGATTTGTTATATAAATAAATAATGCCAAAAACGGCCGCGTCGAGCGCCACATGTGTTCAAGTCATATGTCAAAAGTATCATCTCGAAGAAAAATAGTCCTCAAGAAATAATATTTGAAATACTGTTACTGTTTTCCAAATCAAGAATCTTTAAAGAATTTGTGTAATCTGCAAGTTTACTGTAGGAGAAAAATCTCGCCACTGGGTTTAAGATGTTCAAAATATAGTACACTTATTTGTGTGAAGAAATAAGCTGGAGTAATCAGCTAGTTCCTTGGCTAATTGCTGGCGCTGGGCGCGATTTATTATTTTTAAATTTATATTTGGAAAAAAATACAAATGGTGGCAATGATTTATAATAAATAGTAATATTTTTTTTTGTTTTTCCGTAAATAAAGTTACCGTAAAACATTATTATGGATAGTCAAATATAATGGTAAGCTAAGCATAATCGCTTCTATACACGATTCGCCCCTGGTTTATTGTCATCATACCCCTATCTGCACCCGATGGTGAATAGGACACTGCATTGGTACAGGGTTTTTCTTTTCACCTTCTTATTTCCTTTCCACCCCCTTTCTTTTTTTATAGTATTGTGTAGATTTTTAGTTTAGTATCAATATGGTATTAAGGCACAAATATGATATAAATGCACCAGAAATTTTCACATTCAGTAGGTATATAATCAGTCATATTTCATACTGAATTCATTGTCATCATACCCCTATCTCCACCTAACGGTGCATAGGACACTGTATTGGCACAGAGTTTTTCCTTTCTCCGTCTTCTTTCCTTCCCCCCCTCCTTCACAATATGTGAAGGCATTAAAAATGCTCATAATATGAAAATGATCACAATTATCTGTAGGAATAAAATAAAGTGTAAACAAACCCCAATTAGGAAGTTCAGTGCTACGTGATATTGGGTAGAGAAAATTTTAGAAATTGTGTAATGAAGTGTTCTTTGGCCATGCTTGTTTACAAACCTCGGTACTGACAAGCTTTCACGTTGAGCTAGCCTTGTATTATATGTAAATCAATATTTAGTAACAAATTTGAGCCATTGAATAGCATTTACGGACAGGCACCCGATTATTTACTTATAATAAACCCTGATTTCGGCACTGAACTGAATGACGTGATCAAAAATCCGTTTTGGGGATAGCGAGCCCGTGTTACAATGGAAAGATCACAGAGCTGTCTTCAATTGTCTGTAAATTACTTATACTCCTTATATTGCTTTTTCAAATTTTAAAGATAACTTGCTATACTTGTTATTCTTTCACTTTTCTCTGCCGCATTGACATGTATTTATACTTATAAACTACTTTTAATTACTTATATTGTAAATGTACATAAAATCAATATATTGCTGCTCTGACTATAATGTGATATTAATTTTGAAGATGTTTTTAAAAATTGACTTGAATTTACTGTCATATATTATTTTATTTAAAGATTCTTCTCATCGTTTCTTTGAATCTCATAAAATATGTATGTGTATATTTATGTTTTTCCTTTTTGAAAATGTTTTTATTTTATTTTTATATCTAAGCATGTTTTCCATTCTTACCTTTTAATTATTAAAAAAAAAAAAAATTTCATAAAAAACATTATTTTGATTTGTAAATACTAACTACAAACTTTTAAATGACTTTTTTTACTTTAATTTTAATTTATAAACAACTTCCATTTCTGTTTTTTTTTCCTTCTCTTTTTTGTACTTTCATTGATAACCTTACATATAATTATTATATAATATGAAAACTTCACTTGTCCATTAGAGTTAAGTCTGACTGTGAAAAATATAAAACTATGTAACTGTACTGTATGTTTCTTGAATAAAAAAAAAAAAAAAAAGTACTTTCATCTCTGACGTTCTGAGCAGTTATTTGGTTTTTCTATTTAGTTTTTCTACTTGGTTTTTCGTTTTTTTAATTTTCTCTCTATCTATCCTCGCCTCTATTGTATGCACCATGATCGGTCTGACACACTTTTTGTATATCCGAATTATTTTTCCAATAATCATGTGTTCATTGTACTACATGACATTTCAGATGTTTACTAACTGAGATGGATATGTTCTCATCATCACTATGGCTGCATCATCTGCGTGCCATGGGATGTTAATGACCTTATCTCCCTTGGTAGATTCACTACATTTTTCATTCTTAAAAGCCTTTTTTTTTTAATAAATTTATTCTGCCTGTGTATGAAAAGGTTTTAGGCATATTGTAGTGGTATATTAAGTTATAAAGGTGCTAAACTTGCTTTGTGTCTTTGTTGTTTTCAATATGTGTTAATTTTTAAATGTTAATATTATTTATGTCTCGAATTGAGTTGTTGTAACTCCTGGGAATGTAGTTCAACGTATTATACTTGAAACTACTTTGTATTATATGATTTATAAATAAATAAAATAAAATCGAATTTTATGCTTGAAAAATTGATTATTAATATCAATTATTTTGCACGTGTTCAACTACAGATAGCCGACAGAGATACTTAAAATTTTCAATAAATACATATGTACACATTTTCAAGCAGAAAATTTGACTTTTTAGACAACTACGGAAGAAAACTAACTTTCCATCGCTATCGGGCCTGGAGGATTCTCTTTCAGCCGAGGAAAGAGAAAAGTTCAATTAAAAAGCTAAATGAGGAAGTTGAGTAATTTGTTATTTTTTTATTATTTGTTAAGAGCTTAGACTATATACATTTTATCAGCGCTATGATTTTTAAAGTTTTGTAATATTTAAATTATTCCGCCTGTAATGTCACAAGTTCACGGCGGTGAGTTCAACTATATGGTGAGTTGGCTTCCCAGAAACTAGAAACCTATCACAACACTCTACCATTAGTCGATTCGGAAGAACTTGTGTCTTAGTTCAAAGTGGTTAATTTTTTCATACATTTTCGTGAAACTTCGCCGTACAATCGAATTTTTACCGCGTGTAAGAAAACATTTTTCATATCGAATTTCACGTATCACTGAACTTCCTCATCTTTACCCAATGAGTCGATAGTAAATAAAATGATTCTTTAACAATGTTTTGAGTGTGTCTAAACGTATGCAGACAAGGCTGGATTACCCCAAAATAATATAAACTCTATGTAGACTCACGGGGGGAGAAGAGTCTCCATACCCCTTTATGTTAATCCTTTTTTTTAAATAAAATTACAAAATGTACAAAAATCGAATTAATAAATAATAAAAAAATAAAAAAAATACGCAGCTTACATTTTTGAGTATATGAGTTTGTTTGTACCTCTTTCTAGCGCCTGCTTACATATTATATATGAATATGTATATATATTATGTTGTCGCTATAGTATGCTTAGTTACTTGTACATATATTTATATTATTGTAAAAGTAAAATCCAAATATAAAAGAAGTAATCAACCGTGATAGGACACAATAAACTTCCGTCGTGAATAAGGATGAGTTAGTTACATAGCAGATTCGTACTCAGTAGAAAAACATTTTTAATAAATTGCATACTATGCAAAATTTACTCGTATATTTCTGTTTTGCAAACATATGAAATGCACCCGACGTGTAATAAATTTATGAAGAAAGATGTCTCTTTGACTTTATTTTAAAAAATGGTACAAGAACGTGATGATGATTAATTTGTTTTGATTAGTGTATTGTATAATATAGTTAGATCGTACTACTTTTGAACAGCTGTCAACCTACAAAATAAGCGACCCGCTTAATGAAAAATAATAATTACGCGACAGTTGTGTTGAGACAGAAATAAAGATTACTGAATGAATGAACTAATTTGATGATAACATTGTATGATTGATTATATTATTTCCGACGGTGGACCGTACCGAATTTATTCTGATTAGAAAATATAAAAAGGATTTAAATTGTGACGTAATTAAGATGAATGTACCAAAGTACACAATAATATTTTTTAGGATTTACTCTGGATACTTAACGTCAGAGTAGCTTTTTGTAACAAGCAAGATATTGTTGCAATTGATTTTTCAATCATGTGTATAAATGTAGATAGGAATAAAGAAAAGAAAACTGAATTTGTTACAATATTTTTGAAATGAGAATATTGGCGGCCTCCGTGGTGTAATTGTCAAGACGCTTGACTCACACATGGAAGGTTCCGGGTTCGATTTCCGGTGAGAACACAAAAATGAAATTTGATTTTTCTCAATCCTAGGTATTCTGTGATGTAATTCACCAGAGTAATTGGGCCTCCTGGCCTGTTGTGGTGCAAAAAAAAATTATATGGAAGTCTAGGAATGTTTTCCCTCTCTGTTGCAACAAATTTAAATCTGAATAACCCTCTACGGATGAAATCCAGTCTGTTTGCAAACATTAGGACATATTCAAAACATTGTTGAATTAACTAACTGGTAAAAGAAGAAGCATAAAAATTGGATGAATCCCACCCACATGACAAAGGTTTCAGCTCTTTTACTTCACAAAATGCAGCAGATGGAAGAGTTGAGAGAATGTGGATGTTTAAACAAAGGCAGAATGGTGAATGCTACACAGTGTGTAAAGTGGCCACTTAAACCAGCCAATGACAGGTCATAAGCTCTCATAAGTGCCTAGACTTACATATTCCTCTCTCAAAAATGTTTTCCCCTCTCTGTTGCATTAATTTTAGATCTGAATAGCTCCCTGGGAAGGAAGTCCAGCCTGTCTGCAAACATTTGGACATGCTCGAAGCTCGAAACATTGTTGAAAATAAAACTGTATCATTAAATATTAGTAAATAATAGTATATAACTAATTATCGACTTTTTTATGTCTACCGGTTTCAAGGCGTAGAAATAGATACATAAGTCTATAAGTGGTTATTTTCAATTATTGATAAAAACGTTAATGCTTTAAATAATATTAATAGTAAAATAAAAGTAGCAATAGACAAACTTGCGGTATTTGTTTATTAATTTTATGATAAATTGCTTAGGTACCCAAATAGAAAAAAATAATTAATTACAAGTTGAATTGATTTGTGGTGATTATTAAAATCAAAAATGAATAAGGTAGGTATTATATTTGTTCCCAAAAGTGTCATTAAATTAATGTGGATAAAACTGAAAGGGATTTGAAGGGGATTTCGCTTTTAAAAATATATGTATACTTTTTAAAACATATGTATGCTTTTTTAAATATATGTATGCTTTTTAAAACATATGTATGCTTTTTAAAATATATGTATGCTTTTTAAAATATATGTATGCTTTTTAAAACATATGAATGCTTTTTAAAACATATGTAGGTATGCTTTTTAAAACATCTGTATAATTTTATAATTTATTTCTAAAAAATCAGCGTATGTGTCTAAATATAAAATATTGTTTAGGATGGTTATATTATATAAAATTATTCGTGGAAATCATCATTAAACACATCAAAATGTGTTCCAGATACTTAGCACAAAAGCGGTTGTGATTCTAGTTCCCCATTTGAAGTTGATTAAAAAAATAATTGTCATTTCATTTTTATTTAGCTCCCTAGCGAGCCAAGAATTCTAATTCTACAATAGTACATCACAGCACGATAACATCCAGATATTTATGGTAAAAGTTAATGACAGAGATCTCGCCGGAAACCGAACTCAGAACCCCCGTGCCTAAGACAAAATTAAGACGAAAAAAATTCGTGATCGCTACATTTAAAAACTATTTTCAGGATAATATTTCATTTCACTGTTGGTAGTTTTAAAGGTAAATTTAAGGTAAATTATTTATTTGTTTTTTTAGTATTATATTATATACACAAAATTACACATTTATAAAAAGTTGCTTAGACCGTCTAACTAGGGCTATTTACCCCGTTTTTAGACAGACAAAAATTATTTCATAAGTGATTTATATTCCATTAAAATTTATTGAACGTTAGTAATTAATTTATTAATCATTAGTGACATTAAATAAGTGTTTAATCACAAAGTTTATCATTAAAATATTAATAACACCCATAGAGTTTATTTTTTTGTTAGTTTTAACAATGAACCAATCTATTTAATTAATTTTACGTTTTTTACAAGTACCAATATTTATCTTCATAATATAATTCACTCACCCCATCGTGTACTCCAGTATTGTTGTCTGGCGCGATGGATGTCATCATCTTTCAAATTATTTATTGATCCCGTAACAACAAATGAACAATGCCGATTAAATGCTACTGATCTCAGAGTCTTAACTTTAGATATTCGTTTTTTCCACACACAATCGAATCCTGATGCAAAAGACGTACACAATATTGCAAATTGTTGAAACTGAATTACTTATACCGCAGTTATAATTACGATAGAGCTTTGTACATATCGTGCGATTTAATAACGATAGTGTTTTGATAAATTTATTATTGTTCCCATTACAGATTCTTTGTTTTAAGGGCCGATTAGGTATCTTTTGTTTATGCAAGTGGTATTTTAATTAGTACGCAATTCAGATTTCTGAATTTTAAAGTGTTTTCGAAGCTTTATGGCGCACTAGGTAACGCTGTTGGAAACACTGGATGGAAAATGTTCAAACATTTTCCATGAAATAATCGATATTCCGCCGTTACCAAGAAGTCAATGTATATATAATGTACATACATACTTACTACATACATAAGTATACTTGCTTTTATGTGCATTTGTCATAACTTTTTCGTTCGATTTGGTTGTAATTCATTTTTATTACGCATGTTTCGTGTGCGCGCAAAATGAAAAATACAGCTCGGTGAATAAAATCAGGCTCTAGATGAGTATTTTCAACTCGATAGCTGCAGATGAAAATCCTGAAAAAGTTCGCTTACTCGGTATTAGAAATGTCACATTTTTGTAGTACTATAGTACTAAGCATACAGTGTATAGGTACTGGCCTAATAATGAACCAAAATAATAAAAAACGGAAGGCGATGTTTTTTTTATTTGTAAATATGGGTAGCTAATAATCAAACCATTCCAAAGATATTATTGCTCTAACTCAAGTGTAGATGTCACTGAAAGCCATTTTACTAAAACCAAAATAAGAATCAACAGGTGTCGCTGTTTTCATTTTCGAATTATTGATTTCTGACAGTTCTTGCAATTTGAAAGGCGTTTCGTTTGCTTTTTGTGGCGATTTGAATTTTATGTAGTGGTGGTTCTCACAGAGCCGGTTAATCGTAGCGAGAAAGCGAAAGTGTACGGTCTAAAAGCGAGGCCGCCTCTTACACAATCAGCTCCACATTCCGCCGATTTCATTCAATTTATTCGTTATCAAATCAGTGTTTATACGTGAACATGTCTGTCGGTCGTGTCTTAGTTTACGGGGGCCGCGGGGCTTTGGGGGCAGCTTGCGTTTCCCACTTCAAAGCCAACAACTGGTGGGTGGCCAGCGTGGACCTACACCCGAACGAGTCCGCCGACTCCAACATTACTGTTAATCCGGAGGCGGCCTGGGTCCAGCAAGAAGAGCAAGTGTTGGCTGACGTCGGCGGAGCTCTCGGAGGAGAGAAACTCAATGCGGTGATCTGCGTTGCCGGAGGCTGGGCTGGTGGAAACGCTGACAAAGAGCTGAGCAAAGCGGCGGATCTTATGTGGAAGCAGTCGGTGTGGAGTTCGACTATTTCAGCGTCTGTAGCAGCTAAATATTTAGCTCCTGGCGGTTTCGTGGCCCTCACTGGAGCCAAGGCTGCTCTCGAAGGTACCCCTTCCATGATCGGCTATGGAATGGCTAAGGCAGCTGTTCATCAATTGACTAAATCCCTCGGGACCGAAGGATCCGGGCTCCCTAGTGGTTCGTTGACTGTTGCGATAATGCCCATTACTTTGGATACTCCGATGAATAGGAAGTGGATGCCGAAGGCTGACTTTGGCACATGGACCCCCTTAACCTACGTCGCTGATCTTTTCATGAAGTGGACTAAAGGAGAGGAGAGACCGAAGAACGGAAGCCTTGTAGCCCTCGTTACTAAAGACAATGTTACTCAACTTATTGTAGAATAAACCACAACGAATCAAAATCCTACGGCTTAATGTATTCTTGTTAATTTATGACAATATTAATTTTTACGAACAAACGACCAATTTGTTTTAGGATATATTATGTATTGCTCGATGTCTGTGTAACTGTTCCTAAATTAATAAAATAATTCATTAAACGAATCTCATGTTAGAGCGAGTATAATAAAATGTTATGTGATGTTTTATGTATTTATTTTTTGATAAAAATATATTTGTTAGTTGATTATGTCCCAAATTTTTTATCCTTTTGAAATTATTTTTACATTCTACTTAACAAGGTCAAGTGAACCCTGATATCAGGGTCAAATTCAATGCTCTGATAAGTGCTTCATTATAATAAATTGGTCCTATTGGTGTGTGGAATAGATCTGAATATTTTGTAAAAACATATACTGTATATTTGAATAAAATTTGGGAATGATTGTTTGAAAGATATTTAAACAACAATATTTTTTATCTATGTATTATTAAATATTAATATTTTATCAAGTTCCCATCATTATTTGCACATGCTTTATTACATCACATCTTATTTGCAAACTTTTTTGTGTACTGTTGAGTAATTTATATATTTTTCAAAGTTTCTGTAATAATACCACTTTATTCTTGTTATAATACAAATATTTTAGTTCAGATTTGATTTTATAAAGCTATTTCAAGTTTAGAAATCAGTTTATGTAGATTGTATTAGGAATCTATGCGCTATTGGCATTATAGGCTGTGCTTTGTTTTATATGCAAAACTTAAAAATTTTAAAAATTAAATAAGCTCCAGTAACAACCAGTTGTGCCTGTTTGTTACCTGTGCATATTTGAATTCTAAACATCAGTTGAATATGCTTATATTTTTTAAACAAATAACACTGGAAACTGGAATCAAAAGCAATATTATTTTTACATTCCATAAAATAATGGAGACAGAAATAAAACAATGTTTGGCTATCTCTTACAATAATTTATAGTCTTTAAATATTTAAAAATAGTATCGTTAATTTTGAGAATTGGTTTTACTAGTTTAGTTGTAAAAAATGTGATTAAAAATAAGTTTTGGTGAAAACTGGATTGAATTTTCAAAAAAGATTGTGGCCCATGAGGGGATCGAACCCGCGACCTTCGCGTTATTAGCACGACGCTCTAACCAACTGAGCTAATGGGCCAATGGACATTACTGAAATATTTTATATATAACAATTAAACAAACATTGTTGTATAAATAAATACACAACACCATATAATAATTCAATTAAACCATTATTTTTTAATTCAGCACTTTGTAGGACTGGTGTTTACTGCTCTTATTATTTTAATCCATAATGTTACTTTTATTAAAATACAACTAGTGGCATCTGTGGATTCATCCTAAGATCTTACAACAAACTAATTGGGTAGGCATAGAGGTAATAAAACTGAGTAACCAAATACCTAACAAAATAAAATATTAAAACACAGTTATTGTATGAAGTGTTTATTCGGTGGCAACTTAAAATATAATTTTGTTTTCTATTTTGTTAGTTTGAATTTAATAATACGTTTAAACTAAGGTTGAAATCACGAAATGCTGGTGAACTCACACGTGTTTTGACAATTTGAATGAACCCTTATAATCTTTTATATTTATATATTGTAACTTTTCCTATAGTTTCCTTGAGGGTCATATTTCTTGGTGAGCCTTTCCCAATCTCTCGGCCTCCTTGAACTTAGATGCCTGGTGACTTTTTCTGTTGTTGATCGCTGTTTTTCATTACATTTTTTGCAGTTGTTGGCCAAAGCATCGGGAAGGATTCCTAAAAAATGTAAAAATCAAAATATGGGGTTCTTTTCTAGATTTTTCCTTCGACAATTATTTGACTAAATTGACAGGTGAGTAAAGTTGTGCGTTATCTAGCGACGTACGATAAAGCTTTAATGGTTTGAAACTTCGCTGTGTTCAAAACAAAAATATAAAGCGCCTCCACTAACGAGTGATTTTGGAAAAGGACTATCCCACTCTGTTGAAAAATTCTCCCTGGTATTTTCGTCACGAGCGCGCGAAAAGTCAAGAAGAAAACGGAAAACGGAACGTTTTTGTTCAACTTGCAAATAAAACATATTTAATGTATTTATGTATGCAGATAATTGGTAGAATTCCATACAAAAATTTGGTTAGGTATCCAAAATAAAATACTTGTATTGGATTTAATTCTAATTTTATTTTTTAACATACGTGTATACTGTGACGGGTTTCGTCTTGTTAGGACATTATCAAACTAATTCAAACTAACACACTGATTCAATGTTGGTTTGGGCGAATAAGACAATCCATTTTACTTCTACCTAGCTCCACTATACATTTTTTTATAGCCTTTTTAAACATTTTCTCGTTACTAATTGTTTTAAAATGTAGTGGAAGTAGGTTATAGATTTTAATTGAATAATACTCAAAATCCCTTTGTACGAATCTGGTATTAGTTTGTGTTTGTTTAAGTTGTCTTTGTGTTGAGGATCTAGTGATTATATTATTTGTATGTGATGTATTGTAGAAGTTGTCTTTCATTTGAGTAAGAGTAGTTTTTAAATCTGTAAGTGAGTATTGTTTTAGCGTATAATTGTTTTGGTGTCATAAATTTATCATGCTATTTATTGCATTTAGCCGGCGATTGGTAAGCCAAATGTCAAGATAAGCAGTCGCCATAGTAATTGTAATTTAATTTTCACTTATATTGATATAATATATATATATATATATATATATATATATATATCAGTGGCGTGTCGTCCATACATGCGATACATGCGGCGCATGCCTTTAATACTTGAAAACTACGCATGTTGTAGGTACATATCTTGTAAATGAAATATATGTACTCTGTTATTATTAGAGCTCACATAAGAATATGTTTATGAGTGCCCTATTTCTATCATTGACATATATATTATGTGTCAACGATTATTTAACTCTACAGAAAAATGTTGACAAATTGTTCATGTGGTGTTCGACAAACAAGCTGCAACTAAACATTAAAAAATGTCTGGTCATGTGATATTTTAGAATAAATAATCCTATCTTATTTGATTATATTATTGCAAACGATAAATTGATTTCTGTTTCTTAAGTGCGAGATCTAGGCGTTATCTTCGATCAAAAGCTGTGATTCGTCAGTCACATAAACTGCATAAATCCCTAAAAATGCTCGGCTCGGCTTAAACGCACGAAAAGGGATGGTCTAAGGTCTCTGCTCTACCTTGCTTGTAGTGAGTATAACAGGCTACCGGAGTCCTATAGAATGCCAAAAAATGACTGTATTCATTTAAAAAATTACTAATTGAGGAGGTAGGGGAAACGTGAAATTAAGTTTTAAGTTCTTCTTTTTCCTAGGATATTTCTTTCTTACAACATGTAAATATTTAATTTTGATTTTTATTATGGATTGTTTAAATTTCTTTGTATTATATATTTGCTTGCTATCTTATTTCAGTTTTATGAACGTATTTTTACTTGTTACTATATTATTATTATTATTACCATACCTTTATGTAAATATTATTCTGTCCCAAAATGAGTTTGTTGTAACTCCTTAGAGTACAAAAAAAATTGTATGATTTAACAAATAAAAAAAATATTTTGTGAGTGATGAAGGATTTTAAAAATATCGCTACATTGAAATTGATGAACACAGCTTTGGTTAGGAGCCAGTTGGAATACAACTCAACTACGAGGGCGGATTGAAAATGAAGCTACCTAAGTGGGAAAAAATAAATATTTTTTGTGTTTGTGCTGCCATCTAGCGCTAGGTAGCTTCATTATCAATCTGCCCTCGTATACGGACTCCGTATTATAGTTCTCACCAATATACCCTTGAAAAAGTTCAAAATATTTTTTTAAGATACGTTAACTTTAAATTTGGAATCAGATATGAATTTCTTAACTATGACTTTCTATTAAATACTTTGAACTTGTTGATACTAACTGAGAGAAGAAAAATTATAGATTTACTGAATGCCCAATTACTGCCCAAATCTATTAGCACCCATGAACTTAAAGGTACCTTGACGAAGGACTCGTCAAGTACCTCCGTTTAGTTGCAAAAATTCGCGAACAGTATACTCATTTAATGCTATTCTGAATCGACTACATGTACTTGGCAATAACTATTCCGACGTTGCTGATATTTTTAACATAAAGTATAGTTTGTATAAATCAACTCTATTTAATCATTTCAAAGGTGGATCACCAGATTATAGTGCTTTCTATGTTTACTTTTGTATGGGAACTATTGTTTACCAATTTTTTAAAAAAATGACTTCAATTGTTATTATAACATTTTATATGTACATATATATATATAAATATACTATATATATTTTTTTTGAGACATAAAACAATTTTATTGTATTTAATATACTTATGTTTTGTACCTCTTGAAGAAAAAAAAAAAATTTATTTTCCTTTTAAAATTTTATCTGCACACATTGTAAGTATTTAAAAAAAATCTAAATATGTTCTTTTTACGAAACTGCTGTGTTATAGTATTAATGTAATTTTTTTGTATTGTAATGTAACTTTTTAATTTGATTTTTATGTTTTTCACATTATATTGAAGTGTTAATATTCTTTTGAATATGTATCTTGGTAAGGTAAAAGACACTGCACGCCGTGTATGTTAATAAATTAATAATAAAAAATATATATTGTATTATTTTTTACAGTAAACGCCTAATTTTCGCCAGTGAACTGTATTTATTTACGGGTAAAACAAAATCAAACCGACACGAGCG
Organism: Micrasema longulum; assembly: GCF_059751315.1. NCBI lineage: Eukaryota > Metazoa > Arthropoda > Insecta > Trichoptera > Brachycentridae > Micrasema > Micrasema longulum. The sequence continues at coordinate 632,970 of NW_028278023.1, forward strand.
TTGACTTAAAGATTACACATACGTTGACTTATGACTGCCATAACTTAAGCATGTTCATTATTGTTCATTGTGATCGCTCAAATGCTTAGCATGTTTTTAAGCACATCAATAGTTATTTGTGATCGAGCTACAGGTGAGTAAGTATATACTATGGGTGGGTTATTGCGAATAACAACAATTCGACACATCATTACAGCAATGTCACTGGTGTCTCTGGACAAAAGAATAGGCAATGAAGGATTATGACTATGCAAATGACAATAGCGATAGCTAATTTGTGTTCGATTCACACCGTATTTATTGATTAAATTTCGCAATGCGGCGGTACAAAAATAAAGCCCTCTAGTCTATATATTTAGTATGCTGATCAACACATTACGTTACGATTGTGACTGAAAGGATTGGGGTCAATTAGTATGGTCCGCATTGCATGTTTCCCCTACCAGACCTTACTCCCATAATATTACTATTTCCTCGCATATTACCGGTAATATCTGTAATAATTAATTACCTGCGTGAAGAAAGACTTAGATATTTCTATCAATTCTTGTTTATTCAAATAACGCAAAATCCAAGCCAATAATTTTAACCCAGTAATTTTACAAAGGAGTATCTATTGACGGGGTATTCATTCATGGCGCACGGAAGGAAAGCGGTAATGTGTTTATTGATTCACTTTCCCTTAGGTACTAACCAATAAAAAAAAACACGAATTCAATCTGTCAGATGAATTTCTCCATTGCCATAAGAATATGAATAGACTCACCCGATCATTAGAGTTTTTATAAACATTTTAAAAATTAATTAAATTCCATTATGACACATTTTATTAATAAGCTTACACGTGCAAGCTCTATTCACCCACTAATAACAGCTGAAAGTTAAAAAAAAACACGTTTATTCATATTAAAAAATAAATTTTGATCAATTTTCATTTTGGCAAGTTTGTTTTTTTGGTTATCTTATTTATGTTTTGGTTATGTTTATCATGGGGTGATATTTCTAAAGCTCTCGCGGCCGTAGAAAAAGCTTTTATCTCATATATTTACATATTTATTTAAACACTTTATATACATATACAGTTTTCATACATATGCATTAGGGCGGGCATATTGCCTTAAAGCAATTTCTCCCAACCTACCAAAACCATTCAATTTGAGAAAATCAGTGGGATATGAACATACTGTTGGTTTATTGATAATTTCTTTAGAGAACAAAATATTGTTTTTTTTTTAAGAAGTAAAAATTTACTAAATATCTACACTATACTATGAAGAGAGAAGAGGGAAAAGAGGGAAGGAAAGTGGAAGGAAAAAGGAAAACCTTAAATATTCAGGAAGTGACATTTCGGATGTGATTTAAATGTAAATAAAAAAAGGGGCGTCTCTAACATTAGTAGGTAAATTGTTCCAAAATCGAGCAGCTAATACTGTGAAAGAGGAGGCAACAAAATTAGAGCGGTGAATGGGTATTGAAAGGGTTCTCTCGTTACTAGAACGAAGAGTTAGCCTATGCTGTGATTGGCTTCTCAGATAAACAGGCGAAGTAGAATTATTTAAAATATCGTGAAGAAGTGATAGAATGTGAAAGTTTCTTCTATGCCTGATACTGAGCCAGTGTAGTTGCTTGCGGTATTCGGAGATAAAAGTACGAGATAACATACAAAATACGCGAGATAAAAGTGTTTTCTACGGCCGCGAGAGTGGCCAAGAATAGCACCGCTGGAAGATATTGATGTTAGCCAAATGAAGAAGTTTAGTGCTACAGGAAATTGAATATAAAAAAATGTTTTCTTACGCGCGCTAAAAATTAGAGCATTTAATTGTACGGCAAGGCATTTCGAAAATGTATGAAAAAAAAATTAATAAGAGTGAGCTACTTTGAACTTCCTACGTCAACAAATAATAGAGTGTTGTGATAGATTTCCGGTTTCCGGGAAGCCAACTCACCAATCAGCAGAACTCACCGACTAGAACTTGTGATGTAATTGACCGAATAATTTCAAAATTACAAAACTTTAAAAATTCATAGCGCTGATAATACAATATTATATATGTTAAATGTAGATTATAGTGCAAGTTGCATGTTTACAGAAAATTTCTTCATGGATTTGATTATTTGGGATACTTGCTGAATGTACCATCTTGAGTGGTTTATAATATGTATGTGTACCGTATGTAATGTATGTGTTTGTGTATGTTTTATATATGCTCAATATATGTGTGCATGGATGGCTCGGAGTGTGCATTCGGTATTTTTTTTATTTATTACCAATTACCTCCACGGAAAACGCAAATGTTTAAGTTTGTTATTTTCTCACATTAGTTTTTTATTTATTTAGTTTTTGTCACATTTAATGTTTACATAATTTTTGAAAACTCTATTTGTCTTTTTATGTAAGAAAATCATTTAAATCAAAATAAAATTTAAAAAAAAAAACTTGTCGCATCATTAATTTAAAGTAGTTCGATTTTATGAAATCATTTTTATTAATTTTTTCATACATTGTAGAGAAACTTCACGGTACAAATTACTACTATTACTATTTAATCTAATTTTTACCGTATGTAAGAAAACATTAAAAATACGTAATATCTTTTTTTATGTAAATATTTCTTATTTTAAATTAATTTTTATTGTTTGTATACCAAATAAACTAATGAATATAAAAAATCCCCTTTTGCATCTAGTGGTTTTTATGACATTGCATTGGTTAATAAATAGCAGCGCATCTTAATACATTTTTTGTTACATGAAAGTAAGATGATCAGCCTTACGCTTCAGGCGCAAGTCCAGTGACCATGAAATGTTGCAGTGTAAAAATATCGTTTTAAATAAATAAAGTCAACCATGTCAGGAATCGAACCCGAGACCTCTTGCATGGTAGGTAAACATGACCATCACAAGGCGGACAAAATAAAATTTAAATAACAATAAAATATAATAAATTGTGATTCACATTTCTCTTCACCTGACATTGCAAATATATACAATAAACAATATAACATATTTAAATGTAAATGTATTTTCAATAGCCATGACCTGAATACAATAATTATTATTTTGGCACAACTAATTTAGATCGATACTATAACAATTTTATAAAATTATATAGTGATCTATCTAATAGTGAGTTATTTACAACTCGTTGAAAATGGGTAAATCATAAGAACGCAAATATTTCTTTTTCTAAAAAAAATATATATATATATAAAACTGTTTACATACATATATTACAAGAAATCTTTTAGTGTTCTTATGTAACGGTATTCTACGCATATAACATTAGTTTTATCAAATCACAACAGAGATGGAGATCATTTCAGGGAATAAGGAATTTTTTAATATAATTTTTGAATACGGAAGACTAGGTATTTACAAGGGTTATGTCCCGTCATTGGATGGTTTAAGTGGCCATTTTACACACTGTGTAACATTCACTATTTTGTCCATGTTTGAAAATTCATTTCGTTTTTTAAAACTTTTTCATCTGTTGATTTTAGTTTTGTTCTGTTGCTTTCAAGGCTTTTAAAAAGTTTTGTAATCATTTCGGCGAATTGATCATGTCCAATCAATTTAATCCCAGTCAGTGAAGAATTCACTTCCCTCTCTTCTCAATCCAATGAAGTACATATTATGTACGTCTGGATTACTTTCTTTCAGCACAAAGATGCTAAGGCTACCAGATTTCAGAGAGCTCCTTCGGGCAGCTTTTCTCGTTTGACAACGAGCAAATTTTCCGTGTATGTGGGCACCGCCAAGGAGACTTATGTCCTCATGCGGTGTGCGGTATGTGGTGGGTAAGCTGTTGATTTTAGTTAGGAAATGTTAAAATAATCATAATAGTAATCTATTCTGAAGTTATTAAATTGACAAAATTACTTTAATAAATGTAGGCTATAGTGATACAACTAAATGCAGCTTTTGCTACCTTTCGTGTTTGCAATATGGTCATGGCGATGAATGACATTCTGCAAAGGCCCTCCATATAATTTGCCACACTCACAGTGAAAGCGGCAGCAAAAGTAGAAGAGTTAAATTCAATTAAAATATACGAAATTGAACATTTTAAAAGGATAACTCGTTTATTGAGAAAAACACATTGCTTTTTAGTATGAATAAAATAAACGTTGTTGGGTTTCTGAAATAAAATGTCTAATCTTTAGTTTTGTGTATGTGAATTATTTTAACTTTTCTTTCTTTGAGAAATAATTAGTCTTATCTTTAACACAATCTTTTGTGTCACTCAATTTGACTTAATTAAGCTACACAACACACTTATTTTATAATATTTATGAAAGACGGTTAAGCTAAGGATAAATATAAAGAATTTTACAAAATGTATGTATTTTATGTATCCTTGTTGATTTTTTTTTTATTATTTAAAATTGTTAAAACGATAGGAAAACGCACGGTCTTAAAAAATATTTCAGGATTTAAAAAAAATAAAAAAAATATTAGCGTTCTTATAATTTACCCAAGCATTTCAATTTTGCTGGCCATTTTCATCGAGTTGTAAATAACTCACTATCAGAAAATGGAAATCAAGTTGGGGTAGAGTGGGGTTCGAACCTCGGACCTCTGATCCGTGAGTTCACAACACTAGTCACTTGACCACAACCCAGTTTCAAATATTATGCCAGTTGTTTATAAAATCTGATACATTTTTCAAAAACAAGTTATCAGTTATAATATTGGTTACGGTTTTATTATGATAACACTGTCAGTGTATTAAATAACTGCGGAATGATGTGTTAGGGAGTAGCTTTCTATAATATTGATTACTCATTAGTCAAGAAGCAATCATTTTAATGACTTGTGGTGTCTTTATGTGTAGAAATTTAATTACTCATTATTGACAGGTTTTCTTAAAAGTAATTTCTGAATCACTGACGTAGGCGTAGATTGGGTGTATTATTTGTTAACAGAAATATAACAAAATAGAGCTTGAAACACTATTACGCGTCTGTGTATCTCATTGCCTGCGATCGGCAGAATGTTCGACGATAGGGTATCAAAAATGTAAGTGGGTACCCCAATAGAAGCAATCTAGAAGTGAATCAAGGAAGAGATTAATACATTGTGTAAAAGAGGACTGAAGTAAGGTAGTAGGTAGGGAAACTGGAGAAGGATGAGCGGAGACAGGAGCCGGTGGAAAGTGTTTATAAAGGACATCAAGTCCCATCTGAATGTAGTGTTTAGAAGAAAGAAAATATAATTTGTAAACAAAACAAATCAAAGAAAAGGAAAATGAGAAGTTAGGATGTTTGTTGTTTTAATGAATGGTGCGACATCAACTGTCTTCAACTTAACATTGATGAATTAAAAATAATATCTTTATCGCGACGAAAAAAATCTATACATTTCAAATACAAACTAAAAATATTTCCCTTTCAATGATTTCTTCAATAAAGGATCTTGGTGTTACTTTAAATAGTAAACTTAAAAGATAATACTATAAGCAAATATATCAAAGTTCTTGGTTTCATCAATATAATGACGACAGACTTAAAACATATTAATACCATCAAAACTCTACCGCACACTAGTTTGACCCCATCTAGAATATGCTTTTCCAATTTAGTCTTCATTCTATAGGACCCATTGACTATATCGAATCTGTCCAACACCGTTTTCTAAGAAAACTGGCATGGTTGCTCGGATTATAAAAGGATAATTATTGCTTCACCGAAATGGAACTATCTTTGATATGTCTTCATTAGTCAAACGTAGGAAGGGAGAAGTAATTGATGTCCCATCCCAGTTGCAATTAATTTATTTTTATGTTCCCAACCATGTCCAGGGGTGCTATTCTGAACCACTCTTGCGGCACGAGAAAACAGTTTTACATACAAAATACACATTTGGAATACCAGCCCAGAAGTCAAAATTTGCTTTTTATCAAATCTTCTAAGAACAACCTTTGTCTTTATGACCCAATGTCCAAAATGCGTAGATTAGTCAATTCGTCAACTTGGAATTCTTTGGGATAAATCTACCTGCTTTTCGTAGATCTCTTCGCCATTAACACAGTGAGGGATGGGTTCTTGTACCTATATATATATTGTACGTCATGATTATATTGCCCTCGTTTGTTTTTATGTTACTTTTGTTTAGTTTCTTGTAAATTGTTTCTTAATAAGAGTGTTGTAATTGGCTTAGGCCTTATATTTAATAAATGAATCATAAAAAAAAATACGAAAAGTTATTTCTTCTATCAATTGTATAATTGCACTGATAATTCGCATAAAAACGTTTATTTCTTCGTATTTTAGGATATTTTAAATGTCATAATATGAAAGAGTACATTATATTTATAATTATTATAAATTTGGTATTGTAATTTCGAATTATGTGATGAACATATTTAATGACTTTTTCTGATTTAAAGGTATTTTACCAGAGCCAAAATCGACTAAACGCAATTAAAATGTATTTTTAAATATTGAAATTCATAAACTTATAAAGAATATGTTTAATTACCACTGAAACTATTCTAAAAAGTGCACCGAGTAACATTCTACTATAAATAAATTGTTTAATAATTTATTTTTTTTAACGAATAAAACTTCAATAATATAAAAATAAAATAACAGTACATACATAATACATGATACATATGTAGTCAGTAAAATAGATTTTTAAAAATTAAAGGCTGAATTATTTTTTATGCTTGGTAAAATTCACACAAATAATCAAAAGTTAGTGCTTTCAATTTTTATAATATTATGTTATGGATTAGTATATTTTACTTTTTATAAGAATCGCTTCTAAAAACAATAATTCGGCCAAAGTATAATCATGACATTATTACACATATACTCCCGACTTAACTCGGAATTTTCCAGCAAGTCGGGACATAAAAAAATATAATTATGCTATGATAAAATTGTGTATTGCGTGCATTAAATAAATAATAAAAAAAGGTACGATACAAAAAATACATATTAAATGTTATAGTTTTCATATGTATAAACTATATTATATTTTGTTTTTTTTTTTTTTTACTAACTTTGTACAATTTATGGAAACCTGATATTGGTTCCGAGTTACAATATTACACAAGTATTATGTTGCTTACTATAAATATGTATGTAGAACGGCTGGTTTCAGAAAAAAAAATACAGTACTTTGAAATTAAAAATTTAAAAAAAAATTACAATATAAAATAAAATGAATGTGTTTTGTGTAATGATGAATTACATGGTATTAAAATATATGTATATATTTAAATAATAAACAAAAAGTTGGGGTGGGGGATATATTTTTATAAAAATATCAATAAAATTCCTTGGTCATGTTTAACTTTGTTTAATTTGACCAACGAGTGCTTTCGCCTAATTAGGCATCTTCAACTTTACTATTTTTAACAATGTTATTGAGGGATAATATCAGGTAAGTATTTTATTTAGGAACAGACAACATAAATAATATAGTAACAACTAGTTGGCAAAGCAGTAAAGTTTATTTTTATGCTAGGAAAGTTTGTTATTGGACCGAAATTGAGATAGAGCAATATTAATTTATTATTTAAAAGGCGGAAAAGTTTCGCTCGTTGGTCAAATAAACAAAGTTAAACTTAACCAAGAAGTTTGATTTATTATCAAAATCATTAACGATAGTGTTTTATCAAGAAATATCTGCAAAAAACACAAATATAATATTTAAATATGTTTTGAAAATAAAACGATATGGAATTATGATAGCTTACTTTTCAATTCTCTTCCTTCAGCTGTGCATGGCCCTTCATCCAGCATACACTTTATGTAATTGTTGAGGATTCGTTCACTGCTAAGGATATGATCCACGTTGATATTATCATATTTATTTGTGTACTTATCAGTTCCGGCTGCGAGGGTGACAGCCACAAGACACAGGAAAATCAAGACACGCATTTTTAAGATGGTTACCTAAAATAATTAGGTAAAATAAATATTGTAGAGAAAAAAAAAATTCACCTACCCATACTACCAAATATACGCATATTGAGTTTACTTAATAATTAACAGTCATTTACCGTAGTAAAAATCAACAATTTAAATTAATTAATTACTACAAAATTGATAAGTAATAATAACATTAATTACAATAATTAAATGAAATTTTATAAGTGAAAAATTTGTTAATTTGATGCTAAAATTAGATTAATTAGATAGATTCGAAAATGGATTGTTGTTACAAATTCTTCATAATTCCTTTTCGCACTGCATCGTAGCGTATCTGAACCATTTTCGTTACACGGAGGTAAGATGATCAGTCTTGCACTTAAGGTGCCTGTCCAGGGACTATGAAATATTCAAGTGTAAAAACTAGTTGTTAAATAAATATTTTATGTCAACCATGTCGGGAATTAAACCCGAGATCTCTTTCGTTGTAGGCAAATGCACTTACCGTTTGACCACGAGACAAATTAAGTTTAACATGAATAATTAAATACACAGATATTTATTTAAAAAATAACTAAATTTACACCATTTTTTAATTGAATAAAAATAATAGCTAGCGGTATAATTAAAATACGATTAATTTGTTTGAACTGGGGGAACAAAAAACCGCTATCATATTTTTGAAAAAATGCAATTTCACAACAATCACTTTTATTTACACTTACGTTGAAATCAATTCTGGAGTAGATCGTAAGGTAACAAACGTTATACTCAGTCAAAGAACAATCCTCGTCGTCTGCCAAACACAGACTGATATGGCATCATATGGAGCGAGCTATATATATGCTTTCCATCATCAGCACTGTGACAAAACTGCCTATTAGGTACTATGGAGCACGTAAATCCATAGGCTTAAGGGTATCGTACCGAGAGAAAGGCCCGAATCAGGAATTTGTAAATAGCATTTTATTTTGCAGTTTTATTTATGCATTTATATTATTAAATGAGCACAATGGCACTAAGTTGTGATTTTTGTACAGTGGTGCCTCGCATAACGAACGCCTCGCACAGCGAACGCTGCACACAACGAACTTCCTTTTCGTTCATTTCACGATTCATACAACGAACTTCGCTTCACACAACGAACTTCGCTTCACACATCGAAGTCGCCCACTTCACACGATCACTGCCGATTTATTGCATCCTTCCGCGCAGGCAGTCGTTAGTCACTGAGCAGTACGCCTTACTTACGCACGTGTCGCAGCAATCGTTGAAGAGGATGTAGAGGAGCTTATTGAGGAACACAAAGAAGAGCTGACAACTGAAGAGCTCCAAACACTTCTGGCCCAACAACAGGACAATGCTCAAAGGGAAGCGTCATCTGATAACGAGGAGCAACAATCAAACAATCAACCAATTCCAACTGCTGACATCAAGAACATCCTGGTCAAATGGAAAGCAGTTCAGGAGTTTACCAATGCCCACTATCCGGATTCCGCTGAAGCAAACAGGATCAACGACCTGTACTCCGATACTCTTGTCCGTTATTTCCGGCAGATGTTGAAGAAAAGAGAGAAACAAACGACTTTGGACAGGTTTTTCACTGCACCATCGGCCAAAAAGCGGAAAATGGATGAAGATGTGCAAGATTCGATTATTTCTTAAAATTAAAAAATGTGTGTTTTTTTCATTATGTTTTTAGATGTATCTAAATAAAAATAATAACAAAAAATTTATCTTTTTTTTATGTCATCTTACCATATTTTATGCTACAGAACGAATTATTTTTTTTAACATGTATTGTTATGGGAAAACGCGTTTCACATAACGAACTTTTCGCATAACGAACTTGCTCCTGGAACGAATTAAGTTCGTTGTGTGAGGCACCACTGTACTTTGCAGAAGAATGTAATGAAAATTTAAAAACAATTTATTAAGTATGTAGGTATGTGGAAAATAATTTAATTCTTTTAGAACCATGATTCTAAGGACAGCATTGTTTTTTTAATTTTTTTTTTATATTAAATAAAAAAAAAATTGGACAAATTTTTGTATCTCTATATAAAAAAACCCCTTGAGGTTTTATGGTCAGCACATTTGTCTAGCATGCAAGTGGTCTCGGGTTCGATTAAAAAAATCTTATTATTAAAAAACAAAAAATACACGAAGTAGACAACACATAAATATTTTTTTGTGTGTGTTCTAATTATATTATTTTGCATGTAATTGACAATTTAACAAACATTATATTATGAAGGGTAGAAGGCAAGAACGGGCTCATAAACATACAACAAATGTATTAGGAGAGCAAAAAGAACGATACAAACCTTATTTGTGGGGCTCTAGGTTCATGTACTATTCAATGAATTAGGTTTTGTTCATTTTTAAATTTCATTTAATTGATCTCATTTAGGAGAAAAAAATGACATAATATCTCGAAAATTGAAAAAATGCAATGAACCTATTTTAGCCGTGTACCCTTCATATGTTTACTAAGGTTTTAATACCTAAGGGTTTGATTATTATTTTTTTAATAAATGCTTTTTATGCCTCATATAGCGAAATTTTTGACTTCACCTTTTTTAAATAAGAGTCTGATTTTTACATTTTCTCTGATAATCACGTTCACGTTCAAAAAGGTTTAGCAAAACTTACATAGGTATATTACCAATAACTTAGTGCTAGTACATACATGTTTAGAAACGCTATATAATAAATAATAACAATAATATTTGACTATTTTTATATAATGAAGGCGATTCTGATGCTTTCAGATAGTCTTAATTACTTGCGTACATTACAAGACATCAGAACACCTGCTGCTGACTGTTTGTCGGCAGGTCATGTCAGAACTACGGGACGCGAACCTGACTTGGGAAGATGCACAGGAGCTGGCAGCGGACAAAGATGTCTGGAGGCTCTTTGTGGACACCGTATGCTCCAACTAAGGAGCGGGTATGGAATGATGATAACGTTTTTTGTGAAAAATCACCTAAAGGGCGCTTTACAATGCAATACAATATTTATAGCGCACTTTTTCACATCTTATATTTTTTACTTCATTTTTAATTACCACATGAAAAATGTTTTTTTTTGTTGTAATTGTGAGGGATTGAGAATTAAAAAAGCCTTCGTATTTTTGGAAAGCTTTGTCTCATAACTTATTCATTTTTCTCAGTCAATAATGTCTTGACCAACATTATTCGCTAAGTATATACTACCTGTGTACATATATAATTTGATACGTGAGAATTTGTCATTTTTTATGAGTACAATCAAATCGTCATGAAGTTTCTTTTATAAATCACAATACAATAAACGTAATATTGTTATTCCCACAAAAGCAAGAACCAAATTATGATCTATGATATAATATAAATTACAACAGTTCATAACATTTTTTTGTATGTATAACTTATTGCGAGCCAACCAGTAGAAAATACGGAAAACTTGCGTAATCTTATTTTGAAATTCTGTCATGCTTTGCATATTTGCATGATTTTATAGCTTTCATTTTGCAAAAATGTAAATACAGGAGGCAATGAAATTAATGTGTGTGCTGTAGTAATTGGACACTCTAAATTTAATGGTAAAAAATAAGTAAATATAAGAATTTGTGTTCACCATAAAATGTACACTTTTTTGTGTTTTTATCTTAAAATGAAGCATTACATTTATTTATTTTTGATCATTAGATTGAGAAAGTCCAACTACTGCAGCATGTCAAATTACTATAGCACCCACCCTTTATCTTTTTTTGTCATAGCTTCCCTTACAAATCAAATAAACAAATGATCGCATAAGTCAAAATTACCTTTCCTTTGTAGCGGAGAGCGAAGTACTTAAATAAACATTATCAGGTTGCCTACACTGGAACGCCTTTTCAGTTGGCAAACCTGATACGAACCTAACTTCACTCTATATGACACTTTAAAGTACATCGGTCGCTGCATTTTTTCTCGATCTTTCTTCTACTCTGCACGCCCCTTCGCCAATTTGAACTATATTGTGGGTTATTTTTGATAAAATTATATGGTGATATAGTGTGTCACTTCTAGTAATACCTAAATATTTCGAATCTGAACTATGCAAATCATAATCCACACTCGCAAATCAATATAAAAGGTCGCATAAGACAAAGTAATGTTAATAAAAGTTTATATTAGTTCTTAAGATGTTATGAACTAACTTAATAAAGCATAAATAAAATAATAAATATTTTAATTAAATAAAAATTCATCACCGTCCTTCGTTTTGGGGCAATGCGGTAGTTAACCAATTGCAGCATAGTTTGATCATCTGTAACATAAGGGCAAGGTGATTAGTCTTACGCTTCGGGTGCCAGCCAGGAACAATGAAATATTGCAGTTCAAATAACATTTAAGAATCAATATTTCATCTACAGAAATTGAACGCGGGATCTCAATAATGGTAGGCGAACGCGTCAACCAATACAGACTTACTCCACTCGATGTCCTTATTCAGGAACACTCGTCCGGGTTTTAGGGCCATGATTACAAACGATGTCTTCATCGCTGCATATCGAGATAGTATGAAATAAAATCGATATTTATGTACGAAAATATAAACATTTGTATGAATATTTTAAGTAACTTCGTCGGCAACCTGTATTTTTCACACTTTACTCTAAATCAAATTAAAGATAAATGTTAACTTCCCGTTGTAACACGGTACCTAGTTTTATTTCACACATAGAACTGTTTTCTTCATCTGCATAGGCATTTAACATTAGTTGGCCCTTACGTATTATGTAAGCATTAAAACATACCCATTCTAGAAAGCTGGACAGAAAAATGTATACCTAGGATTTTTTTTACCTAAATGATTATTATTTGTTAAGGTTTGTAAAAATTGCCATGTAAAAATAACTTGTCAAGTACAGAGTACAAAATATTAAATTTAATAAATAAATACAATTAACTTGTGAAATCATGGCTAATTTTTTTACTAGAAAATGTTTCAATTTCTATAAAACTTATTACAGTTCTGATCTGGCCTGATCAAAAGATCAAAAGTGCTGACCGCAGAAATGTCTAGTAGTATCTAGTACTAGCTAGGTATCCAAGTCTATTAATGCTGAGTATTGAATGGCAATATATTTTATTCAGGATGCGAATGCATTTTATAAAATGCCTGCCTTGCACAAACTTTGACGAAAATACCTGATAATTTTATAAACAATAAAAACCATTGCCGTTATCAAATTTATTCGGAAAATTATTGTCGCCAAAGAAATTCTGATTACTTTGTGTTAGTAAAAAAGGAGTAATTAAGTACTGTTTTTTCAAAACACGACGTTCGCTTGAAGCGTAATTTTAACAAAAATAATACATACATTTTTTATATATACTCTGTTGTTCAAAATAATATTTTTTACTTCTTTTGAAAAGTTTGTCTGAGTCTTTTGTTAAGTTTTGTCTGGTAGTTAATTGTATAATTTCAGTCCCTGGTTTATTGGTCTCGACTGTCCTTGTCTTGTTTTAGAAAGTTGTATATGATATTCTCGTATTATGTCCATGTTTACTACAATTTTCTACATGTTTTAGTTCTTCGTCTACAATAACATTAGTGGCTAATTTATGGATAAATTTTAATGATCTAGTTGAAAGAGTTGGTTTAAAAAGTTCTCTAGTTGCTGTTGGTCATATACTAACTTTCATATTTTATTTTGTTGTCTTTATTGTTGTTTATGTCATTTTGATATCATTTTTCTCCACAGTAGTTATATATAACATATTTTGGTTTTTACATAGGCTCATACATTAAAAAAATTTCCGTTTTTGGAACAAACTTTTTGATTTAAAAAAAAAGACTCGATAATGTCGCCACTTTACAAATTAAATTGCTGAAATGAATTTTTCATGTCAATTGTCTATCTATTGTTAATTTTAAATATTTTACATGTTCAATTTTAGTTAGTCGTTCATCATTTATGTGAGCATCTATTTTATGTCATTTTTTTCTAGATTCAAAATGGATTTTCTAGATAATATTGCATTTTTTTTCATTAAGTGTAAATAAGTTTGTGTTTGTCCATTTAATCAACATTGTCCGGTCAGGTTCAGGTTTTATACAAAACAGTGGAAAGAATATTTCATGTTGCCGCGAAGTGCTGCACAGTGCCGCGCAGTACCGCACCGCGCCGCCGTAGTGCGGTATGACCTTTTTTAGTGAAGCGAAACTGAAGTGTCGCGCCGCTGTACTGTGGTTTAACCTAATGAAGTTTCCTCTTCGTTTGAATATATTTTAGTAGTTAACTTGATATAATTTATTTATTTATTTCACTGTTTTAAAATGTAAACAGGTTCATTGTTTCAGGTCCTGACTAGCTAGAAAATTCCTGCGTTTAGGAAGTACCTTCTTTTTACATGTATTTTTTTATTAAATGATGCTTTAAAAAATTCAAATAATAATATCAAAAAGTTCAAAATGTAAATAAATTAGCAAGCATACCGATTATAATAAAAATTGCCGTATAAATGTAAATTAGAAAATATACCATTAATAATTAAAAAATGAAACATAAATATAAATGTAAAAAGTAACAGGTAATAATAAAAATTGAATCACAAATATAAATTAGAAAAAATACCATTATTAATTAGAAAATGAAACATTAATGCAAATTAGAAAACATACCGATAATACTAAATATTGAAGCATAAATATAAATTAGAAAATATTCCATTAATAATTTAAAAAATGAAACATAAATATGAATTAGAAAATATACCGATTATGATAAAAATTAAGCCACAGATATAAATAGAAAATATATAATTTACAATATAAATTAAAATAAAAAGAAAATTTAAAAGAAAATTAAAATATTTATATTGATTAAAGATTTATTCCTTTACATTTTTCTTGTTTAATAAATATTACATAGATATACCATAGATTAACGAACTTAAGTTTTGACAGCTGTAATTTTATTGTCAGTTCGTTCATTGTTCGGCTCCAGTAATTTTCCATATTAGTGTGTTTCTGTGATTGTTTTCAAAGTTTATTTAGTTTTTTAATTATCGATGGTAAAGAAGTACTTCCCAGATAAGCTAAATCTATCTTTATTTTGTTATTACAAACTTAATTCAAGATTTAAAATTTGATACGACTGAAATTTTCATTTTCACTTGTAAATTGTAACAATAACTTTTTATTGTTTTTTTTCTACGTTTTAAGATTTTTTAGTTTCATATCATTTAATTTTCTGGGAATATGGAGAGAATCAAAACGCCTCGTAAGGAACCTCCTGATATCCCTTCCACATCTTTATCAAACACTTCATTATTTTCTTCTTCAATTTTACCAAATAAAGTAATAAAACGGTGCAAAAATGATTCTGTCAAAAGATATTTCAAACAATACCTCAAACGTCTTAACCCTGATTTGTCAGTTACCTTCAAGATCAAACCAACCTTCATCCTCAGTAGAGAGAGACTATGGACCTTTCTGTGTTTTTTGTTTAAAAAAATCTTCTTCCTACCTCATTTTTCTCTTTAAATGTCATCGAACTTGGTCAACTCATGCATTCCCAATATTTCTCCTCATGCGGGAATAAAATCTATCGGCCGAAACCGTGTGCCAATATAATTTGTCGACTATTTAGCGGCAAACGATCAAAAGATGAAGGTATGATGATCAGTCTTACGTTTCAGGTGCAAAAAACACCCTTTAAAATAAATACCATTTCAACTATATCGGGAATCGAACCCGAGACCTCTGCATGGTAGGCAGACACCACGATGCCGACGCTTTTATAGATGATAATCATTTGGTAACACATGGGTATAAAGTGTCCATTCCGTATTATTCTTCAGCTTTCACAAAAAATACTTTACATTATATGAAAGGTTTAAGATTTATTTTACATATAAATATGTTTTTTTTATGAAAAACAAAATAAACATGTTTATAATTTTTTAAATGATAAAAAAATTCACAGTTCGCTCTGCTGAAAAACAAAGGTCCTGTAGACAATTGATATATAATGGAAACGACTTCTACTTTTTTTCTTTTGAAGCTCTTTTGTACCTATGGAAAACAATAATTTATGCCATTCAAGTTTAAATAAATAAAAAATGAACCTTGTATTAAAGGTGAGGTTCAGCAAGGGAATCAAAAGAGGAAATAAAACATTGCAAACAGCAGTATCATCATTAATTATTTATAGGTATACATTACATTCAGATACCATTAAACGTAAAGTTTATATTATTTGTTCAGTGTTTTAATGAAAAATATCCATAACGTGTTTTTAGTTCGTAAAATAGTTGATACGCGTACATTAAAAAAAAGTGTGGTGTTGGTTTTCAAGAAAACTACGATCGCTTGTGGATTATTCTTCTCATTCAAAGCCTTGAACCGATGGTCTGTCTGCAGAAAAGGTAAGTCAAAATTTTTTCAACTATCCTGTTATCAGAATCAATCTTGGACCACATTTGAACGAAAAGAATTATGTTGACATGGAAAACGCATATTTTTATCCTTGATCGCTCTATTATTATTTTACCTGCAACAAGGATTCATTTACCTGAAATCCAGTGGATGACAAAACAAACTTTTATCCACACAAATTTCACTTTACTATGCTAATAAACCGTTTTATTTTCATTTCTCGGCAATTTCATTTTAATTCCTTAGCGAAAAGTCTTGTATTTTATAGAAATATACTCTTAGTGTTTTTGACGACAAGCGTGAATTTCACCAGATATTTTTACTTAAAATACCCAAAGGTTATATTTCTAAAGGGTCAAGCAACAATGGTTTACTTAAAATCTACGAGGACAACGTAATATTCAATAATGTTTCTGCGTCACGTAATATATTATTTCCAAAACTAAAAACAACAGGACAACATCATTATTTACTGACAAAGGAATATTTTTCTTTAGTACCGCCAGGAATACAAAATGTTTAAGAAATAATCTTAAAATGATGTTTGTAATTATGTTTTTATATGGCACCGTATATTTGGTAAATTTAGGAATATTTATTAAGCGAAAATAAAAAAATCACCATTGTAACTCGTCACTTCTCATTAAGGTACATAAAAGCCTAGGCGGCCTCCGTGGTGTAGTGGTCAAGACGCTTGACTCACGCACGGAAGGTTCCGGGTTCGATTCCCGGTGAGAACACAAAAATTTAAAAATGTGATTTTTCTCAAGCCTGGTTGTTCTGTAATGTAATTCACCACTGTAATTGGGCCTCCTGGCCTGTTGTGGTGCAAAAAAAAAATGAAAAAAATGAAAAATTGAAAAAAAAAACTTTTATAGGAGATACGGTATTTATTATACTTGTTGAATTACGTAACGCCATTCAATTATTTTTTACCTTAACATAATTTCTTATTTTTCATTTTCCCTGTTACGTTTTATCAAGGATTTACTCCTGAGTAAACAAAAACAATGTATTTGTGTTGGTAAAATTATTTATATTAATAAAAACTTTTTTTTCTTTTTTAGTAACGACTTTATAAAAATGAAACACCGTATAAATATTATTTAAAAATATATTCGAAAGTACACCGGGATTCTTATTAGTTGAAAAGATTATGTGATTTTTAAAAACATTGGATTTTTTTTTGGATAAAAAATAAGATTTTTTTGTCCAACAAAATGGGCATGATTTGAAAATATATTTAAAAAACATCAACTGAAACCAGCCAAGAATGGTTTTAAATTCCAGTCACTGATTTTAGAATTAAGGTACTCTTTGTTTGTGATTAAGATATTAAGCAAGAAAAATGTGGTAGATCTTGTTTTTATGTTATTCCTTCACTCAAATGATTACGCAGAAAGAATATGTGACATGCTTGCAGAGCCGCTTCATAACTTAATATTAATTAAATTATTGAGTTATACTCAAATAACGGCAAACAGGCTTTGCTGGTGCGCCCATACTTATCTTGTAATATTTTATTACATTGTTATTCATTTCAAAAATCATTTCACACATCACGTGGTTTTCAATTGGTTTTCTGTGGTACGTGTTAAATTCCAGTTTATAAAATTATTTCTGTCCAAACCACTTGTCGAGAGATAATATTTTTCTTGGGACTCAGGTGGAAGTTAGACTTGTGAGAAAGCTTAACCTCCCAGATCGTTTTTTGAAATATTTTTTGTTCATAGGTAATTATCTTTTCGCAAAAATCCTAAAGACTGACAGTATAATACCTCACAAGCAAAAAGGTAGCTATTTTCAAAATTCATATTTTGAGATATGACGCTTTTGAGCATTTATCAACTTTATGAAAATGATTGAAAACTGTAAATAATCCAAAGTAAAAACACAGTTAGTTAATTATTTTTAAGCATTAAACCAGTTGGCGTCATATCTATACTGTGTTTTGCTTATTAGTCTGTAGATTATGTGTTTTTGCTTAAAAGACTTTTTGCGTTATATTAAATGGTTTGAAATTTCTTGTAGATTATTTCGCGATATTTAACTCATTTTTTTGTTTTATATCCAAAAGCTGCCCTTTTTGCTTATGAGTGCCAATACTAAAATATTTGTACTATAACTTAAATACACAATATATTTTCCGCATTTTTTATACGTATAAGAATTATCTGCCTATAAATCAATCAGCTTTGAAATGTGTTAGTACAATCATTGACCAACTTATACTAGTCTGCTTTTGGTTGGTTAGAAGAAAAGAAACATCATTTTTGGATATATATTAAATATCTAAATTATCCGGATTAGTGAGTGCCAGATTTTATTGCTTTTGAATTAATACAGTGAATTAGAATCACATTAAAAACTTACTTAAAAAAAACAGCAAAGTTTATTACACAATTACGTTAATATTAAAAAGTTCTCCTTATTTTTTTATTCCCTTATAACGATCTGAATATTTGGAAATCCGGATGACTGGAGTTTAGATAAACGGAGTTATACTGTGCGTCGTATTTATGTATGTTGGTAAGTAAAGCAACGTAATAAAAACCTATGTCAAATTTAAGAAAACTCGTTGCGTAGTATGGGATATTAAAAAATATATCGCGTAGCAAAACTGATGCAAATAGTTAATCATCCAACTTACACTAATGGGCAAGATTGGGAACAACGTGGACCTGGTAGAAGACAGACGTCTTGGCTGCGCAACATATGAGATTGGACCGGAATGAAATGTGTGGAAGAGTTGTTCCGGGCTCTTCAAGACAGAGAAGCCTTTTTAGAAGTGATTGCCAACGTCGTGGACACCTGATAGAGCACAATAAGAATAGGAAGAAGTGAAGAAGAGGAAAAAGAGGAAGAAGAAGTAAATTTTAATGAAGTTGGTAGTACAAAAAAGCATTAATACTGTTTTTTTATATGTCTTGTTGACAAAGCGGCTCTGTGTTTACAAGCCGTTCTTTCAATAAAATATTTTTTGTCGGTAAGTTCTCAAAGGTGTATATGATTTGATTAGTTACATGATTGGATGAACTAGATTAAAAAATGATGTGTATGATAATCCGTGTCTATTGGCACGTTCTTGGGCATCGGTCAATGGACTCGAAAATATTTTTAAACTTTTGAATGTTGACGATTCAAATATTCTGGTATTAAACATAAGTATCTACCCAATACTATTACATAATTGAGCCCGCGACAATAATTCTACTATGGAGTGTGAAATCCTTTATGTATAATATAAAATGTAAAATCATTATATATTATTACATTATTTTCTAGTCTACCAAATATTAAAATTTATGTATGATATTAACTTATTTAGTTACTTAACCCAAAAAACAAATCAGAAGTAAATGAACAAACTGAACATAAATATTGAAATAGTACTCGTATAAAGAAATTATAAAGACACAATAGAGAAATTAAAACAAGTAGGAATTTATTACGTAAAGTGCAATAATTGCCCTAGTTTCCATATAATAAACAAAAGAAGCAGGGTTTCAGTTGAGATCTAAACTGGCTGGGACTTTCGATAGGAAAATATCACATACTATAAATACCGATAAAAATAAATGAATGGATTTAGAATAATTAATTGTATTTTCAAAATCAATATGGATATTGTGGAGAAATGTTTTCATACACAAATGTAAAAAAGAAATTTAATAAAAATACGTTGCTATAAAAATGCGACGTGTTTGGCCTTGGTTATTGTGATGTCAAGATTCGTGATATTGTTCTGAACGAATTTCAATGGTCAGGAACAAATAAACATACACCGCGTCGTATTGGGGGCGTGGCCAATAGAATGCCTGTTTTTGCGGGAATTCAAAATTACAAATTTAGAACTATTTTTTATGCTACTAATAATTACACATAATGTCAGGTATAAGTTTCTATGGTCGCTATACCAGATTTGAACGGAGTTTAACTCTATGCTAGGTTAAGTAAGACTTTTTGCTATACCATCATTATTCTACCACTATTCTCAAGCTTAATTTTATACCCGATTTATAAGTGTATGGCTTATGTTAGGTTTTTGTTATTTTCATTGTGTGTTTTGTAATATAAATAATATAGATGTAATTAATACCTTGTTTTTAAAACCGTCTGAATATTTATTAATTATCTTCGTTTTTTTAATTTAGTCTTCTTTGTTAATTCTCAAATGTAATTTAAAAAAAGTGTATTGTTAAGTGTCCTCGGCACGGGGAACCCCAGTGAGGTCACATAATTTTTATTATTAAATATAGTTTGTAAGCAAAAAATATGAATAAATAAATAAATAAATTAATTAGTAAGGCCCAATAATGTATTTATTTAGTTGTAAAAGAAAAATTAAGTATTGATTGTAAAAATACTATTTATTGTCTTATGTGTTTATGTTAATTGGAGTAAGTACAGAATTACATATGTACATAGAGAAATATAAGCAAATTACATAATTATCAGTTATACTTTCACCCAAGGCAGTAGCGGATTCCTTTGAGTTGGTACATTATAAATTGTAATATAGTAAACAATGTTTTTAGCATGTCCAAATGTTTGTAGACAGGCTCGATTTCCTCCTAGGGAGTTATTTAGGTCTAAATTTGTTGCAACAGAGAGGAAACACATTTTCGAGGAGGGAATATGGAAGTCTAGACATTTAAAGGGTTATGACCTGTCTTTGGCTAGTTTAAGTGGCCACTTTTCACACTGTGTAACATTCACAATTCTCGATTGAATATTGTTAATTAAAGTAACTGGTAAAAGAAGATCAAAAATTGAAAAATAATTTTCAGGCGTTGCCTAGTAGGTGAATTGGTTCAGCCGGGTGAATCTCACCCACATGATAAATGTTCAGGCTCTTTTACTTTTACTTCACAAAAGTCAACAGATGGAAGGGTTGAGAAAACGTGGAAGTTTAAATATTGCCAGAATGGTGAATGTTATACAGTTGTAAATTGGCCACTTAAACCAGTCAAAGACAGGTCATTAGCTCTGTAAATACCTAGACTTCCATATTCCTTTATTAAAAATGTGTTCCCTCTCTGTTGCAACAAATTTTTATATAATATAGTACATTGCCCACGGCAATATCATAAATCACTTTGTTATCAATTATCATTATGAGTTATTCGACTTTTCTTGATGGAAATGTTGTGGGTACAAGGGGCTAAGTTTCTGGGTTTTTTTTATTTAAAAAAATGCAAATATTAAGAGAAATAAAAAAAATTGTTAATGCAAAGTATTGCTTCTTGTGTCAGCCTCGTGGTGTAATGGTCAGCGCGTATAGAATATTTCATAGTCCCTGGACTGGTACCTGAAGCGTAAGACTGATCATCTTACCTTTATGTAACAAAAATAATCAAGATACGCTGCGATTGGTGTACCAATGGATTGTCCTATGCACCATTAGGTGCGGAAAGGGAATGATGATAATGATGATGATGATTGCTCCTTACTAGCTATACGTATACATTTGTGCCATCTTTTTGGCAATACATGAATACCGCGGCGATAAAATGATTGTTTTTGGACTAAAACCATTCATCTAACCAATTTTGCACGTCTTTGAAATTGGCCAAGTGTAAGCCAGCTAAGCCATGGGCCAACGACCGGAACAAGTGATAGTCAGAAGCGTCCAGATCTAGCGAATACGGCGGGTGAGTAACAGATCCCAATTCAAGGTTTTGGTGTCTTTAACGATGAAAGTGCGATGGCACGGAGCGTTGTCGTGTTGCAATATCACTCGTTCGTGTCTGGTGTCCTATTCTGGGCTTTTTTCGATCAACGCCTGATTCAGATTGATTAGTTGTTTTTTTAACACTTTGTATCCCGGAGCCGTGTAAACACGTGATTATATAACCACGTGTTGTGTCCCGGTCCCGCGTTTTCACATGGTTTACCAGCTGTCTAAAAAAGTGCATTTTATTGACATCTAGAGACTTTTATTAGTACTTTTTCGCTGCTGGTAAACCACATGAAAACACGGGACAGGGACACAACGCATGGTTATTATAATCACGTGTTTACACGGCTCCGGGATACAAAGCACAATAAAGGAGTGAGACCCTGTATATGTGCGAACATTGCAATGTGGCTCTCCATAAAGGCCAATGTTGGCAAAACTATGACACAAAAATGACTTATTTAATTGTTTAAAATAAATATGAGAAGATTTAATTGATTTAACCCAGTATTTTCATAAATGTCAATTTTTAAAAACCCCTCACTAAGCATGAAATTTCACAAAAATGGGCCGGGCACAGGGTAAATTCTATGTGTATTCGGCCGGTACTCAAAGTATTAACAGTTTCACTCATTTTCTTTCCTTTTGAACTTTTCCCATGCAAACGCCGTTTATTTGGCACAAAATTTGACATCTTCGTTGTTAAAATAAATATTTTCGCGTTACGATATGTGTTGGTATTACGACTGATTATTGTTGACAGCTGTTTAACCAATAAAACAAACACTACTTCTGACATGTATGTTCACTACACGTGCTGCTAGTGCCATCTATGTGTGAAACCCGGAAACTTAGTTGCGCACCTAGAAGAAATAACAAGTTACGATAAAACGGAAGAGAGATTATCAAACTGATTATCACGTAAAGTTTTATGGTTTTCCTCTTCGTTCACATTCTATAAGTACCCTTTTAATTTCCTTTTCTTTTTTAGCTCGTATAGTGTCAACGCAGCTCGACTTTGGACTTGACTCATCTCCCATTCGTCATCCCATCTCTTGTTACATTAATAAATATCAATAATATTAATCTTCTTCTATGACAAAAAATAAATAGATCAATCTCCTAAACAAACGCGTGCGACCATTTTAACTTACACACTTATTAATTCGTCTACTTTGCAATTTAGGCGAAAACAAATATTGATATGAATGACAATGTCAGATGTTAATAAAAATATTCAAATGGATTAATTACAATTGCCTTTATACATACGTGCAGCAGCTTTTTAATCCAAGCTCGGCAAAATTTCATTCGGGTCACAAGTCACAATACAGTTCATTATAAATAGCTATTTCGAGCAAATTCGAATAGTGGACACGTTAACATTGATTAAGTAATTTCACAGATAATTAACCACAAAAATCCGAACCACCGTGTTTACCTGTGCTTTGTTAAATAAATATTTTAATATATTTTTCCCCTGTACCGCCATCTGGCGAATTTAAGAAAAACATTATACTTCAGTTGTGAGATATCAATAAAATACTTAACAACTGTATTTAAAATATGTATTGAGTTTTCTTTCGTCAGCGTCGCGTTGTTTAATGAAATATATTTTATTTCTGGACTTCTACTCTAAACGCTTTCGCGGCTATAGAGCGCGGACTAACGTACTAAATATGCGCAATAAAAGCGGTTTCTACGACCGCGGGACCGTTCAGAATAGGAGTCCTGGTGTTTTATTTTTATTTGCATAAATATAGGAAGAAAACGTACGATTAAGATTGGATAGCTTTGTACCAGGGTCTAATAGTGAAAAACGCAAACTGTAATAATTTATATTGGAAATTGAAATAACTAAGTTTTCTTTTAATTTGGCCATAACTTAAATGCCCTTTTGTAAATCATTTTTCTGTGGAGTCTGGAGGCAGCGCGGCGGATGATGATTAATGGCGATGGATGATAAAATGTTTGCGGCGTTATATTAACTTTGACGGCGAAAAAAAAGCGAGAAATACTTTTCAACAATTAGAAAAGCGTGCGAACATAATTCGTTGAAAAGGCGAAGAATGGCGTGAAAGACGAGCAGTGTTGCCAACCAACAGAAGTCACGTCAGGCGTGGCAACCTCACAAATCAAAATTAGCCAGTATCTACTTACATGCGATTCTTCTGGCTAAATACATTGAAACAAATTATCGGCTCAACCAGCGGTTTTAATCTTTTTTGACACTTTATGTCACAACTTGATAAGTTCAAAAGTGTACCGTTTAATACTTAGGTAAGTCTTAGAACAGGATAAATAACCCTAGTTAGATCGTCAAAGCAACTTTGTATAAATTACAATTTTATAAAATGAATAAAAAAACAAATAAAATAAATAAATATATGTATATTTCAAACCTGTGCAAAAAGACTATAATTTTTTTAAATTATCAAATATAAAAGAAAGTCAGTGTCCCATTTTTCGCACCTCCGTCATTGTTCTACGATCCCAACAATTCAATTGTTACGCCGCGCCGTTTATCATAAGAAGATCAGACGGTATTTTTTTACAAAACAAAACTAGTAAGTTTAAAATGAACAAAAATGACATGCTGGAATTTTCTGTTAGGACTTCAAATAATCTATATGTGTAATTTGTATGTTCGTACAGCGTTGCATTATTTTAGAAAATATATCTAAAATACTTCGCTATAAGTAGCTTTTTTTACTCTCCCCCAAATAAAAGTATTTTTGGGATTTACTAGTTTTACAGGTTAGATCGACGATATCAAAACTCATAAATACTTGTTTATAGAGGTTTTGGAATTTGTAAGGGGTTAGTGTCTTGATAATTCAACTTTTTTTAGTACAAACCAATTTGGACGCTATTTTCATATTTATGAAGCCTTTTGATACATTGTTTTACCGCATCAACTAAAAAAGAGACAGGCTTTCATTTTAAGTAGTTGCTAATGAAATCGACATTTGTTTGATTTATATAGTTTATTGTTTTTTCCCAAATTATTCGATTTGCTTTTATTTTGTGACTAATCACCAATGACGTATAATTTAAAAGACACTTAACTAGCGCGAAGAAAATGGCATTGACTTCCGTGCCTACATTCTGTAACGTAGACGTGTGCTAAGCAGAAACACGGCGTCGTGCACGACGAAAAAATGCTTTGATTGCACCGCAACTGTAAAAAACAAATCTAACATTTCATTCGTAAATACAATCCAATTTATATAAAAACTTAATAGGTATATTTTAGGCACATTTTCCAAAATATTGACAGCTGCCAGCTAGTGTCGTTTCTATGGTAATGAGCTACATTGAAATAAATATATACTATAGAAATATGTACATCTCTTCCTTACGTGAATGATTGCATGAGTATCGTGATTTGCTTTTTTTTTTTAAACTGTTGATGACAACGCAATATTTGCCATACCTTAGATGTTGCTAGTTGCTGTTATTGAAATAACGTGTGTATTTCATATACGTTTTTGGTAATCATTACAATAATATTAACATAGAAAAAAAGTGTTCCAAATTTTTTTTATAATTTTTAGTTGAACAACAAACGTGTAACATATTGTTTCGATTTGTGCTTGCAATTCTCGACCTGAATACCAACAGCCCGTTGTATTGCTATAAAATGTTGATAATCATAGAATGGTTTATGTCCGTATGCGCGTCTCTATGAGCGGGTGGAGTATTATTACTCTAAGAAAAATATAAATAAAAATGCATATCAAAAAATATAATAACAGTTTATTTTAAACATAATTTGGGTTTTTGATTAATTTTTTAATACTCATGTTCAAGTATACTTCTTATAAATCAAAATTTTCACACATAAAATAGACGCACAATATGTGCACTCTGGATAAAAAAACACCTATTATCAAATATAATTATCATAAAATACATGGCAATCATTAACAATTTTTGTTTTTCGGGTAAAAGATTTATTAATAATACTTAAATTAAGTACGTATTATTTATTTCAAATAATAAATTGATTAAAACTTAATTAAAACGTTTATACAACTAATCTAAAAATAATTGCGAAGATAGAAAATGTTAGTATGAAAATGTGTTCATCGCATTTTAGCATGTTACATCCTAAAAGCTTTTTAACATTTAAAGGCACATAATATCGTTTTCTGTTCCTTGAAAAGAGGAATGATTCACATAAAAAATGGCGCAATGTAAATTTTCCAATGTACTAGATATTTCTGATAGATTTTTTTAATATCAAATGCATTTTTCCTTGTGTGGAATGATGCATTTGTACTAACCAAATTTATTGCAACAGAGAGGGAATTTTTTTGTTGAGAAGGGTCGTTAGAGTTCTAGGCATTTATAGGGTTTATGAACTATCGTTGGCTTTTAAGTGACCACTTTACACCCTGTGAAACATTAACCATTCGGCCTGTATTTAAACATTTGCATTTTCTCAACTCTTCCATTAGTTGACATCTGTGAAGTAAAAGAGCCGAAACATTTAGTGATGTGGGTAAAGCTCGGGTTTCCTAGGACAGCGGTGCCCGTATTTTAACGGCCGTAGTGAACATTAATGCGGTTGACAGCCGTCGTAACGGTGACTAGAGAGTGGTTTCCTATAAAAATGGTGTTGATAACACCGTTAAAAAATAAAACTACTCTCTAGTCACCACTACGACGGCTGTCCACCGCATCACCGTTCACTACGGCCGTTAAGATACGGGCACCGCTGTCCTAGGAAACCCTAGCTTAAGATTCATCTTGCTGATCATATAACTTTCTACGGAGTTAAATCCAGCTTGGCTGCAAACATTTGGAGAAACCAAAAACATTGCTGATTTTTATGAATGTAAATGTGTATAAACAACATTTATTAAAGTAGGTAGTTACTACAAATTTATATTTAAAAAAAATATACAAGATAATGCATTTTTAAAAACTCGTCTTGTTAAACTGGGCATTCAGCCCTCGAATATTATTTACCAATAAAAACATAGATCAATGGCTCAGTTCCATAAAAGGATAACTCAAAAATGTTAAGTTTTAAGCTATTTTCAAAAACATCCCATTTCGATTCTACCAAGGTATAACTCTAATAATATTGGTTTTCTCTGTCTAGACAGATGTTTTCATATAAAAATAAATAAAACTT
Source organism: Micrasema longulum (assembly GCF_059751315.1). Classification (NCBI taxonomy): domain Eukaryota; kingdom Metazoa; phylum Arthropoda; class Insecta; order Trichoptera; family Brachycentridae; genus Micrasema; species Micrasema longulum. The sequence continues at coordinate 660,100 of NW_028278023.1, forward strand.
AACAATCTCTCAGCTCCATAACTAATTAAAACGTTCTGATAATTGCCATAACAACGTTAATCCTAAACTAGTAACCATTGTGTTTATATTTCATGTAAGATATATATAGGTGACTTCACTTAAGGTGATATAAATAATGATTTGCTCCATATCAATTTAGATCTGTCACAACTTTGGACAGCCATGACTCTACTAGTAATTTCTAGTTATCTCTGTATGGAACTGACCCATCAATAAGTACGTATTATATTTTAAGCATGCTTTACATTGCAGTAGATATTTATATATTTTTCGAAGCATTATTTTCCATTTTGCCTTCAAACCCACCAACTACAATAGGAAATTAGCAAAGCTATATTTTATTATCTGAAAAATAAAATCGAATATTTATCAGTAACCTATTATAATTGAACATGTTTCAAAATAATATTTTACGAATATTTAATTTTGGATACAGAAAAATCGCTTTTATTTTATAGACAACGAGGAAGTTTAGTGCTACGGGGTCAGATGTAAAAAATATTTTTTGTGCGTGGTGAAAAATTAGAGTAGTTAATTGTAGGGCGACGTTCCTGGAAAATACATGAAAAAAATAATAAAAAATGTTTTAAAAAAAATGAACTACTTTAAAATGTCCAGTCATAATAACCAATCAATTGAAGCGGTTCTTTGTGTTGTGATAGATTTCCGGTTTCCGGGTAGTCAAAGATTAGTGTATTTTCTATATAAAAATTGAATTGAATTCTAAAACCATGTACACTTATAAAAAATATTTTTTTTGAAAATAAAAGGCAATACCTTGTCTATAAATGCAAAAAAAACGATAAAAAACAAAATTTTGGCTATTGTTTCTCTCCGTTAAATAGACTACAATCTTCAAAAATTTAATCCAACAATATAATATAACATAATATTCCTATATAAAAAAACATGGATTCTGTTTCAAATAGTGACTTGATTTGTAAATTCGATTTCACAAACATGAAATCTTTTCTGGGTCACCCCACGACAATTCTGACGGTGTTTTTCAACAAGTCAGTGACTAGTTCCGTGGTCTTGATGATCTTGTTGCCGAAGTGGTCGATGAGTCCCATGACGGGCCGCGTGTCTGGAGACACGAACTCGTACTCCGGGAATCTGGTAGTCGCGACTGGGCGCGGCCGGTTCGGCCTAGCCTTCATCATCATGACGGGTGTGGGCGTGGGCATGCTCATGGTAGACGGAGATGCGGTGGTAGGCATCCTGAAAAGAGAGAATACGTAATTACTGATTGTATAATTGATATACGACTTACCATATCGTCACCCTAACTAATAAAACTCGTAAATCAACAGATGGTCAAAAATGATATTTTGAAGTTTTCTGTTAGGACTTCAAATAATAATCCATGAGTGTAAAAATTTTATGTGTGTAAAATTGTAGGATTTTGCTGGTAGTTGTGGGTGGGTGTTGGAGCTCCTACTCTAGTTTGAGATTGACAGAAGAAACGTGGTTGACGTTCATTGCGTATTTAATTATTACGCTGCGAATAAATATACGGAACTTTTTTATGGAGCCCGAGAGTTATGATGATGAGTTGAATTGTGGTATCTTTATAAGTCGCTTACCTTTGTTCTTCATTTCTTCTTGGCGGGAATGAAGTTTATGTAGCTTGTTCTTATAAGGACGGATCACTTATGTGCAATAATGTTGCTCTTCCAGAATATGATGTATTGTATTCAATATAAAATGCTGAGTTGCTTCTTTGGTCGTTGTTATATATTTTATGCAAAATCGTTTGGCACGTCTGTGTTGTTATTGATTACTGGACTTTGACCCACACAAAGTGTTGTTAATCTATTAATCAGTTTATTTTATCTTGTTAATTTCAAAAGTATATCTTTTTTGGAAACATAACTTATACTGCAATGAAAGGTTCAAACTTTTGATGAAAGATCTTTTTATTTCACAGTGCTTTCCGTTTTATTTAATGTATCCTAAGCGAATCACATCTGTCCCAGATTGGTCCTTTTCTTAATATTTAAAATATGATGCAACGGACTATTGTATGATTTTGCTGCTAATTACGAACTATATTGTCTATGGGTCAACGAATCAAGGCTATTGTATTATGAAACACAGTGAGAATCTTTGTTTCCAATTATTTTTTATTGCAGAAACACGCCTTTTTCTAACACGAAGTAAGAAATTGTACACAAAGATAGTTCTTACATTGACCTGGCAGTAGCTGGCGGTGCTCTAACTGTGGGTCGAACCTCCGAAGACGAGCCCTGCTCGCCCTGGTCAGAACCGAACCTGTTGACTACCATCGGCCTAGGCGGGGCCATACTGCTGGGCTGCATAGGTTGTACACTCATAGGTTGGATGGGCATCATAGGTAGGCTCGGCCTTACAGGTTGGATAGGTTGCTCAATTTCTGACGGCTGTGCTGGTTGAATAGGATTATCTGGAAATAATGTTTAAAATTTTCATCTTGCTAAAAAAGCGGGAAAGGTTGAACTTTAAGCTATCCGTAGTTAAAAAATTAACTTCCAAAGGCTTCTAACAATTAATTTATTATATTGTGCAAAGGTTTGCTAGATATGATAATATTCATTACATTTTGTCGATTTACATTACAGTCCATTAAAATTAAATTATTTTACATCTCTTTCTGCCAACCGCATTTTATTCGACATGTTTTCGAATTTCTCCAAGAGATGGTGTTAAGTACTGAATTTAAAATTTCTATTCTGGCAACTCGTATAAGACTAAATATTCCGTTCCTACCCAAATCCTTCCTATTTCAAATTCTTGTTCTTCTACCGTCCCGTGAGCAAGTCACATGTAAAAAGTTGTTTCTCTGATAAATCTTTATCATATCCTGCGTCAGCGCATTTTGTACAAAGTGAAGTTAGTGTTGTATAAACAGGCTAAATTATGCAGTTCATCATTATCTACACGATACCGGTATCTGTGCCACAGCAATAGTAAAAAACTTTAACGTGAGTAACAATTTCTATACAGTCCACTTAATTGTAATTCCCTCCGTTATAAGAGCTGACCATACAGATGGAGTGATCTTGAATCTAAATATAAATACAAAAAATGTACAACTAATGGCATAAAACATTTTTTAAAATCGTAAATGAATAACAACAACATTTTTTGTCCAAACGCAAGAAAAATATGTAATTGGCATATAATGAGTCCTGTGAGTTAATCGAAATCCGAAGTCACATAACAAGAAATGACAAATTTGATTATTGAGGTATTTCCATGATCAAATTCAAATCACGTATTAACATATTTTTTTACTTATCATGTTTTTTTCAGAATCATCATCATCATTACGATTTCCTTAAATGCACTCAGTGGGACGTAGGGCACTGCATTGGCAGTACAGCTTATCTTAATCATTTTTGTTAGGTGGAAGTCTTACGCTTCTAGTGCCAGTCCATGAACAATGACAGATTTTGCAGTATACCTTTTTACGTCCGCCCTGCCAGGAATCGAACCTAGGGCCTCAAGTACAGAAGGCGAAAGCGCCAACCATTACAATGCGAGGCAGATTGACCTCTACTTGATTTCCTTTTCAAGGTTTTTTACCTGAGAGTGTACATGTTTCTGCTTATATTTTATATGCAGAAATGTATGCTTTACTCGCCCGGACGCAGGTTTAATTTGTCAGAATACGGAATATTTACAATATATAACTAAAAATGCACTAAACACCTAAAACAGTATAAGCCACTCTGCAAGCACAAGAGCTAGTCTTTTTTTTGAAAACTTACAGCTTTAAAAAAACTAAACAAAAGTAAAAGTAGATTGTAATAGACAAAAATAAACATGTATCATTTTATATCACCATATTAGTTTAATAAATTAAAAAATAATAATAAAAATAAATGTCAAGGTTTCGGGATTTCCGTGACTTGGTGGTACGTACCAACTTTGTTGTTGTCATCCTTGTCCAGGAAGGCCACGAACCTCTTCGTAAAGTCTCCCGAGGGGTCCCATTTACTGGAGAGCTTACTCCACTCCGCCGGATAGTGGTCCCGGAGTCCCCTCAAGATCATGAGAGCATTATGCTTTTGGCGTGGGGTGCACCGCGCGCACTTGGTCCGCAAACCTTCCGGTAAAATTCCTGGAAATGGAAAAATACGGAATTATTAAATAACCAACATGTTCTAATATCATCACGTATTCTACATACGTACATGTTCCGCTTCTTATTGACCACAAATATCTTTTTTATAAAAATCGAAAAACTGATACAAAAAAAATAGAATTTTTGTCCTGTATTTAGAAACATGTTGCTAGATAAAACAATCAGGATTGAATTTTTTTTCTTACGCTTTTCGAATGATAAAAATATTTTTATGTGTGCTCTAATAATAACAATGTACATATATTTAGTTTATAAGTTGTTTGACACATATTTCTTAACTTTTAGTTTAAATTTTGGAATGTTTTTTTCTTCATAATTGTTTTTTTCAAATCATAATATTTTTATTTTTTGCAAAATTTACCGTACAATGAAGGATGAACTTAGACAGATTTATCGGTTTGGTTAATTCATTATATTTGTTTCAATAAAATTGGAAAAATCAACAATGTTTGTATACAGGCTTAATTTCCTCCCTAGGGAGTTATTTAGATCTAAATTTGTTGCAACAAAGAGGGAAAACATTTTCATAAAGGTAATATGGACGTCTAGGCATTCATAGGGCTTATTGGCTTGACCACTTTACACACTGTGTAACATTCACCATTTTGCCCATGTCTAGGTAAACATACTCATTTCCTCAACTCTTGATGAATCTCACCCACATGATAAAAGTTTCAGCTATTTTAATTCACAAAAGCTAACAGATGGAAGAGTTAAGGAAATATGGATTTAAACACAGGCAGAATGTTGCATGTGACACAGTGTGTAAAGTGGTCACTTAAACTAGCCAATGTGTTATATAAAAATAAATAAATGCTGCCTACCTCAGAACAGGTATTTACTATACGAAGTGAGGAAAGACAGTATCTAATTTGTTTGATTATAATTTAATTAAAATTTAATTTTACATCATTGTTCTACACCTAATTTTACTTAATTGTAGCCTTTTTAACGATTTCCGGCACTCAATTGAATGACAGGCCATAAGCCCTGTGAATGTTTAGACTTTCATATTCCCCTCTTAAAAATGTTTTCCCTCTCTGTTGCAACAAATTAAGATACAAATCGGAATATTTCCATAAAAAATGTCGTTAACATTGGAACTGAGGTTCGAAAAAATAATTAAAATGTCATTTTTTAACATTAATAATTCGAAGGGTTTTTGAGAAAAAGGGGTCGAGATATTTCATTTTGAAATCCGCTTGTTTTAAGATCAGCACTTTTTATGTACGGCTGCATTACTGAGAAAAAAATCATATTTTTCAAAATAAGTATTCCAATAATTGGTCATCATCACAAACGCAACATTACAGAAGTTATCATTGACAATTCAATAAGTACCTATGGATTAAGTACGTCAATACATTCAAATTTCTATTGTGTAAAAAAAACTGACATTAACCTTTATCAAAATGTTAACAAAAGACAAAATTTAACACAAGTCTCTTTTATATAGACCCAAGCCACAGAGATAAAATCGTATACAGCTATTATTTTATTTTACTCATCTCTGTTAGTGTGATAGTATTCATTTTTCGCTTAATGACACGCATAAAACATCAAAAGAGTAACACCGAATTACCTTCTTTAGATTATATTCAATTTATTAATTCAACCTGGATCCGACAGATTCCGTCGATTTGTTTTAAAAGGTTCCACTGGTCTCAGATGAGTGGCATTTAATGTCTGATCGATTAATACTAAAATGTGTTTATCTTAATCAAAGCATTAGAAAGGTTAATTACGAAATACAAGTGCATTCATTTCCGAGTAATAGTCACCATGCTCTCAAACGAGAGGAGAAAGTCGACCTTGGACACTTATATACACCTTACGTATACAGAGCTTGTACCTACATCACTTAAAATTGTATGCCTTTACTAGAATACACGCTGTTTGAGAAGGAAGTCATTAAAACATCGGAAAACATTCGGAGAACCTGAAAATCAAAACAAATTTAGAAAATCGTAGAAGATCTTACGAAACATCATCAAAATTCTCTTAGTTGAATGCGATGATGCAAAATACTGCCTTGGTAATCCAAAGCATGTACGGATTAAAAACTATGACACGTTTGGATATTCTCTACCCCCAGAGAGTGATTAATTTGGAGATTTTTATATTTTTATTTGCTTCATATAATGGCCACACTGATGATTAAATTTCAAACAATTACGAACACATACAACTAAATAAGAAAATTTTCATTTAGACCATTATTGCGACCTTAATTATTACCCAAAACACTTAATTCGGTTGAATTGACCAAACCGTATTTTTTTTTCTCCATTTTTGAAGCAGTTTTATCACTCTCTAGAGAAGATCCAGAATACCACCCCCGAGAGTTTCGGCAACTCATAGAACTCATTAAACCTTTGTAAAAACTGGTTGTTTTGAGCTCCAGTCATTCTCAGTTTAATAATTCTGAAATTATCTCCACTTCTTGTTTGGTGGTTGATAACATCCATGTTGTATTTTATTGTTTGTTTATCGACTTATAAAAAAAAAACTACCAAGCATAATATTAAATCATAACATAAACAAATGATCATTTTTAAACCAACGTACCCATTCTTCGTGAATGTTTATTTTATTTATTGAACACTTTTTATACATATACAGTTTATATGCATATAAGGGCGGGCATATTGCCTTAAGGCAATTTCTTCCTACCTACGCAAGCCGTTCAGTTTGAGAAAACTAAATAGGGATAGGCGGTCGGACTTTTCAACTTATTCCCGTATTTTCTCCCTAGATTATGGCACTAGAGTAATGTTTTTTACACACTATAGATATTTGTCATTAGACTGTCTCTATTGTTTTGCTTTTTTGATAAATTGCTTCTTATGGTGCTTCGGACCATCCAAAAATCCAAAAAAGCGCCCAGTTTTATCTGCCATCTTCGGACGTACGGAAAGGTACCGACACAGAAAACATCATACTGATACTATTTCTTTAACAACCAAATAGGTTCAGTTTTGGGGTGCGGAAAATGAGACAGCGAAATCTTGATTTTGTCGATTTTAGTTAGCTATAATCAGTCCAACAATATCGAGGAAGCAACTGAGAGAGTCGCAAAAAAAAACTATTTTCAAATACCTATTCACCAAATTTATTTGACACCGCCTATCTTCTTAATGAAAATTGAATATTTTTGAAGTGTGAAAATATATTTTCTGTATTTAATTTTATTTTGACCTTGTCGGGTGAAGCCCGGGATCTCTTGCAGTAGGCGAATTTGCGAACCACTACAATGTAAAACATTCTTACAAAATAAACTCTACGTTATTATTCCAATAACATTAATTTATAAAAAAATGTGACGTGATTTGTGTTGACCACTCGTTGAAATATTTTCCGACCTTTACAACTTTGAAAAATATCTTGGGGGTTTTGCAATATTCAATTCAAAATATTTAGGTACTGTTTGCCCAAAACGATTAAAAATAACGTGTTATTATCATCATATCCATTAAAGGTTTTAAAAAAAACAAAAATACTTGCGCAACTTGACCCTAATATTTTACTGTCTATTCATAAATCTATTCAGAATAACAACTAATGATATTTGACAGGCATTATTGGAAAAAAATATTTGACATATTACCTGTGAAATCATAATCATTTTAGGTAGAAGGGATTAGGACTTTGTAGCTACAGTTTCAAATTTGGCCGAGAGTGGGTGGCTTTATAACTTGTTTCTTAGAGTAAAGATACATTTATCAGGAAACTAATACCCGTATGCGGAGACAAACCTTAAGGCGAGGAAAGTACATTGTCTTCACTTTCGGGTTATTCTCTGCATTTGAAATTAGAATGTACTTTCCTCACCTTAAGTTTTGTCTCTGCATACGGGTATTAGTGTTTCTACCCTATACGGGTGCATTACTAATAGATGTTGTTTTATTTAAACTATTATATGTGAATATAAAGGGAGATGGAATTATTAAAAGGTTGAAGACAGGAGAAGAATATTATTTGATTTATTAATATTATTTCACAATATTATCTAATTTATTTAGGAATTCTTTCTACAATCACTAGACGGAAATTGATGTTAAGTATAGCTAGCTTCTAAAAATCAAACATGTTTTATTATGAAACGATTGCGTATTAGATGATTTCCTCTTGTTTATTAAAATACTGCAAAAATTAATTTTTTTTAATGTGTTGAATATTAAAATTGCATTATTTAGACAATTAACATGAATGGATTATTTTATCGAGGTCCGTGAACTATGTAAGGCGGAGACAAACATTAATGACATAATTAAGAAAGGGGTGCTGCGTTGGTTTGTGTAGAGCGAATGAACAAATGTATAGCTTATGTTATGTTTTTGTTCTTTCATTATGCGTTTTGTAATATAAATAATAAAGATGTACATAAACTAATTATAAACATAAATACGTAGTGTTTAAAACTGTCTGAACCGTTTGTTAATTATCTCTTTTTATTAAATCTTCTTTGTTTATTCTCAAATGTAAAAATATTTTTTAAAAAAGTACATTGTTAAGTGTCCTCGGCACGGGTAACCTCAGTGAAGTAACATTATTTTTATTAATAATCAAAATTTATAATGGACAAACAAATGAATAAATAAATAAATAGAACAGCGAAAAAACGGCTAAAAGAATCTACGATGCGAATGTTGAGGAATACAGAAAACGAGGAAGACCGAGAAAGACATGGCACCACCAAGTCCATCAAATACTTAAAGATGGACATGTGGACGTGCCAAGAGTAGGAATAATTGACGTGCGTGCATAAGAAGACGGATAAATGTAGAGAAAGCGAGGTCTTTATGCAAAGAGTGATGTGGCATTTTATCCTCTCTGCCTACCCCTATGGGGAAACGGCGTGATGGTTAGTTTGTTTGTTTGTGTTTATTAAATATTTTGCTTGATAGTTCTTTAAATACAAAATTAACATTTTTTATTTTTATATGAAGCATATTTTTTATATCAATTTATTAAAATGTTTTCAATATCATTATTTGTTTTATTTATTTCATTAATTATAAATAGATATTTTTTTTAAATCACGATCAAATATACATATATTAATCTTTGTATTTTTTATTAGCACAACAAGAGACTAGGAGGCCTAATTACAGCTCAAAGGATTGAGTTGCATCACATTTTATTTTTGTGTTCTTAACGGGAATCGAACCCGGAACACTACGTGCATCAGGCCTGCGTCTTTCACCATGGCGTGAAGCCGCCAATATAGGTAGACAATAAAGGTGTTTTTTAATAAATATTCTTGAATTGTCTTTTGTATTTGCATTTATATTTCCATATATAATTTGTGTGTTTTATAATATATTTCAAGGTAAAACCAGCATTGGCGTTAATAAATTTAAAAAAAATACATTTCAAACATAATTCATGATTCGAGATTTGTGGTAATATTTTTTATAAACTAAATAAGCATGGCAAAAAGATTTACAACCTTGCTATTATTGGTTGGTTTTAGTTCACTTTTTACACTGTAGCAATCGGTATTCCTTGTAGTAAAATTATTTCATTAATTTCAAAGTGTGAACAATATTTAAAGATTCTGGACGACTCAGACAGGTAACATTCTGTGATTTATAGTTCATTGCAATTTCACTTCATGTTTCGCCATAATATATACGAGTGTTACCTACACTCGTACATTTGCCATTCATCACTTTTTTGTAGTGTAATAATTTTGAATATTAAAGAGCTTATAGTCTGGAGAATATGATATTTATACTATGACGTGACGCGATTCGCAGAATATTAATTCCTTTACCATTGTTTTAAGTTGAACCAGACAAGAACTGTCAACAGTAACTTTCATGTTCCTCAATTATTGTATTTGCTTACAATAACCCAATTTAGGTTACGTAGATTAAAATTTAGCGCTCTTTAAAAAAAATATTAACTGAATCGTAGGTACTGTCAATTAAAAAAATGTGTTGGTCGAATATTTGTGTCATTAATCCTTAATTTATATTTATTTATTAAAGAAGGTATTTTACTCTAGTATAATTATGTTATTGCTGCCTTTTATTCGGGCATAAATACATATACACATGCTCGTTTTAGAGACCCTGCTTATTTTATGGATCACGTTGGATATTTTAATTCTGAAATGAAATTGTCCATCTCATATAGAAATTGGTTAAAAATTTATTAAATTTATTTATAAACACTAAAAAAAAAATATTTTTATTTCAAAGATCAGATATAAGTGTTTAAGCCTAAGAAAAAAACTAATTTAGTCAATTTAACCATTGGCAGGTTAGTTTCAGACACCGCACCGGTAGGAATAATAATCTACGCATACTCTACATACATTGGAAAACAAATTAACTTATTCCTGGACAATATAATTTAAGTAACATAGCGAGTTGTAGCATAATATTATATACGTAGTAATATTTGTAAAATTATTTTAAGATTTTAACTGAAAAAGAAAGTAAAATTATTTTCAATTTATATAAACGTTGATTGAACATTTCTAGGCAAATGATCTGTCATTAGCAGTAGAAATATCTATAGATCATTCAACATTCTTTAGGGGTAAAATTCAGTTGTCTAAAAACATTTTGACATAGGTACTTAAATAATGTCTAGTTAAATGTGTTTATGTGTAAAAAATCTTCACAAAAAAATAATTAAACGTTAATTTTATCATGAAGTAATCAATAAGAACGCCATAGGAAAATTTATTAGAATTTTCTGCAACAATATACCTACATAATTAACGACATAATAAATAAGTATCGTATAAAAGCCGATATAATTTCCATGCTTGACAAGATAAATAATTATATACATATATACTTGATAATTATAATGGTTAAAGTATAAATAAGCTAAAAGCAAATACGTAATATTTTAAAATGTGCATGATTTATTTACATGCAGATGTGTTTAAATGTGCGACAGAGGGAAAATACACACAAACGTGATTCTTATATCATACTTTATTGGTATAGAAGAACAAAAAACAATCATTTTGGAAATGACGCGAAATGTCAATTAAATTAATAGATAATTGTATAATGAGTTCCCTGAAAAAATAAATGAAATGGAAAGACCCAAAGTATTTTTAATCGATTTTAAAAATATATTCTTGATAAATTTTGATATTTAATTTTATGTTAGTTCTTAAGAAGTTTTGAAACAACTTAATTATTTTTTATTTTATTTTTCTCATTAAAACAAAATACATTATAGAATTAATACAATGGTATTGTAGCATTATTTTTCTTTTTCATTATAACCTAGCTAAATACTAGTCACTTGATGTTTATGTTAAATTATTCTCAATTTTAATTTGCTATATTTATACTTAGAACATAAGGTTTTCTCACATCAATTTGTTATCTTTTATTTGTCATCTTATATTTGTATGTTTCTTTTTGACTTTTTTGCAGTTTAAAAAAAATAAAATAACTTGTTTGTTTAGTTTTCATATTTAGTTGAATTATATAGTTATATTTTATATTATATATAACATAATGAATTGTTCACTGCTGTGATTATTTCTGTAAAAAAAAATATTGTAAAAGGTTCTTTGAACCGTTGATATATTAATAAATAAATATGTCACTGGAAATATATATATATATTGAAAGTGTCTGATATTATAAGGATAACTTTTATTAAAACATAATAAATAATATATATATATATGCCAAGTACTTGTTTTAGTGTAACAGTTTTATTATTGTGCATGTTGATGAGGGTAAGTATAGGTATATATATATATATATATATTTTGTGTGAGGGTGTTTGTATTTACTGTATATGTGTATGGATGTGTGAGTTTTGTATGTATGTGACAACGTGTGGTGAAATATAAGTGGACTTATTGAACAATGATTAACAAAAATTATCTGTTTTTTTTTAAAACTTTCATGAGGAAACCTATCAACCACCTAACCGATCGATGTAAAATTGTTTAGAAAATTGTTGAGAACTTAATAAAGCATAAACAAATATCTGACTTTTGTTATTCAAAACTATAAAATATTTTATTACTGTTTTATATTATTATTATATATTATATAGGTATATAACAATGACTTATTTTTCTAAATTCAAAACTTAGAGAAATTACATAAACTTTATCAAATGAATTGGTACCTAGTTAATTGTCATAAGTATAGTACCATTGATTTTTTTAAATTTATTATAAAATACACTTTGGTGCGTTTTTCTATTAAAAATGCGTAATAATTTCTTAATAAGACTACTACTACCACCATCACGCCATTTCGCCGTAAAGGTAGGCAGAGAGAATGGACCGCAACATACACGTCTATCCTGGCATACATTCCTAGCTTCTTCCACATTCATACATCTTGTCATACATGCGCTTCGGTTCTGTCTGCTTTTTACATGACCAGACTTAAGATTTTAGTTTATCTGATCATGCCACGTCTTCCTTGGTCGTCCTCGTCTCACGGTGCCGTTCATTTTCGCCATATATACTTGTTTTACCATTCTACCGTCGTCCATTCGTTCTACGTGACCAAACCATCTCAGAGACGAAATGCATTATGGTTCATGTTAATAAAATCTTTTTAAAAGTAGGATTCGTATCCTGTATTTTATTTTAATACCTTATTAACATACCAAATTTATATTTATATTGTACCTAAGATAATTTATACAAAAGCTTAATTGTAATTTATTGAATTATAAATATTGAGAATACAATAAATAATTATTCAAGAATAATAATACCTGTGACGTAATTTTTACTCCAAACGCATACAATAAAGAGAAAACTGTTTTTAGATAAGTTGATTTATGTTACTAGTTGTTGCCTATAAACTGCGAGTCGAGAACTTAATGAGACCTAAACTTTCACTTGCATCACTAATGTTCGTGCATAATTTCAATCATCTGCCCTTGAGGAGAGTAGTAAAAAGTAAGTGGGTACTACTTAGATACCTTATAACATTTCCCACGACCATAATAATTAATATTGTTATTTACTTTGGAATTTAACATACTTTCTCGATAGTAAATAATGAAACGCATACTTACCTTCTTTATTATCGAAACCATATTACGTATGCAGCAACCTAATTATGAAAATAATTCATTTTTCTTCAATTACTGCTTATATTCTAACTTTAGTATTTTGCATTATTAAACAAAAAATTGATTTTGTTAATATAAAAAAATAGCACTAAACTCGTCTCCCTTAATTGTTATTACACTTTGCGTGAGTGAGGATTTTAATTTGAATGAGCCCAAATATTCACAATTATTATAAACACATTTTATATTGTGATGGATATTTATTAATGGATTTTATTTTATAAAAAATAGTCGTATATTTTAAGCTAAGGACCTATGGGATCCCATGAGCTTAATTGATTGCATTACATACTGTTTAATATTGATTATTTTGTGTCGGTATAACAATGATTGAAAACACTTTCCAATTTAACATTTTGGCCTGCTAATTATTTTATAATAAAGTATTCGAGTATAAAGTTCCGATTAAACACAACATAGAACATTTGATTTTATTTTTGGTAATTCCTACAAGCCGTGCATCGCGTCGCTTGCACTGTTTTCTTACGTTTCGGATCACATTGCAGTGTTCATCATCGTAGTTCGCCATTTTCGTGAAGATCACATCAAGGGCGCTGTACAATAATTAAATATCCTGACTCTTATTATTAATATGCTTATAAATATTTAATTTGAATTATAATTTTTTTTTTTTCTTTATTTATTTATATTAATAAATAATAATAATAAAATAAAGTTACAAGGTTATAATTGTATTATTAGAGTATGGAGTATATAAAAAAATATATAATTGGTATGAGATAAATGCAGCTAGCATAGATCCATGGAAAACGCAAATTTAACCGTCTCAAAATTTGAAATATGAGGTGTTAATGATAGTCACTTTAAATTGTAAGTAAAAAGTGATGAGAAATTGGTGTAAACGTACGGTTTGTTCATTTATTGGATAATGTATATTAATTTATGAATACCTTAAGATAGAATTTGAATTTTTCTCAAAAGTAAGTGTAAAAATTAAATACTAAATAAACCTATATATACGATATAACCTGTCTATAAAAGATTTTCTTCCTGGTTTTAGAGTCATGTGCATTGGGCACAAATGACGGAACTGCTTGTACGATAATTATTTATGCGTTTTGTGCATTCAGATTAAGATCCGCCTTCGTATCATGTAATCGCTGCACTGGAGAGAGTATTACGCGTGTATTATGTCATGACTTTTTCTATTATTAGTTAAACGACGATCTAGGAAATTAAATAGGGACATCATTAATTGCCTACCGTGTTTATTCTTGAGTAGAAATAATTTGCACTTTGTAAATAATAAATGAAAAATTAGAAAAATGAATAAATAATAGAGATTTTTTGGATGAAAAGATAAAGGGTCTTAAACATAGCATACACATTTTTGAAATGATTACCACAAGCTAATAAAAACATAACAATAATAAAACGGTGGCAGGTGGACACCCAGAATAATAAAGTGGAAACCATGGGCAAACAAAAGAGGTGTTGGAAGGCCACAGAAAATATGAGTCGACGACATCGTCTCTATTGCCGGTAAAACATGGATGATGAAAGCGGGTGATAGGAAGGAATGGAGACTTTTAGAAGAAGCCTTTATCCAGCAGTGGAGAGAATAAAGCTGAAGAAGAAGAAGAAGAATAATAAAATAATAGTAAACACTGTTTAAATAAAATAGGATTAGATTTATTGGTAAATTATACCTCGATAAAGATGCTCGTGTAGTTTTGAATCCGGTCGGTAGAGAAAAAACTGGTCAAAAACAAAGTTGCTTTATATTTATTTTATTATAATGAATAACCAAAAGGGTAATGCTTCAAATATAAATTTTATATTACCATAAGAGCCTGCTATAAAAATGAATGTGTGTTATAAATAAAGTTCTTCTTACTTAAGCTTTAATAATATTATGTATCTGATGTTTTTTTAAGCGTGCTCCAACTTCAAATTGGAATAATACAAGCAAATACTTCTTGTTCTAATCAATTTTTGTTTATTTATTATGTTGGGAAGAATATACACACAAATTTGTTGTTTGGAAAATATCCACCAAATAATATCCTCCGCTACATGCGGTCACTTTTCCAACCAATCCGACGTTATTTCCGAATGTGTGTGTTGTATTGGCTAGCGATGCTTCCAAGAGTTATTGGTTTATTTCCTTAGACCGTGGATTTAACGCAGCCCTATATGAAACGATCCAATGGTGTCAAATCATAGAATAGTGGGGACCAATCAATAGAACTATTTATGGAAATAATGCTGTCACCAAACTTATCACGCAGTATATTCATGGTTTTACAAAGACCCCCATACGTTTGGCGAACTAAACACTGATTTTTAAAGTTAATTTTCTAAAATTTGCAAGCATCGTTCGAGTGTAGGGCGTTTCATTATTAATTTAAGTATTGTTACAGAGCGTAATACAAAAAAGGCACTAGTTAAGATACAATGTTACCGATCAAAAGTTCAATCCCTCTTTCTATTATTGATTAAACGACGATCTAATTAAAAAGGGACAGAACTGGTACCTACTGGTAACTTAAACAATGAGGAAGTTTAGTGTCTTTTTTATATTTTTTATTTGGTAATAGACTAATAAACCAAGACAATTTTTTAAAACTGTATTTTTATACGTTGTATTATCAACGCTATGATTTTTGAAAGTTTTGTGTTTCTGAAATAACTCCGGGTGTGACATCAGAGGTTCTTCTCCGCCAGTTCTTCCGATTGATTCGTTGACGGTTCATATGAACCAGTGACTTCGATCAAAATAGTGCGTTTTCATTACAATATTTTTTATTATTTTTTTCGTACATTTTCAAGAAACTTTGCGGTACAACTTAATGCTCTAACTTTTCCGCGGGCAAGAAAACAGTTTTTGTCTTCAATTTCCCGTAGGGCTGAAGTTCCTTATTCATAAATTTTTAGAAAAATGAGTTAATAAAATGTATTTTTTTAGTGAATAAATGAGATTGTAAAATAGGGTCTCTACCTAGAACGGATATCTTTTGTAACTATTTAGGAGCCTGCTGTAATCGTACATTACATTTAATAAATGACTTAAATAAAACAACTTAAATTCTTTTAACTTAAGCTAAACTATAACATGTATAGTATATTGGTTTAATATTTATTTATTCCATCCTAAAACCTGTATTACGCACAAGGCCAAGATCTAATTAAATCAACACACACTTTCAAATGAACAAGTGTAACCCAAGTTAAAACTATGTAGAGTTTGAATACATTAAGTTAAAATATAATTATTGTTAAAACTATTTCGCAAATCCAATTAGAATATTAATCAAGTTTTTGTATTTGATTACCCCATCATTTAAGAACATTCAAAAATAGCATAATTATCATGTACAGGATCGTATAAACATATTTTTGTTCAGATACCTTTGTTTAAAAGGAATATTAAAAGGATAAATTCACAGGTAGTTGGAGTATTTCATTTTATTTATTTATTTATTTTATTTTACACATAAACGTATGCAAACATATACACATTCACATACAGATATTCAATTTTATTAATTAAATTTATTTTTTATTTTAAAAATAAATAGTACTGATATAAGCACAAAACATAAGTACTGTGCAGATATTGAGTCGACAAATAACCCACGTTGCGGTCTATTGGACACTTTTACATCGGCCAGCTCCCGGTACTCCAACATCTGCGCAAATACTTATATACATATACAACAATGTTATAGATAAACATTAATCAATATACTATATGGATATGAACATAAGTGATAAATAAATTGAAACGGGTTTTAGATTTTTTGAATAATTAAAAGCGATTGGGTTGTATTGTATAAACCTAAGTATGCATTATCATCACCCCCCTTCCCACACCTAGTGGTGCATAGGACACGATACTGATAAACCTAATGCGGCGTAGTTTGAACATCTGTTACATGAACGTTATGTGAATAGTCCAAAGCTTCAGGTGCAAATACAATGAAAGAATAATAATATTAATTCATAAACAATGAAATATTGCAGTACAAAAAATATTTAAAATCAATGTTTCACGTCCACCCTGCCAGGAATTGAACCCTGGACCTCAAGAATGGTAGGCGCATGCGTCAACCACTACACAACGTGGCAGACTTACGAGTATCCCCACTTGATTTCCATATTCTGGATTTTTACTTGACAGCGGTCATCGAGTCGAAAACACTCGTCCAGGATTCAGATTCTATTATACAGGCAAAACTGTATTCTTCATTCGTTCGGACATAGTCTGACATGTATTCCAAAACGTATTTTTGTTAATTTGACAAAATAAAACATGAAAGGATTCCGCTTTTTTAAATAAGTTATTTTGTACTCCAGAATACTGAGTATCTACTTATTAGTTAGCTTAAATGGTGAAAACTGTGTACTGTTGTTAACTTTAGACTTATTAAACGTTGTTATGCAGAAAGCAGCCAGTCCATAATTTTGAAAAATAGATGTTGATGTTATCGGATGTAAGAAGGTCAATTCTATATTCTGCTAAAAACAGTCAGGCCGTTTTCATACAATAAAACTGTAAAAATCACCCTCTGAAAATAGTGTTTATCACAAAAACTTACAGTACTAGAAAAATCTTACGGTATTGATGCTTATGATAAGATTAATTAATGCCTCCAGAAATCTAGTTCTTTTCAATAAATTAAAGTGGGAAAATACACAAATGTTTTACTTTTGTAAATGTATTAATTAAATAATACCTGTAATAAAAAATAAATTGAAATATTTATATAATGTCACCTTAAACATTTAAAGTTTGAATGAGGTATTATTCAATATTAGATTTGGCTGTTTTCTGCAAAATGCATATTTGGTTGTGTGCTCAGCCAGACTTAAAAAAATCACCAAAATTCCTTGAACAAATAATTAAATTATTGTAAAAGTTATTACAACAAATCAATTCAGTGATTCTTTATAATTAAGTACCCTAATATAAATATAAAATAACATTTAAGATACATAATGACACAAGATATATCAGAGTTTTACAGCTGGCTATTTTCTGCAAAATGCTCATCTTAAGTTGTGTGGTCAGCCAGACTTTAAAAATCATTAAAACTAGTCAAATACATAATTATATTAATTTTTACCATGTAAAAAAAACGTATCTTTTTATCAAAGTAGAAACATTAAAACTGTAGTGTAGATTTGATTATTCACTCTTCACAAAAGTGCTATTATCTCAGTTTCGTTTTTCTATGGCTAGCTGATTTCTGCATGACTACGTTCAAATGGTACTGTGAATTCGAATGTTTGATATTCCCCCATAATTAACCCATGAAAACTTATTGTTTCACATACATAAAGAAGAGGTTATTAAATATTTAAATTTACTCACATAATGTTATTTTTACTTCATAGGATGATAATAATAGGTTCACGTTATCCTGTAGTGTAATTTGCCACTTATGTATTTGATTGTTTACGTATTTATCTTATTATGTATGCCTAAAGATGAATATGTTATATTTACAGCAATTTATACAACAGGATGCAAAATGTTAAAATATGAACAGCAAATATAAGTTGTATTCGGAAAATAATAAAAAAGGAAAAAACCAAACCTCATCAACTTTGGCTACAAAAAAAAATTATGGCTGTTTGTAAAATATGCGGGAAAATATTAGGTTGTTGCATCATGAATGTCGGATATTATATGAGTTAAATAAAAGTTTATAACTTTAAAAAAAACATTATTCATTCAAAAAAGTAAAAAATATTTACATGAACACTATGAAGAGAACAGTATTTTCTGGGAACTTAAAAAAATCCTCATTGTAATTGTTTATAAAACTTTTTAAATCCGAAATTATAGAGTCCCGATTAGATAAGTTAAAAAAATTGTTTCGTTGATGGTTATTCGGGTTTTGAAATAGATAGTTATCTGTTGGAGATAGGTCCGGTGAATATGGAGGGTGGAGCAGAATCTTGTATCCCAAATCCAATTTTTTGTTTGTAAATTTTTAGTGGCTGCCTCTAGCCGTCATAGTTTACCGGCATCAGTTAACTCGCAAGGTACCCATCTATAATTTTTTTCACCTTCTAACCCGAGCCAAGTGACGACTTATGATTTAAATGATAAATTTGTTAGTCACAATATATATCCGAATTGCAGCCTCCGTGGTGTAGTGTTTAGACGCGTGATTACTCACGAAAGGTTTCGGGTTCAATTCCCGGTGAGAACACAAAAATTAAAAATGTGTTTTTTCTCAAGTCTCCTGGCCTGTTGTGGTGCAAATAAAAAAGTTTTTTTAAAAATATAAAAAATAAACATGGATTGGTTTGTTAAAACTGCTTCCACAGAGCTTGCGAAATCTCAATTTGCGCGTACGTGGACTTTTGAATTCAGATCAATCGCCTAATAGGAACCAACAGATCTACGCAGTTCCTTGTTCCAGAATTGGAAGAAGCGCAATGAATTTTTCTTCGGTTAGCCCATAACTGTGCAGGCGAAAGATTGTGTGTGGGTTTGTCACAATTTTATAGATATTATTGATTAATAAATATCGAACCCAACTCAGATCGCTACGGTTGAAAACAAACTAATTAAATTAATATTTGTAGTTAGTGAAACTATTATTACTTTTTTAAAAAGGAATAACCCACTGAGTCTCTATTTTAGAGGCATTTCAGCGGAAAGGAACGAAAGGATAAGGAAGGAAGTTATGAATAAGACACCACTAAACCCAGACCAATTCAGAAAAAAACCTTTGTTGGATTTTTTCTTGCAACTGGCGGGAATCGAACCCGCGACGCCAGTTTCATAGCGCCACTGCGCCTGACAACTAACGTTATTATATTTAAAAAATAGATACTGATTGAATGGAAGTCAAATTTTTAGGGAAGCATTGGATTCATCCAAACTATGGACGGGCAGGACCGCGCATGGTACATATGATATTTATGACATTGTTCAAAATTACATAAATTAATTGCTTTAGTCGAATTATAAAAAATATTTTTAGGTTCCTTTTTTTTTTCAAACCTTTATTAACATAAAAAAAAACAATGCGTACAGTAAAAAATGGAACACCTAAGGTTGAACTTGCCAAAAAAGAGTCTGGCTCCTGTGTTTGGCTAGTTTACAAAATAATATAAAAAATAAACAAAAAATGCAAAACAAAATAAAACACGAAAAATTGAATAAAAACTTTAGAAGTGTCACAATTAAAAAATATTTCTTAAATCTTTTTGATGGTGAAAATTTTTGATGTAATTTATATAGATGGTGTAAAGTATCGTGTTTTATGTTTCTTACACAATAATGTTTTCTTTCTATTTCAATTGTATTTATATGTATGAAGTTATGTATTGTCAATTTTTTTTTATTTTTATGTACGGTCCCAAATGAGTTTATTTAATAACTCCTGGGAGTAAAATATATACTTTTTGTATTTTATGTTTTATTGATGAAAAAAAAATATGTATATAAAAAAATACAAAAATTAAACAATTTTAAAAATTGAGAAGATTTAACACATAAAAAAAAAAAAAAACAAAATTCATCAATTGATATATACACAGGCACATATTATACATACAGCTTTATTTTCAAAATACGGTTGATTTTAATTTTGTCAGGAAGCTTTTCTTTAATTTATCCTTAAATTTTCTGTTTCTATAAAATATTTGCGATGATATGTGCTCATGTGCTTGTGTCAACTAATTGCTCGTAAAACTCAACACAGGGTTTTTAGTCCCATAGAGTTGGGACTTATGTCTCAAATAATGTGGAATAAACGGTTATAGGTTTATAAGTAAATAAAAATAAAAATAAAAATAATGAAGATGAAATAAATTTACGGCATGTTTCTGTTTAAGTATTAAACGACAAAATTAGAATGTCCAAACAATATTAAAAAACCAAATTATTAAAATTATCATAAGATTCTAGCTGTCTGTTTTATGAACACATTACCATTCCATTGAGGTAATAAAACGATTATTAATCGCATTTCCGTTTCTTTGTTTTGTAATGTCTTTTATTACTGATGGATGACAATATAATAATATAATCCCGTCTTGCTGTAATTTACTTATATATGCTTGAGGTGTGCTCTGACGGTGCATGAAATTAGCGGTAGAAAATGCAAGCCAAACAAACAAACCCCTTTGACGAGCGAATCGAGGAAGTATTAAACGCGGGACGTGCTAAGATTTGCAAATTGACCATACGAACAACAAACCATTCATATGATAAATATTTAATTATGTCACCGAATGTTACTCACACCATTAGTCAAAAAACTAACGTACAATAGTCGTACAATATTCACTGCATAACAGCCTTTTTTAATTTAACACACGTTACATCAGAGAATAATATTATAAAAATGCTAAATATTATTATGTTACCAGTATAAAAACTTAGGAGCTGAAAATAACTATTTATTTATCTTAATTTTATAAGGTAATTCAACAAAGATACGTACTTAAAATTTGTGGATATTTATTTTATTTTATTAACATAAACGGCAAATCTGCCTTTTACAAACATTTATAATACTACATATTTGGCTTAATTTTTTTTTTTTAAAAACATAAATTTCCTTATACCCAAGTTTTATAAAAAAAAAATTTAACCTAAAAATTATACAGCATATTCAGTAGAAAGTTTAAATAATAAAACATTCTACGGTAATACAACAAGAAAATCATAAGTACTGTTTCATACAGCTGGGCAAAGTGAAAAAAAACTGTGAATGTTATGAAATGCATGAATAAATAAATATAATTACTATTCACTATCTTTGAAAAAGTTCAAAAGGTTGTCCATATAATTCCGCATGCATATATAGTAGAACCTCGATTATCCGGACTAATTGGGGATGAGTGTTGGCCTCGCGGTGTAGTGGTTAGCACGTGTGCCTACCATGCAAGAAGTCTCGGGTTTGGTTCCTGACATGGTTAACATGAAACATTTATTTGAAACGGCATTTTTACACAAGAATATTTCATAGTTTGGCACCTGAAGCCTAAGACTGATCCATCTTACCTTGATGTAACAGAAATGATCAAGGTACCGCGATTGGTATACCAATGCAGTGCCCTATGCACCATTAGGTGCGGTAGCGGAATGATGATGATATATTTGGAATAAGCGTAGTCCGGACAACCGAAAATCCGGATAACCGAAAAAATATATAATTAAGAAGAGAAAGAAAAATATACATATCTACATATTTTTATTTATTTATTTATTATATATACGGCCTAAGCCAATTACAACAGTTACATGAAGAAACATAAATACAAGAAACTGAACAAAAAGAACATAAAACTATGTAGCAAAGACAAACAAGGGTAATACAATATTGGTATACAATATATTCATAAAAACGAAAGACATAAGACTTCGAGCTAAACCATGCCAATCCAACTTTATCCCACACTGTTTTAGTCGCGAAGAGATCAACGAAAAGTCGGAAGATCTATCCCAAATAATTATAAGTCGTGTGATGAATTGACTAATCTACACATTCTGGACATTAGGGCATAAAAACAAAATTTGCTCTTAGAAGATTTAATAGATAGCAGATTTTGACTTTTAATGACATGCTTAGGAACATGAAAAGAAATTGATTGCAACAGAGATGGGACATTACATATAGCATTAAGTATTTTTAAAATGCATATAAGGTCTATCCCAGTCCTACGTTTTTCTAATGAAGACAGATTAAGAGATTGCTCTATTTCAAAATAGGAATAATAACCCCTTTGCAATCCGAGCAACCATGCCACTTTTTTTTAGAAAACGGTGTTGGACAGACTCGATATGGTCAATATGAGTTCTGTAGAATGGAGACCAAATAGGAAAAGCGTATTCTAGATGGGGTCAAACTAGTGAGCAATAAATAATTTTGATGGTATTAATATTGTTGAAGTCCGTCGTCATTATATTGATAAAACCGAGAAGTTTGAGAGATTTGTTTACAAAATAATTGTTAATATTTTTATTGAAAGTAGACACGTACATACCATATGTAGATATAAAAATTGAATTTAAAATTATTGACAATTAACAAAATCAATGATTAATTTTTGATTAAAATTAGCTTTATTTTTAGAAGCTGCCAAATCTATTGCTATATCAGAAGGTAATCATAAAAAAAATTGTTAAAATTTTTGTTAAAATTGAGTTAATGTGATTTTTTTCTGAAGTTTCTATATTGAAGCATAACAGTGACGGACTAGACCAAACTCTAAATTTAGGAATTTAAAACATTTAATTTTTGTGCCAATAGAAGTGATATTGATACATTTGAAAGCGATGCTCTAAAATAAATGTAAAAAATATTCTAAAAAAAAAACTCCTTTTTGGGCTTGACCATTTTTGAAGATTACCTCCTGATATGTACTGGCCAAATCACGTATATTTTTGAGAAATATAAGTTGCCTTGAGTTACATTCTTTCTGGCTCTCACACTACTTGAAGGCGACATATAAACACTGAATAGTGCAACCGAAAAAGCTTTTTCCCACGTATTTTCAGTTTTTAAATACCATAGCTAACCTGATATTGCGTTGAAATTTGGATCTCCATTCAATCTTGTGTTAAAAAGTACAATTTTTCCACATAATATTGGACCAGATATGCAGATATTGGCCAACCAGATGATTGCTTTCGAGTGTACCACATGAAGAGACACTCATCGACATCATAAGTGCTGTGCTGCTTTTGTTTGTCTGTGCTCTATATTAATTTGTTAACTATTATAATATATAAAAATGTAATTGCCTAGCTTGGAACGGGGTATGTACCCTTGTTAGCTGGGCAAAGTGAATATGGAATTGTATTTGATAAAGAGTGTGAATAAATAAATAAATAAATAAATAAGTAGATACATGGTTGTTCGGGAATATTGATTTATTTGTTGTTATATATATATATATTTTTTTTTTCATGTACGTCAGATGTTTTTTTAGGGTTTGTTTGTTTCTATGTTGATACGCCATGTATTTTTCAATGATGTTTTTGTTCTGTATAATGTATATGGTCATATGTATGTTGTTACAGTGTTATACATATATTCTTCCCAACTCAACACAGGACCTTAGTTCCATGGAGTTGGGACTTTTATCTCAATACATGTTATATACATGTATTCTGAATAAAACAAATAAATACAATAAATTGAGACGATTTATTTTAATAGATGCGGCTGAGCATATTACTTAAATTTGTATGAAAAAAGATTTTTAATCCAACCCGCATAGTCGATGCACGGATAATCGAGAAAAAATCAACAAATCAACAAATGAGTCGAAGAAAGTAACAACGAAGTATCAACAGTTGCGAAAGTATTGTATTTATTAAATTTATTTATTTATTTTATTTATTTATATATTTATTATCATTATATTACATACACAAAATTATAATTTATACAAAGTTGCTTTGACTGCCGAACTATGGTTATTTACCCCGTTCTAAGACAGTCAAAAAAATATTTAAAAAACAGTAAACAGTTAAGAGGATACAGTGGAAAACAAAGTAAAAAATGGAGTAAAAACATAGTTAAAATGTAGTAAAAAAACGAATCAAAAACATAATAAAAACAAAGTAATAAATGTAGTGAAAACATAGTAAAAAACATTAAAAATATATAAATATGTGTATAAAAATATTTTAAAACTCAGTAAAATGCGAATAATTTTAAGTCATAGTAAAAAAAGAATGTATGTGTATAGCAAAAAGCATATTTAAAAAAAAACATATTAAAAAATAAAGTAAAATATGTAATATCTGAACTATGTACAAAAGACTCGAGAGTATATTTTTATTGCAACAGGTGTAACTTTATGCAGGTAGATATGTAAGTAATACACATATTATGAGCTTAAAATCGTTATATACTCGTACCATTGTTAGGCAACAAGGTGTAGGTTTATACGTGAAAGGTATTATATTGGTTTCGTAATACATTTAATTTTCCATATACGAAAAAGATCAATAGATAGCTACGTATTATACTTGATGCAAAAAATGAATACAAAAATAATGTGTGCAATATTAAATGCAATACTCATGACCTATTATTATATTGAACCGACTGTAAATGTTTTAACGAATTAATGTGTTTAACATATTAATGTGTTTAACATATTAATGAATCAATGTGCGGCCAATAGCCACATCCATAATTCTATTTATTTTTATATGAGGTAATTTATTTGAGAATTGCTTATTTATGGATGTCAAAAGTACTGAATTATGACAAAAACGCAAGTCTCAATTTCTTCAAAGAATAAAACATTTACTAACGGAAATATTCCAATGGGGTTTTTTTTCTTTTTATTATAATTTTTTAATAAGCAAAAAACGGATGGTTACGATATTATTATTATTTCCGTGCGATGTCGGGTCAATGGTTTGAATTACCTGAAAAAAATACGTTTCGCACCCTAAGGAACAAACGAAATGTATTAAGTTACCACACCTTACTTGTACGTAATGTTTGTTATAAGCGAATGACGTGTGACGTCAATGTGACGTCACGCCAACTGCGAGCCGTTGTGTATGTGTTTATTTTTAAACCCAAAAATTATGGATGAAATTCCGTTTTTTATGCATTGCTGTTTATATCATTAGAATCGTTAAAAATCCGCTATAAATATTTCATATCTTAATACTTCATTCACAATTTGCGAAAATACTCTGTTCATGCACATTGACACAAAATACAATAAAATAGTAAATCTTTAACCTGGATAAAAAACGATGAGCGAAAAAGCATTAAGACAGACATACAGAAAATTCAGACAGATCTTTAAGTCGTCTGAAATTTTTATACAGTTTTACGCTAATATAATCTAGACCATTAAAACTATTTACTAGCCTTAGTATTCTGAGCAACTGTGCCTGAATGCCGTAATTGGTCCTGTGATGACCTAGGAACGGTTTATCATTGTTTCTGAGCCATGCTATGCGGGAATGCTGCGGAATTTAACAGTTAATTAATTAACTAACTAATTAATTAATTAATTGACTGAAAAGTAACGCTGTTGGAAAATTAAAAGAAAAATATTTTTTTCAATGTTATCAGTTCTCTTCAAAATCTCAGTTTACCCTACAACACAGTTTTTTTTTCGCTTATCCAAAATGTTGAAAAAATAGTGATTTTCCTAAATTTATAAGCTTATGTGATTGTTACTTTATTTAGTTAACCATTTATATATTTTTTTTTTATTTTTTTTTTTTATTTGGAAGTTCAACAAGAATACATAAAATTCATACATTTTTTAAGTAAGCATAACTAACGTTCTTTATATGTATTCTCAATTATAAAAGTCCACCATCTTTCATAAATTATATTAAATAAGTGTGTAAAATCAATTTAAGTAATATTAAAGATTAAGTTCAGTGAAAGATAAGAATAAAGATTGAGTCAAAGAAATAAAATTGAGTTAAACATAAGAAACTACTTTTTTTTTAAGAAAAGAAAAGAGAAATTAAAAACATATTAATATTTGTTCTATTGTTTTAATTTTTTATTGTGTGTTTCTTCTCTCTTATTAAGATACAATTGTTATTTGAATATTTAGGATGTCAATAATAAATGCAAAGAAGTTAATTAAAGTTGAAGACAATAGTATCATAGTTTTTTATCATAAACAATATAAGGTTTACTTTGTACCTAAGTAGAATTTGTTTTTTATTGTTTAATATTCTAACTTGGATACGTTTGGACGCTTCTTCAAAGCCATGTATCAACCAATTCTGCAATTATAAATATGGTTGTACAAATGTACAAGAAACGTCAAGAAGGCCATCAACTTCATTTAAATAACTTTGCATTAATTATTTACAACCAGTATTGAACCTATTCTATAATATTCGCCATTTCAAATAAAACTAATACTCCACTTTAAATATCTTATTTATAAACTTAAAAGTGATTATTTACTAAATGCAATTTATAAATAATCGGGAATGCTTAAACAAATAAATTTATATTTTTGGTGAGAACCTTAGATGTTTTAAAATTGTATTTGTTTCATTGTTCAAAAAATATCAAACGTACAAAACTTGTCCTTCCTAAAGACTTTAATTTAAGACTATTTTGTAAATATTTTTGAAAAAAAAAAAACATAGTTGTGCATCTAGCGAAATCATTAAATTTGATTGCAATTAATTAGTCAATTAAAACACTTATCTATAAGACAACATATATTTTATATTCGCGTATATTTTAAGTATGCATAAATAAGTGCGTACGGCTTCGTCTCAAACATTAATGCTTTTAATAATACATTTTAAATCATGCATAATATTGTAATGTACTATTGCGACTAATTTATCACTTCAGTATTAACTATTTAAAACTTTAATTCTGTGCGTTCAATCAAATGCAATTTGTCAGTAAATTCACCTTATCCTATTTTTGCTTTACATATGACAGTGAAGAAATCCTTTGTTAGTTCCGAATTAGGATCGCAGCTATACCTCCCGGATCCCGCTTCAAAATGAAGACGAACGTTAAACTTTGAAAACTTAAATTCTACCTTCCTCTGACCACAGTATTATTATTCTGTGTTCAATAAAATACAAATGGTCACTAAATTCACTTTATACTTTTTTTGCTATACATATGACAGTGAAGGAATCCATTGTTAGTTCCGAATTAGGACCGCATCTCTACCTCCCGGATCCCGCTTCAAAATGAATACGAACGTATCAATACAAAAAAAAACAAACAAATAAGTACACAAAGCCCCCTTACATCTTGAAAACATTTACAGAATTCAATACAAAACAAGACATATTCTAACAACGAAAGAAAAGTAGTTCACATACCAAAACACATAAGTGCATAAAATAATTATCGAGACAATACTAGTAAAACCCTAACACGCCAACATGACCTATCAAACTATTTTTAAATTCCCTTTTAATCCTTTTTAAAAAAAATCGTCATAACACCATAAATTTTTCACAAAACCCTAATTATCCTAATACCACTGGTACAATCCTGCGTAAAAACCATATTCCTAACATTATTTGTCCTTAACAACCCCTCAGACTTTGGAGCAGAAGAAACGGGTCCCAGAGCATAGCTGATCAGCGTGCGGTTTGTAGTTAGTCTACCATTTAATTTTGTAAGTTTCCATCTCCCTTCGATTGGACAATAGCAACACAGACGGAGAAGAGTTTAGCTCAGAGAACCGATGCCGCTACACAAGCATTTGTTTATTGTTAAGAAAAGATTCAATATTTTAGGTACATCGAAAAATAATTGGAAACTGCTTTTTAAAACATGATTTAATATAAACAAGAAAAATCCGAAAGAACATTATTGATGCAAAAATTAAGTATGCAAAAAATAAAAATTTTATAGTCAGTGATGATGTATGAGAATAAATAAGATGTGATAGAGACAAAATATCTGACCGAAATATGGCAAGAATGAACGTTCGATTAATCCAACTGTGTATTAATGAGGAACTCTGGTAACGGGATCCTGGAGAGAGAGACAGCGAATGGATCCACATGAGACTATGCAAATAGGTGAAGATCTACTCTATTACCTGTTAATCACCCCCAACAGACAGACTAAGGGTGGGTGTTACACGATGTAAAAATAATCTCCAAAGGTTTCTTAACAATCTCTTTGGTGATGATATCCAGTGTGACTGCTGCAACTCAGAACTACAGCTACCTACTGACATGCTTGCTCATGGAAGAAGGCTTCACTCTTAGGGATCTATTGTGGCAAATGACAAAGCGATATCCTTTGCCGCATATTGGAGTGGCCGGGTTCGATCCAGCCGAACACGTTAGCTAAACACTAATGAGTAAGTCCATGTGTATTATTAGTTGTGAATTGATATAATATTTATATAATTTAATATCACACAATGGTGAATCAAACTATTTAGTGCATTTAAGACGAATTTAGATGATATCACAGCATTGAAATCGTTTGAATTTTCTTTTAAGTTTTGCAATATTTTCTTGCAAGCAAACACACATTTTGATCAGCATCCGCATTTTAATGGGAAGTTAAATTTTAACTTTAATTTTATCTACAAAGTAAAATTATGTTTTTTGTGTGAAAAATGCGATAATTTTTTTTTATAAACATGTTCAATTACAGGTTATCGACGAAGATACATCGAATTTTCATACAAATATACACATTTTCGTACATAAATATCGATGTTAGTTTATAATGTCTCGATAAGTTCCGATGAAGATAGTGTTCATTATCCCGGCCCAGGAAATACCACTTCAATTTTCATTGACGATTTCTCTGCAAATCGATCACTAACATTGCGAAGACACGTGCTTAAATTTGCATAATATTCAACTACAGAGAAAGTTTAAATACCATAATTGAACGTATTCAAATAAAATTTAAATGTTGTTTTCAAATCATTTAAGTCCATGTGTAATGCAGTTATTTATTGAGATACACCGTATTTAGTAACCACGCTCTACCTGTATTTGTGAGTATTTATGAAAGTGACGTTGTGATATGTAGTAGTTGGTATAAAACCAAAATTTATGACATAAATTTGAATGACAAAGCGCGCATGTGCAATGTTGAAAGATTAGTATTTAGCATAACTCATGATTTAAAAAAGTAAACATACTTGCATTTGTAGCGTTTGGTGATACTAATCATAGTTTATTTCTTTTGATATTCTTTTTAAAAAATTAATGCCTTTAATCTTATAAAATATGACCATTAGAACATGGATTATCCCGAATTCAATGCAAGTGGTATAATATTTCAAATGTATACAAATTTATGTATATAAGTACTTGATTAAAAAGCCTCAAGGGATTTTATCAAGAAAAAACATATAAATTTTAAATTGTTTTTCTTAACAATCTTTTGTCCTTGATCAGGCGAAAGAAGAATACAGGTCTGTGTGTGAAATATAAATAGAACGCCCTTTGCACCACTGATTGCGGGTCCTAAAATGATGATGATAATTTACCATACATAACGTACTTTGAACTAATTGATGACTCGTTTTATTAGGTGTCTGAGCGGATGTAGTCCTCAATATGTCGGAAGCGAATTAACTTTTACAAGTAGCTTGTTGAATGAGTAGGTCAAGATTAGTGCGCTTAGTGGATAATGTTGTATTTCAGTGGGTAAACATCATGTACATGCATACATTGTGAGACAAACCTTTGTTTTATGTTGACATACCTTCAAGATATATTTTTTTATTTATGCTTTATTAAGTTAGTCCATAACATCTTAAGAAGTTGTTGAAACGTTAAATATTTTTTTCTTTTATTCCTTCTGTTAACTCATTGTACAATTTAAAACCCATATGTTTTGTGACAGTTTTTCTCCTCATTGGAAATCTTTTATATTTTTTGGTCTTTTATTTCGTATGCACAACATTATTGGTTAAATTATATTAAATTTTTAATTTGTTCAATCCTTTAGTTATTTTATGAATGAAAATTCCAGCATTTTGTTTCATTTGTTATACTTTTGTTTTGAATTTTATTCTCATTGCCTTATCCTGTAGGATTTGAATGTTAATAATTTCTTTTTGATTACATAAAAAGTTTCAATAAATCGTAATTTAAACGTGGGTTTATCATTATTTTATATAAAAAAATACTAGTGTTTAGAACGATTAATTTTTTAATCTTTCCCACTAACGATTTTAAAATTATGAATAGAGAATGCGTTTTTAAATTTACTTTTTGGTGTATGTTGGTAAATTTTTTCTCCTAATGTTAAATATTTTTTATACATTTATTTATTACGGGGGTTTTAGTGAGCAGTTAGAGATTTACTGTACTTAAGTATTGGACTTATTTTATTAATACTTCTAGAACATTTCACATGACGTGGTAAGAAACGCTTCGAATGTGGATCAGCTGAGGAGTTTGGATGGTGACAGAAAGAGGATCCAAGGAAAAAGATAAATAGAATGATGAAAAAATAGGTTAGACATATAGTAATAACTCATGTTAATAAATATAAGTATATTACCACTTACAGACTTTTTATGTCCACCGGTTTCGAGACGTACCCGTCTCTTCGTCAGGACACTCACTACACCAACTTGCAAATACTAAAAAAACACTTTCACCTTTACCATCACCGAAGTACACATTGTAAAAAATACATAAATTACATGCTGAGTTACAGGCGAATGCAATCACCAGCGTTTCCGAACAGGCACTTAAAATTAGGTTATTTATATTTAGTCATATGTTGAAGAATGGGTGGCTACGGGCTTTGCCTAAACTGCTCTAAACTAACGACGTTTGATTATGTCCAAATGTACTGGCTGGATTTCCTCCCTAGGGAGTTGTTCATATTTAAATTTATTTCAACAGAGAGGGAAAACATATTTAAAAGGGAATATGAAGTCTAGGCATTTACAGGGCTTATGACCTGTCATTGGCTGGTTTAAGTGGCCACTTTACACACTGTGTAACATTCACCACAATTCCTCAACTCTGTTGACCATCTGTTGACTTTTGTAAAGTAAAAGAGTAGTAGGTGATTTGGTTCAGCCGGATGAATCTCACCCGCGTGATTAAGGTTTCAGCTCTTTTACTTCACAAAAGTCAACAGATGGAAGAGTTGAGGAAATGTGGATGTTCAAACATGGGCAGAACGGTGAATGTTACACAGTGCGTAAAGTGGCCACTTAAACCAGCCAATGACAGGTCATAAGCCCTGTAAATTTCTATACTTTATATTCCTTTCTCAAAAATAAATTTAAATGCTCTAAACTATTTCAGTTGTTTCGGAAAAAAAAACTGTTAATTTTTTTTACCACCTCTAATATCAATCTAAATATACGGAATACTAGTGCATATAATATACGTCTAAAAATACAAAAATCATTAAATAATTGAGGAGGGTTACAAAACACGAAATATTTCATGTAAACTGTACTTTTTTTTTTTTTTTCTTTTCTTCTCTTTTAGGCTATAACTGTTTTTATATTTCTTCAATATTATTTTTATTTATGGGAAACATATTCGAAAACCATATTTGCCGCAACAAATCGGTTTCTTAGAACATGCATTTGCCCATATAGAAACCGATTGCAACATTAGGCATACTAATATTTCTGGCTCGCCGACCCCTCATATACTGAGCCTACTCCTAGTACAAGCAGAATTTGCCAGTGTTTTTTGTGCCATTTTTGTAACAATGTATGTATAAACTAATAAATGAATAAATAAAAATTACATAACGAGAATCAAGGCAGATACTAATAACCTACAATTTACTCTATTACATTAAGATTTTCCTGAATTCTCCGTGTATTATTTGTAAATAGTGAGTCTTATTATGATGCCTCGTTTGTATTATTGAAAAATGTTTCGAAACTCTTATAATACGCATTTCTCTAATGCAATGTTTTCTCAAAGCTTGAGAACGAACTAACATAAATTCTATTTATTCATTAATTGGCAAATACTTCATCAATGAAGACGATCATTGTTTTAAGTGCGTTTGCGTAAATTAATGAATGAGATAAGTTTAAAAACTGATTTCCTTTCACATACGTAACAATGAAAATATGTGACAATATCAAGCAGAAACGAGCTCGTGTGAAATACTGCCGTGCAATCCCTAAACGGCCGTAACTCGAAAAATTTACTTTCGATAAAAACGCAAAAAACATTTTTAACAAGTAAATCGCAATGATATTGCTAAGAGCTGCATTTTAAATTTTTTTTATCATAAGGCGTATATTCCGAGTATCGCACGCAACTACACTGGCATAGAAGAAACATTCACATTCTATCACTTCTTCACAATATTTTTAATAATCCCACTTCGCCTGTTTATCTAAGAGAGCTCATCCAACCTATTTCGCAACACGGACTATCCCTTCGTTCTAGCAACGAGAGAACCCCTTTAATACCCTGTCATCGCTCTTATTTTCTTGCCTCCTCTTTCATAGTAGTAGCCGCTCGATTGTGGAATAATCTACCCACTAATGTTAGAGACGCCCCTTCTTTATTTACATTTAAGTCAAGATTGAAATGTCACTATCTAAATATTTAAATTATTCCTTTATCCTTCTTCTTTCCTTCCCATCCCCTCTCCTCTCTTCATAGTATAGAGTTAATTTAAAAAAAATATATATTTATTGTTGTTAATCTTTGCTTTTAATTTTTGTATAAAATTGTAAGATTCAATATGTCCATGTATTTATAATTTTCTCAAACTGAACGGTTTGGGTAGGTAGGAAAAAATTGCCTTAAGGCAATATGCCCGCCCTTATATGTATATATATTGTATATGTATATAAAGTGTCAAATAAACAAAATAAATATATTTGAGAAAAAAGCGTGTCATCATAGAATTAAGAATAGTCCAGAAGGAGCGTAGAATCATATTTGAATACATCGGACTGTGTCCAATAATTCCCCCACCATGCTCTACTTTTGCCGCGCGCATTTGTGAGGTCGCAGCGTAATGTTGCTTGCTTAAGGTAAAAAAAGCAATCTGTTAATTTCTCTTAAATTTTATTGTGCACGCGGAAATATTGATTGACACAACAGAGTAGATAAGTAAAGGGTCATTTGATAGGAGTAATTGAATTAATAAACTTTAAACTTAAAAAAAAAATTATTTGACATAAAACGGATATTTTTATATCATGTTAAATAATATTTGATAATTTGAAGATAGTGTCAGTCAAATATCCACCACAGAGTTGTTAATTCCGAGATACAATTTTCATTAATTCTTTCATAAGATGAGCAAAGTAGGGTAAAAAAATTACTACCCTGGCAACACTAACGAAATTTCCATTTTGTTTCTTCGACAACCTAACAGATGGAAAAATAATTAAATTTTTAAGTAATGCATTTGTTATATACACATTTATTTGCTAATTACACATGAAATGTGATTGCATCATGTTTCTTTAAGATCCAAGCAGTATTTCTACTATTTAAAAGGACACAACACGGCATAGTTGAATTCAAATCAGGAGTTGCGTACTGAGCGACGTCTACAAAGAAACTAATGGGTCAAAACGTAAACCTACTCATTTATGAGTAGTTGAGTCGCCTTCTGTTTGATGTGCGTATGCGGTTTATGGACTATTCTTAATGCTATGCGTGTCATATATAAGTAAGTCACTAAAAAAAAAAAAGAAAGAAAAAGTGTTCTAAATTATGATCAGTTACTGCGCTCAAAAAGTTGCCCAAAATTAGTTCAAATGCACAAAGAAAACTAGTTTTATTGATTAACAAATTACAACAGGGATGGAAAATACCTTAAATAAGGGAATATGGAAGTCAAGGCATTTACAGGGCTTATTGACCTGTCATTGACTGGTTTAAGTGGCCACTTTACACACTGTGTAACATTCACCATTTTGCCTATGTTTGAACATCCTCAAATATTGTAGTTTTATTGACTTTTAGTAATTATTTCAGCCTAAAATGCAGTATTTCATGAGGTTTACTGTGCATTATTTGATTTTTGGAAAAAAAAAAATTGCAGATTCATCTTTTAAGTGCTTATACTTAAAAGTTTGAATGAAAACACATTTTTTTAAAAAAAGAACACGGTTTATTTATCAAATTTTAATGTAAAATAAACCCGCGGTGTTTGTTTTTACAAAACATTCAACATAATCAAGCTTAAAATATTTATTATTCTGTAAAAATACATATTTATTATCATATAAACATAAATATTTATTAATTTTAACAAAGTATATTGGGTCTAAAAATTGTTTTCTTACACGCGGAAAAAATTAGAGCACTAAATTGTACGGCGAAGTTTCTCGAAAATGAATGAAAAAATTTATTAAAGTGGTTTTGAGAAAAATCTATTTTGAACGAAGTCGGAAGTTATTGTAAATCAACGTTGAAATGTGTCGTAATAGATTCCCGATTTTCAGGAAGCCATTTTTTTCAACGTGTAGTATATTTTAATAGCTAAAGGACTCTACTTTTAACCGTCGAGAATAAGTGGCGTCACAGGCGGAGTAATTTAAAAATTGCAAAATCTACAAACATCTATACGATAAATAATTTATTTTTTTTGATTATTTTGATAATCTATTAACAATAAAAAACTAAAAAGAACACTGAATTTCATAATTATTCATCATTCATAAGGTATTTGTACCGTTTCCGGGTTTATTTTAAATATTGTTCATTTTAGTAATCTCTAGATTACCAATTGAATCGTGAATTGATCGTTTTACTTGAATAAATAAAAATTATTTATATTCGAAGCACTAGTTTACAAACACGGTGTTCTATCAATAAATGTTAATGCAGGAATGAAGATGATTCCATAAAAAGGTTGCTTTCAAACTTTTAAAATTATTGAGTGTATTATTATTTACTTTGCAGTTAAATGGCGTCACCGCAACTTTCCCAAAATAAGCAAAACAATACGTCATAATGCGCTTCCTAAAATTAATAAAAACAAAATAAAACTCACGTCTCAAGGCTTTTCCTTCTGGTGAACACGGCTTCTGGTTTAACAAACAGTCCACGTAGTTTCTCACAAGTCTCTTGCTTGACAATATGGCGTCAATGTCTAAATAATCATATCGGGAATCGTAGAATATTCCCGCATCGTCCTGCGCCTGCGCGATAACACACACTGCCAACGCCAACGCACATGGCAACACTAGAAAATTCATAGTGATTCACTTGGTTAGTCTACTATTTAAAATTCACCCCTTGACTTCACACTGGATAGTTTTTTTTTATGGCTGTTGTGTTTTTGAAGAGGTGGCCATTTGGGAAAGTAATCTGTAACAAACAATATTTTATGTTAAATTGATGTTTTTTGTTGATATTTATTGATAAAATTCCATAATGAATGATTTAGATAAAAAAATAATAGAATTATTAGTAAAACTTCTTGGTTAAGGTTCGCTTTTATTTAATTTTTGACTAACGAGCGCTTTCGCCTAAGAAAGCATCTTCAGGACTGGTAAATTGTTTACAACATTGTGAAATTTTACAGTTTTTGTTACAAATAAAATACTTGTCTGCCCCTAATAAAATACTTGTGTAATCTTTTTGTATCCAAACCTAGTGACAAATATGTATTTTAAAAGTTCAAAATGTTGTAAACAATTTACCAGTCCAGAAAATGCCTTCTTAGGCGAAAGCGCTTGTTGGTCAATAATGAAATAAAACTGAAACTAATCCAAGTAGTTTTATTGATGATTTTATATTAATCATTATTATTTTAAGTCATTTTTTAAAATAAAATAAGAAATACTTGAGTTTTTATTATTTACTCTAATATTTAAATTTTCGGACCATTTCTTACAAGTCGTACATAACTTGTGCTGGAAAAAAGAAAATCAAGTTGTAGTGGAGAAAGATTTGAACTACAGACCTTTGGTCCGTAGGTCCACAATACTGCCATGGGACCACAACCCGGTTATGAACGATTTGACTAATAAAATAGCGATAAAACAAACAATATATTCTGATAAAACAATAATTCAACGCACGGTTAAAAGCAATCCCAATAAATTCCTATAAACTCAGTAAGATATAGCGTAAAAGTTATAGGGAAGGTTACAATAAGGCCGACTTTCCGTATTTCAGCAAGAAACCGCGATATTTAGAAAACCTTTTCTAGTTAAAGCATGTCTAAGAAGTCCCGAATACATACACATACACATTGCCACCCATGACATTCTAATCGTTTTCAACAGCAAAAACCACAGACCTGCTAAGAAACGGCAAAAAAAATTGAAAAATAATTTACTCAATGATGTTTTGGCGCTTTGTGATTTGTACAATTATTATTACGTTAACTAAAAAGGTATTCACTGTGAATATATAATCTTTTGTTTTTAACACCTTATACAGTTTTTTAAAAATAGAAACGCAAAGTTTTTTGTGTTTTAAATTAATAGCGTTCTCTTGTTGACGGTTTAAATAAGGGTATGTCGATATAGAAGGGTAGCTTAGAGTATCAATAATTATTTTAATGATGAAATATGCCATAAACAATTAAAATTATATTGAAAAAATATTTTGCCTGATTTGATTCTCATGAAATAATAAAGCCATTTGCGACTGGCTTTGAAAGCGATGAAGTTTCACTAGTTATTCAGAAATTGTAGATTTAAGTATTACTCATATATTATTTCAATGAGGAAGTTCAGTGGTTTTTCAAAAAATTTAAATTTGTTAATAGACTGTTAAACTAAGTCAAATTTTTTATTTTTAATTTTTATGTATCGTATTATCGGCGCTACGATTTTTCAAAGTTTTGCATTTCTGAAATAACTCCGCGTGTAACGTCAGAGGTTCATTTCCGCTTATTCTCATTCAGTTCTTCCCATTGGTCCAGAAGCGACAAGCATACCGGAAATCTTCCATAGCTCTCAGATCATAGGTCGATTCACATGAACCAGTGACGTCATTTAAAGTAGTGCGTTTTTATCAAAAAATTTTTTATTATTTTTTCTGTACATTTTCAAGAAACTTTGCAGTACAATTTAATGCTCTAATTTTTACCCCACGTAAGAAAACATTTTTTGTATCCAATTTCCCGGAGGGCTGAAGTTCCTCATTATAAATTACAATGAACGTCAACCAAGATTAATTATATTTAACAAACTCAAATATTATTGATTTTTTTTTTTCTCCAAACGGTGTTATTTAAAATTAATATTTTTTGTGTGGAATGCTTTTGATTAGCGTTGGTTGTTTCGTGTAAACAAAATATTTATCAATGTTGTTTTTAATTATACTTTTGTGATACGATTAGGTAGTAAAATAAATATGATGATGCCGATTTTGTAGGTGAGAATCAAAACAGAGTATTTACAACATTTTAAAATATATTTTATCATAATAAGCACCCCTAGAATACAAAGTCATAATCGTAGTAGGTGGTGTATGCATTATTTATCCAAACTCAACACTGGACTTTATTCCCATGGAGTTGGGACTTATGTCTTTGGTCACAGTAAAAATATATATGAATATTATAACAATAAAGGTTTCAGCTCCTTTACTTCACAAAAGTCAACAGATGGAAGAGTTAAAGAAATGTAGAGTTCACACATGGGCAGAATGGTGAATGTTACACAGTGTGTAAAGTGGCCACTTAAACCAGCCAATTACAGGTCATAAGCCCTGTAAATGCCTAGACTTCCATATTCCCTACTCGAAAATGTTTTCCCTCTCTGTTGCAATAAAAATAATATTCGACCAATACCAATTTATCATACCTTTATATGTTGGTAAAAAATATAATTGAACATAATACGTTTCCAATGCCATATCCGGAATAACTTGTAATGTATGTACGTACATAAGTATGGATGTATTACGTTTCTAACATTAATATTAAGTGATGATGATGCTTAACAACTATTATCTTAATAAATTGTTTTATCCAGGTCACTGCCAAAAGTTGTGCATAGTTCATTAGGTCACTAAAATCCCATAAATTTGTATTTTTTTGCATATAAAATCTAAATTTACATTGTTCAGCCTTAGCACATTTTTGATTTCCAAAAAGAAAGTAAAATCCTTGAATGGACATAACAAATTCGCGTTCTTCTTGTTTAATACGGGTTATTTAAAGATACGGATGGCAACCTGACGTGAATCGTGATCATTCAGTTAAGCCAGGTCAGTCCCCACCTACAAACTTGTCAATGTATCATATGTATTATTTAAATAAAAAAACAACACAACAACAACGATTTAGTTAGACGTGTTTTGACAGCTCCTGTCAAAATCCCTAATTACACAGTATAAAGTCTTTATTTGCAATATTAAACTTTAAAACCTCGTAAACAATAATACCAAGTGACCGTTTACAGTGACATAACCTAGTTTTGTTAGTCTCAGAGAAAGATTTTTATAATTAAAATATCTGTGCAACTACCTACAGTCCCCAGCAGTCTAGGTGACAATATTTACTTCACCTGCTAATTGACTGTGAGTACATATACTGCGCAGTATAGGGGAACCCAGCCAGTAAGTGACAATCTCCTATTATTTATACAAAATTAAAGTTTCAAAAAATATAAAATATGGAAGCAAACAATTTAATAAATAGCGCCCAGGTGGCTATTAATGCAATCACTAAAATCCTTATGGACCCGGCAAACAAATTTACAAAGGACCAAATTGCGAAAATTGTTCCTAAAACTAATGAAATATTGGGTGCTATAGGCATAATGTCTTCAGAAATGGCAGCTAAGAATGCTTGCCTTGAAGGTGAACTTAGTGCGTATAAAGCAATGGCATCTGCCACTCCTAAATCTGATAGCACGAGCATCTGTGAGGCGATAGCTGAAGTGACAGAGAGGAACGTGAGATCAAGTAATTTAATTATTCGTAACTTACCAGAAAGTACTGCACCAACTCAACTTATACGACTTACAGAAGATGAAAATGCCATTGAATCAATTCTCCTGGATTTAGATGCTTCGGTAACAAATAATATTAATAAAATATATCGGCTTGGGAAACCCAGGGATGGAGTACCCAGACCAATTAAAATAGAACTATCGAATCCTTCACTATCCAGGAGTATATTAAGCAAGCGCAGATTATTAAAAAATAATATAAAAATCTACTCAGACTTGAGCCCTCTTCAACAGAAAGAATTGCAAGAATTGCGAGAGGAATTGGAATTACGTAAGATAAACGGTGAAGAAAATATCACAATCAAATACATAAACTCGACTCCGAGAATAACTCAAACTCTACCAAAAAACTAAGAAGGGTGCCACTACACTTTTATTATCAAAATATCCGGGGCGTTCGTACAAAATTAAATGATTTAAGACTAATTTTACCAACACTTCATTACGATATGTTTGTACTCACCGAAACATGGTTGGATCCAAGTATTAAATCTTCAGAACTAGGTTTCCCTAACCATAAAATTTATAGATGTGATCGCTCACCTTCTACAAGTACTAAATCAAGAGGTGGGGGAGTATTGCTGGCGATTAATAAGAAATATTCATCAAAACACCTTAAAAATAATAATCTCATCTCAGAACAAATATTCGTTCAAGTGAGCACAGCTTTTGAAAAATTCATAATTGGATGTGTCTATTTTCCACCACTTACAGATTCAGAAAATTATCAGAGGCATTGTGAAGACATCGAGTTTTTGTGTTCAAAATACCCTAACAACAAACTAATTATATTTGGTGACTACAACCTTCCCAACTTGTCGTGGGGAAATAGTGAGAGTGGCTATATTCATAGTGAAAGTGAGAACGATCGGGCGCGACCAATACTGGACATGATTAACTTTTTAAATTTTTATCAACATAATTTTATTTATAACGTGAAAAATAAGTTGCTAGATTTAGTTTTGTCAAATTATGCTAACCTTAATGTTGAAAAGAGCGTTGATCCGATCTTGCCAATTGATGATTACCACCCTCCTCTTGAATTAACATTATATTTACACGAAACCTGTTCAAAACACACTGATATTTCTTTAAATTACAAAAAGGCTGATTTTGATTCAATTATTAATCAACTTTCTAAAACTGACTGGACTTTTTTAAATAATGATAATACAGAAATATCTATTTGCCATATGTATGACATAATTTTTAATTCTATAGATAACTTTGTCCCCAAGTATCAACTTAAAATAAACTATCCAAAGTGGTTTACCGCTGAACTTAAAATTTTACTAAATTCAAAAAAAGTACTACACAAAAAATTTAAGCAAAGTCGGAGTATTCATGATTATCAGGAATTTTCCAAAACAAGAAACGAATGTAAAACGCTTTCCAAGATATGCTTTAAATCGTATGTAAAGAGTATGGAAAATTCGGCGTTAAACTCAAACAATCTTTGGAACTACATAAAAAAATTAAACAATTCTCATTTCGAATATCCAAGTGCTATGCATCTAGATGGAAAATTAGTGAATGGCACTGAAAATATTGTAAACCTTTTTGCAAATTTCTTTAAGGAAGTGTATGATGAACCTATTCCAGATGATAAGATTCCAACTTTTACTTTTGATAAAACAATTACGCTTTCAAACTGTAAAATTAATATGTTGTCTTGTAAGAAGAGACTACTCTCTTTAGATGAAAATAAATCAGCAGGTCCTGATAATGTTCCGCCTATTTTTCTCAAAAAATGTGCCTCAGTTATAGCTGAACCTCTCACCACGTTTTTCAATAAACTATTGTCAATGGGATGTTTTCCCTCCAAATGGAAATCTAGCTATATAACTCCAATTTTTAAAAAGGGGGACGACTCAGATATTAAAAACTACCGTCCTATATGCATCCAATCAGTCATACCCAAACTTTTTGAGTCACTCATACTTGACCAAATTCAACATGATGTCTCAAATATAATAGACACTAAACAACACGGTTTTATAAAGGCGCGGTCAACTGCCACAAACCTAATTCTTTACCATAATTACATATCGGAAGCCTTTAATGATAAAAATCAAGTTGATAGTATATACACCGATTTTACTAAGGCGTTTGACAAAGTCTCTCACAAAATATTACTAAGTAAGCTGTATGGTTTGGGTTTTCGTGGAACTATCCTTGATTGGTTTCGAGCTTATCTATCTGACAGGTATCTATATGTAAAAATCAAAAATGTAAAATCAGACTGTTTTTCTGCCTCTAGTGGTCTTCCACAAGGCAGTCACCTAGGGCCTGTTCTTTTTCTAATGTTCGTAAATGACATTACATCCTGTTTCCATGATGTCGAAGTTTTGCTTTTTGCGGACGATATTAAAATATTTAAAAAAATATCGGACATTAATCATTGTGAAACTCTGCAATCAAATATTAATAATTTGTATAATTGGTGTAAAAAAAATAATTTATTTCTTAATATTCAAAAATGCAAAATTATGACATTCTGCCGCAACAGAAATCCCATCGTTTTCACGTATAAAATAAATTCTTCACCTTTAGAAAAAGTTACAGAGATGACAGACTTAGGTATTCTTTTTGACGAAAAACTGAGTTTTATTAAACATATACAAAACATTACAAATAAGAGCATGAGAACCTTGGGATTTTTGCTGCGAACGATACGGGATTTTGAGTCTATAAACATAATGAAAACATTGTATATTGCCCTAGTGCGAAGTCAACTCGAGTATAACTCAGTTATATGGTCACCGCATTACAGGGTTCATGTTAAGGACATCGAAAGAGTTCAGCATAAATTTTTGCGTTTTATCAATTTTAAATTAAGTATACCGATTGAATACATAAATTACTCATACTTAAATGATTATTTAAACATCCAAACATTAGAAAACAGACGAAAATTAAATGACTTGCTTTTTTTGTTTAAAATAATAATGTCGATGTTCGATTGTTGTGAACTTATCAATTTGATTAATGTGCGAGTGCCTGGTCGAGTTACCCGATGTAATACTTTGTTCTACTGCGGTCCATCATCGACCAATTACAGCGCGAATTCGCCAGTAATGCGGATGCATGCACTCGCGAACCAATATGCTAACAACATCGATGTCTTTAGCGTGAGTCTTGTAAATTTTAAATATCAATGTATATGTTCCTTATCAAATAGAACTTAATATTCTGTTCATATTGTATTTTATAACATTATGTACCTAGCTGCTTTAAACCTTTAATTGTATTTCTTTAGCTTATTAAAAAAAATAGAAATATATATATATTTCTTTAATTTTTTTAAAACCAACTTAACTTTAAAACACAGTTCTATATTTTATTACAGTATATTATATATTTTTTTTTTTGAATTTATGTTGTTAATACACTCATCTTTTTATTTTTATACCAACTATACTTCTTAACACTGTTCCTTTATTTTGTTCCTTTATTTTATTTCTTTATATTGTGTTTTTTTTTTTAAATCTATGCTGTTTATATACTCATCTTCTTTTTTATACCAACTTTACTTCTTAACACCGTTCTATCTTTTGTTGCTTTATATTGTATTTTTTAAATTTAATGTTGTTTATATACTTATATTTTGTAAAATTTTCATGTATGTAAAAGCCTTATGGGCGTGAAAAAATAATAAAATAAAAAAAAAATAAAAATAAAATCAGTGATCGCCACATGGTAGCTTGTGAGCAGTAGCGGCGTTAGGGTAGGGCGCGGCTGGGCAATCGCCCAGGGCGTCAGATATAAAAAGGCGCTGCAGGCGCCCCATTTTATCCTCTCGCTCATCGGACGAGTTCAACTTGCTCGTAAATTTCCTAAATCTAGCGACAAACTCGTTATGGTGGCCCACGATGAGCCTATAAATTCTCAAAAAAAATAAAAGTTTAAGTTGAATTTTTCTACAGCCTTTTAAACACTACCTTAATTTCATTCAATAAAAGATTTGAAAAGTTAAATGAGTGCTCGAAATCTTGGTCTTTTCTGTTCAATATAAAAAAGATTCCGGAAAAACCAGACCTTCTCAAACTCTGTGGTAATTTCCAATTAAAATTAACAGTAGATTCTAAATCCGATGTAGATGGTTGTATGTTGTGTGATGAACTCATAAGTCTGAAATCATTTTTGCCTGATCAGAATGTGGTTAATCCTGTCATTGTTTTGAATTTTATCAAAGATCTTAACTTGCAAGAACTGTACCCAAATGTATAGATAGTGTGGCAAATATTGATCACTATGCCTACCTGTAACGGTTGCTAGTGTGGAAAGGAGTTTTCCTAAGCTTAAACTGATAAAAACTTATCTACGATCGACAATATTTCAATCTAGATTAACAAACTGGGCATCTTTGTTCATCGAAAACGAAATTGTGGAAAATATAAACTCAAGTATTCAAATAAAAGAGCTCGGTAATAGAAAGGCTATAAAAGTAAAATTTTATTATATTTTTTAAATAAATGGTTAAATTCATTATAAACCTTGCCTTTTTTCGTATGGGTTGAAAGGGGTGGAAGATAGGGGGCGCCGTAGAAATCCCGCCCTGGGCGCTGGTAGTGCGAAAACTGGCCCTGCTCGTGAGCTACCGGTAGCTCGCATAGGATATTATATTTGCCTGGTAAATTTTATTATTGAACGCCGAAAATAAATAAATAATGAGCTAAATTTCAACGAAATGCATAAAAGGTTGCTGTCAACATTTTCCACTACGAAGGTTGTTAAGTGTAAATATAAAAACAGACTCACAGATTTAAATCTTGATAATTGCATTTGGATGGGAATGACAATGTACTCACCAAAAATGAAAAAAATGTGGAGGAAAGTGAATGCCATTCTTTTCACTAATTATTTTTACTCTTTATTTTTACTTTTATATTTTAATTTAATTTTTAATCACACCTATTTTCAATTATTATTTTCTTATTAATTTAATTATTATTGTAAATCA
The DNA here is from genome assembly GCF_059751315.1 of Micrasema longulum. Lineage (NCBI taxonomy): Eukaryota > Metazoa > Arthropoda > Insecta > Trichoptera > Brachycentridae > Micrasema > Micrasema longulum. The sequence goes on from NW_028278023.1 coordinate 704,643, forward strand.
TACGTTTTAATTTATTTAAACTAATATAAAAATATTACGTATGGTACGATAAGGGCCGATGATAAAAAACTATAAAGAGGGAATTTGTATAGTTAACTCACCAGACAAGTTCAATTTCTAAAAGTAGCTCACATCCTTATTGAATTTGGAGACCACTGATTTAAATCTTTAAAAATAACGTGATATTTTAACATAACGTCAAATAGTATTTAATCCAAAGTATGCAGTCGCTTAGTGCAACAGTGAAGATGCTTTTTAAAATCCAAATATTGTATGAAATTGTTACTTGCGATGACGTAATAGAAAAAATATTTCAGAAAGTAGTAACTGCCAAAGAATTCTTTGTATTTTTTGCTTAATAACCCGGAATATATCTGTATAAATTATGTTCACGTTATTGTTAGCGAGTGTAAGTGATTTTTGATGTAGTTTTTCTTAGCTTTTATAGCATATCGTTTGTACTTCTTGCCAAAAATTCCATATTCCCATATCAAAAAAGTTTTTCCTCTGCCGCAACAAATTTAGATCTAAATAACTCCCTAGAAAAGAAAGCCAGTCTGTCCGCAAACATTTAGACTCAGTCTAAACATTGTTGATGAAATTATCTGGTATGAGAAGAGGTATAAAAATTAAAAAAATGTTTGCAGGCGTTGCCTAGTAGGTGAATTGGTTAAGCCGGATGGACCTCACCCACATGATAAAGGTTTCAGCTTTTTTACTTTACAAAAGCAAACCGATGGAAGAGTTGAGGAAATGTGGATGTTTTAACATAGGCAGAATGGTGAACATTAGTGTGTAAAGTGGTCACTTAAACTAGCCAATGACATTTCATAAGCCTTATAAATGCCTAGACTTCCATATCCTCCATGTATAAAAATATTATATGATTATTAACTACGAATTCAGCTACAAATTACAGCAATACAACGGCCGTTAGTACTCATGTCGAGAATTCCAAGCGCAAAACCGAAACCGTCCGTTACACGTTTGTTGTTAAACTAAAAACCCAACCAAAATTTAGAACGCTTCTTTCTATTCAATAGAACTAAAATGCTTATCTAGTGAATTATTACTCTAAGATTAAAACGATTTTAAAAGACAATTAGTGTTCTAACATAATACGTTATTAATAATACGTGTTTTTTATTTCACCAGAATATAATATTATAAGTTTGTGTAACTATGTAAAAAAAGGTATACATAAAAAATAACACTTATGTTATTATAACATGAAATGTTAAAAAAAACAGACAAGCCTTGGCTTTGAGGAACAAAAAAAAACTAAAAGTATGCTTGTTTTTAGATATCATGTTAAACAAAATAATTAAAACAAATATAATAAATCCTTTTCCATGATCGAAGTGGCTTAGATACTTTTTTTGTAAGAACATACTGTACTCTCATAGAATACAGGTTGGATCTCTAACCGGTTGGTTATACCGATTTGAAAGCTCGCAAATAATTATACGTCACGACTTACATATACCTAATGTACTTGTTATAACAGGAATTTGCCACACGATAACAGTTCATTTATTACTTTTCATATCAGTGAAACCATGTATTCGTTTTGTCCGGGTAGTAAAATAACATATTATATTGATATGGCATATGCATTTTGGGTATCGATATAAATAAACCGTATAAAATATCGCCCATTAAAAAAACTCGCTGAAAAATAATTAAGAGACAAAATTTTGTTGGTAATATTAGGCAGCACATTAAATTTTAATTTTAAAACACAGGGATGGGTACATTTACTGTAGTCACCGCACGCGTCTGGTAAATGATGAGAACAAAGTGACTAATCAGTAAAAAAGGGCAACACATCTTCATCCAAGACCTTAACGTAGTTTTTTATTACATTATATACTTTAAATCTAGGAGCAGTAAAAGAGCCGCGACATGAGTATAAGCAAATGAAAGAAAAAACAAACTCGATAAATGAGGGTAAAAGAAGCAAACTTAGAAATCTCTACCAAAAACCGAAAATTAGTTATTGATGCTTAATGACCTACCTAAATAATAGCGTAATTCAAAACTATCTCTAAATCTTGCAAAGACAGATTTTTATTATACTACTTGACACCGCAAACTTAGAATTCGTCATTAGGTTATTAAAGCATAAACGGAAATCTCACAATTCTTTTTTCAAAGTTTTCCGCAAGTATCTCAGTAACTCCTTCAATGGAGATTTCTAAGTTTACTTCTAATACCCTTAAATATTGAATGCAAAATACAGTTGAAAAAAGTTCCTTTTTTTAAAATACAAAAAAATAATAAACAGAATAATAGGAAGATTATGTATGTCGATGAATCTATCAGACATAAGTGTAAAGTTCTCTTTCTAACATTCAAATATTCAAACGACTATTTTGTGTGACGTTAGATAAGCTTATTAGAAATTATTAAGCTTATTAGAAGTTGGTGAGGTTGTGTCTAAAGTCAAAGGCAATTAATTAGCAGTGACAGCACTGAACACTAAACACTATTGCGTGTAGTTTCTTTTATTGGATATTGCGAGAATATTAGAATCTGGGTCGCATTGAAGGACGCCATTTTGTAACGGCAAAATGATTATATTATTGTTGTGATGGTGCTTTTGACCTTAAAAGGACTTATTAATAGGCATATGCGAGGTACTTCGTACTTGTAAAAAATTATATAAGATAATTATTAATAATTATAATAAAAAAATACGTATATAGTTTTATTCCACTTTTATTTATAATTTTTTTTACCAAAAAAAAAACTCAATAAATTATTGATCGAATGCAATATTTCATCGTTTAAGTTCGTTGTGTCTAACAGACCACTTTAAACGAAATTGAGTTTAGTTTAGATGAGTTCTGAGAAATCCTTTATTTATTAAATTTTTAGTTTTTTTTGTTTTTTTAATTGTTTAAGTGGTTTTTTAACGAATTTTATCTTAAGTTGTGGTCATTATTTATGTCTATTTCGTAAAAAAAACTTTAAAGCTCTATTTCTGCAGATTTTTGTTTTGGTCTGTTGGACAAAAACGAACTGATGCGTCGATTTGTGGACATTCGTATTCTTCAAAATAACTTCTATGCATTTGACTTTTCTGTTAAATATTGCGTATTATTATATTATTATAATCAATGATATGTCAATAGTACTGATTGTTTATGAAAACTGTTAGTCAGTTGCATATTATTTCGCAAATCTCTTATTTATCACTAGTAAGCATGAATTATAATAATTTGCTTTGTGCGCGCATAAAATAGTAAATTAATCTTGATTGTTTTTTGGTATTTTTTAATCCATATCTATTTTAAGTATCTTATTTTTAATGTTCTATTTTAGGTTTATTATATTAATAAAAGACGAGTGATACTTTAATCCACAAATTTGGAATATCCGGTGACCGGTTTCATCGCTTTCGCGAAATCTTCGAGACCGGTCACTGGATATTCAAAATTTGTAGATTAAAGTATCACTCGTCTTTATTTATTTAATAAATTACAATGAACTTCCATCAAGAATTTTCACTTTCAAACTTAATTTTTTTAGATAACGCAAACACAGCAACCCTGAAACGACTCTTTTTTAAGTTTTTAGAAAAACACGAATAAACCTCCTAAATTTATTTATTTACTAAAACTACGCAAGCATGGGCACTTTAGTGGACTTTTTGCTAAAAGCAATATCTTTCAGCTAACCAAAAAACAGAATGATAAAAAAAATTGACAAAACTTGTATCTACGTTAAAAAAATACGCATATTTCTTTGCAAATTAAAGATTTTATTTAATGGACAGATAGAGCGTGTACATATAAATTTAAGAATAAAAATACTTTTGTTTTACACATTATATAATGAGAAACGTAGGATCGGATAATGAATTCGAAGAAGACATTAAGAGGATTCAGGAAAGAAAAGAAATTAAAAATATATGGGGGTGTTTCGAGGATATAAAAAAATATATTATGTTTAAAGCGTTTCACAAAGGTGGCCAAGGAAGGTGCATTTTTTATATGAAAAGTCTTAATTCTAAGATATATAAAATTTAATATCCCAACAAAAAAACAAAGCGTAGAATTCTAAGGTCTGACAATAAATATCCCATTCTTGATTTCTTTCATTTCAGGTCAGTTCAGTGTCGAGAATCGGAGTTTATTACAGCAAAAAATACAATGCATTTTGTTTGCAAAAAAGTGAAAAGGATACAATTAAGTAAAATTAAGTGTAATATAATACAAATCAAATCACAAGCGAACATATTATAGTCTATCCTCACTTGGGGTAGTAAATATTTAATAAAACGTTGACTTCTTTCATGCGATCACTAAATCAAATTTCTCAGGAACAGGTTAGATTCCCACCTTGCTCAATTTTATAACATCTCTCCCTTAATATACTATAATATTATATTAATGGCTTTGTCTATATTCTTATAATTTAATTACCCTTACTTATTAATACGTAATATATTATCTTTTTTTATATCTTGTAATGTATGTAGTCTTTGTAAATGCCTACTGGATATATATATATATATATATATATATAAATAAATACATATATTATGCAAAATGCATGAACATTGGGTTTTTATTTAGATAAACTAATTGTACTTACAAAATAACACTTTTATTTTACTTTTATCCACGAAAAACAATCTATAGATTACGCAATTCTTAACGATCTAATATTTTCTACCTATTAAGGCATATTATAAGAACGAAAATATTTCTCTTTGATGAAAATGTTTAACTTTTATTTCAGGGAAAAGGGCATTGAAATTTTAAAGCCCTAAATCGTAAAACGTCTTTTATAATCAATCTTCTCGTAGTAATAACATAATAAGTAACCCAATGAATCTCCGTATTGACGAATTCATGTCTGATCTGTTGTTTCGTGTACCAAGTGCTTATTAGGTCCAAATAATGTTAAGTATAAAAGCGAAAGTAGAATGTTTACTTCCGAATGAAAGGAAACTTGGCGCCATGGAGAGGAGAAGATGAAATATTTAGTTCCGTTTGATTTATTGCGCTCAGACATGATGAAACACTTCCCAGCCTCTCGAAAAGATATCAGATTAATTGATACAAAAGATAACTAATTAATATTAAAATTATGAACATGAAAAACAATAACAAGCCTAAATATATTTTTTTTATTTGTTCTAATTTTTTTACTATTATTTTCTTGTCTATTATCATTTCCTTTCTCAAAAGAGTTTTTCCTCACTGTTGTAACAAATTTAGATCTTGATAACTCCCTATGGAGGAAATCCAGCCTGTCTACAAACATACTCAAAACATTATTGTCATACAGTTTTTGGTTCAAAATTATTTGTTATATTGTCTATTAAGGTCGCAATAAACTTTTATAATCTACTTTATTTTTTGTGTTAATAGATTTTTTTGATTTTCAACCGAACCAACTCAGTCAACTTTGGTGGCTTCCGTCTACTCCCAACTGAACGAATGTCTCAAATATAAAAAAAATGACTTTAAATGCTCTTCTTAATGCTTGGCAATCGCGATGGGAATCTTCCTCTTCAGGAAGGGTTACCTTTCTTTTTTTTCCTTCAATCCGCCAGCGCTTAGAATCTTCTTGGGTTATCCCCGATCACTGGACTACGCAGTTTTTATCAGGTCATGGTAAATTTAATCAAAAATTATTTGTTTTTAATATTGTTGACTCCCCTTCGTGCTGCTGCGATATCCTAACCAATCTTCTGAACACATCCTGTGGTCTTGTCCCTTTCCCCTTCTCTATGATTACCGAATGGAGCTTCTCGCTACTATCCGTGGCCCTGTTATAGGTCCTGTCGGATATACAGATCTGGTGGCTTCTAAAAAGAATTTCAAGGCTTTTAAAAAGTTTTGTAATCATTTCGGCGAATTGATCATGTCCAATCAATTTAATCCCAGTCAGTGAAAAATTCACTTCCCTCTCTTCTCAATCCAATGAAGTACATATTATGTACTTCTGGATTACTTTCTTTCGGCACAAAGATGCTAAGGCTATCAGATTTTAGAGAGCTCCTTCGGGCAGCTTTTCTTGTTTGACAACGAGCAAATTTTCCGTGTATGTGGGCACCGCCAAGGAGACTTATGTCCTCAGATGCGGTGTGCGGTATGTGGTGGGTAAGCTGTCAACCGAACCATTTTAAATTTTTAAAAGAATGTTTATTATTGGAGACTTATTCAGTGATTCTTTTAAAAAGTCGGAGTTCCTATGTGTCGCACAATTTTCTGAAGTTACAGATAATATATTTAGTGGTTCAACAGCTTTACATAGAGTGCACCTACATACAGTTGTTACGATTAAACTAGAAATTTTATGAAAATTAAATTATTTCATATTGCCACAGTAGAAGTGAAATTCCTTTTGACATTCATAACATTGTATCCTATCTTAAGCAATCCTTAAGCAATCCATTTTATTTTACAGATAATAATAAAATAATAGTATAATTGTGGTTCGTTTATGGTTATTATATTTGATAGACTGTTTGTTTGTGGTTAATAAGTATATTTTTAATGAAATAAACCAATGCGATAAAACCGGTCACTGGATATCTCTAATTTGTGGATTAAAGTATCACTCGTCTTTTATTTCTATAATAAATTGCAATGAACTTCCATCAAGAATTTTCACTTACAAACTTAAATGTTTTATTTAGTATCGCCTGTTTATGGATTGTTTAGTCTATGTTTAAATATTAACCAATAAGAGTAAAGTGTCAAAACATTGTAACTGTGTCCTGTGCAGTGCCTTGAACTTGAAATATTTACTCTGATGACAATAATTTTTTGACTGGCTATTTCAGTTTAAAAAGTTAATTCTGTACTCACAGCTATTAAATTATTTTATTTTATTTTATTTTATTTAGAAAACATACAGTCATACAAAATCAGTATTAAAAACAACAATTTTTTAACATAAAAAGACCAATTAAGTTTTCATAAATTAAAAAGATATAAACATTAAATGTGACAAAAAATAAAAAATAAATAAGAATTTTAAGTGAAAAAAGGATAATTGTTGACATTTGCGTTTTCCATGGAGGTAATAAATTAAAATAAATAAAAAATACCGAATGTACACTCCGAGCCATCCACGCACACACATGAACGCACATATAAAACATACACAAACATATACATTACATGCGGCACATATACATAGCATAAACCACTCAAGATGTACATTCAGCAACTATCCCAAATAATCGACCCCATGAAGAAATTTTCTGTACAAATGCAACGTGCAGTTAAAAATGTCTACATCAATACTGAGTCCGTTATAATTTCTACAGGTACGTCTAATGAATGAATTCGAGGTATAATTGTTTTTACAAGTTGGTACATAAAAAAGGGAATTTAATCTAGTATAGCGAAGAGGACAACGGAAACCAATATTTTGTAAAAGATACGGCGAATCAACTATGTTATTGAGAATTTTGAAAAGAAAAATTAAATCATATCTAAGGCGCCTTTTTTGTAGTGATTCTATATTAAAATTGATCAAAGATGCGCCGTAATCATTTTCAATGTTACCAAAACGATATTCCAGGCTCCTTATAAATTTCTTTTGAATGTTTTCAATTTGATTAATATATAGATTATATTGAGGGGACCATACTATTATACTTCATTTGATCATATTTATATACTGATGTTCAATTGAGTAGTGTTATTTCTTAATAAAATCCATTTATTTAAATCTATTAACAATGTATGTATGCGAACAGATTTTTCCAAGTCAGGTCAAAAGTAAGTATTATGTAATTATTTAATCACGGACCATTCAGTCAATTTATTAACAATAAAATAATTTAGGATTTTTATATACCAGTATAATTAAAAGAAAACATAATTCAAATGATATGAACATACTACAACAGTTACGAAGGACATTTTAGAGAAGGGAATATAGAAGTCTAGGCATCTACGGTGCTCACGACCTGTCAATGGCTGGTTTAAGTGGCCACTTTACACTTTGTGAAACAGTTATCATTCTTCTTAGGTATATTTAAACAACTTGATTCCTTTAATTCTTCCATCTGTTGATGTTTGTAAAGTTATATCAAAGGATAGGACCAAAACATAGTGACCTCAATCTGGTTTATTTTAGTTGTTTAAACCAAGAAAGTCCAAATTCTCTCATGAGTTTACAATGCGACACATGACTAAAATAGTAAATCATTAACGCAAAATGTGCAGTCGCAAATGAAGGCAGATTTTGAGTTTTACACTACACGCGCCACAACGCTAATCGCTACTCCACTAGGCGGATAAGCGATGAAAAATTAATGTATTTATGTTCTTCAAGAGAGTTATAGACGCTATGTTTGCATTTTAAGAACATCTGTATTGAGTATGGACATACCGAGATTTCACTTTTCTTTTCGTTCGCCTCTTAAACGTAGTTTTTGACACTGGCGATAATGATTCTAATAGGAATGTCAACCTAACCTACATTGTTTAAATTATTTACAGTTGATTTCAAAAGAGAGATATTCGTAAAATGAAATTGTTTGAATTGCATTTTCGTGTTTCTATCGTATTTTGCTTTATAGCTGATGCAAATAAAATAATCGATGTACAAATTTGCATTCCAGGACAGGTCAATGATCCAATTTGAGTTCAGTTACTGAACGACCTTTCAGTATTTACCTGTATTTTGTTGCAATATAGTGCTCCCTGTGCAAACCAGTAAATGAATAATAAATATTATACATAAATCACTATGTAAATTTTATCTTAACTAAATAGAAATCATTAAACGCTTTCCATAATAGGGCCATACTCATAATCTTGGTATAAAGTTACACCTTAGTACAGTGGTATAATTCGGATGGGAATACCATACGTATTATGGTGGTAGAATAAGGACGGTATTTCCATTCGAATTATATCACTATATTAGGCGTAACTTTAAGCTGAGTTTATGAGTAAGGCTCTATGTGAAAAACGCCTGGATAATATTATATTTTTATTATTATTATTTATTTATAAATATTATTGTGCGCACAGTGATGTTGGTATAATATATATAAATATTACAAAAAACATGGACTTAACACCGCACCAAATACGTTTATAATACAATACAATAGTTTCTAACAAGGACTACAACATGTAATTAAACAAATATACATATTATATTATTTGTTTGTTTCTGAGTTTGGAGTGTGGTATGTGGAATAAAAGTATGTTAAGTGAGTGTATTTAGTTTAGATAAAAAATGTTAATTATTATAAATATCGTTGAGACTCAGTTTTCGTTTGCAACGGAGATCTGAGTCGTTGAACAAGTCCAAATTGTTAATTTTCTTATATTTTGAGAAAATGCTGATTGCTCTTCTCAACAGAGAATTTGCTGCTCTGGTGTTGCATTTGCTGTTGTTATATTCATCTTATTTCTCTATCTTCACCCAATGGTTCACCATTGGGTGAAGATATCTATCATATCATATTACTGATAATATTTCATTGATTCCAAACTTTCAAAATTTTCCTTCTTTTAAAAAACATGCACTATCCTGGATTCAGACTAAAGATATGAATTCTTTTTTTCTATGATTTATTTTGTTGCCCTTTAATAATAAGGAATATTTTTGTGTTTTTTAAAAATATTTTTTATTTCCTTTTTTAATTACTATAAAAAAAAATGCCATATTATCTTTTACAGAATACTTTATTTTTTCTTTCTTATGTTATACAAAATTATTATAACTGTCCATTATTTACTTCAGGAGCAAAAATTCTTTAACATTCTCTTGTATACTCACAAACAGGCCATGCCTTTGTGGGATTTTTTTGTTTACTATTTTTCTTTTAATATGTACTTCATTGATATGTAATTATGCTTTATTTTTTTAAAACTCTGTTTTATTATCATGTTTATTGTAAAAAAAACAAAAAAAATTGAATAAAATTAAAAAAAAAACACATCTATTCATAGAACATTTCATCGGTACGCTGCAGCGTATCCTAATACGTATACCGTGTATATGAATGCAGGATGACCTTTCCGAGAATCAAATCAAATAAATCAGACACTGTATGGAAACGCAAGGCGGCCTGATCTACTTTTCGGGATACCTAAGAGTACCCATCAAGTCGAAAGCACTCGTCCAGGGTTCTGGTTTACATAATTTAATTTTTATTCCTTGTGGACACGGTTATATAGATATTCAATATATTTAAACATTAAGTCCCGGGTTCAATTCCCAAAAAGGTTACAGTCTCTTTCACAACACTGGATGTAAAACAATACCTTCTCATATGTTCTAAATAAATTACTATACTATCACCTTAGGTTTTTAACCACGTATCTTTATCAGTCCTTTATATCTTCCATTACATGCAATTATTATTTATTTTCAAATATACGATTCGACAAAAAGCAACATAAAAACAACAGAAACCCAAAAATAAATATCTTCGACATTTTGTACCAGAATAAAAGTACGAAATGGGCCGAATCATGTTGTAATGAAAAGTTGAAGGGAAACACAGTGAAGTAAGAAGACTATAACTTAATTTTTTATTTAGAGCGATGGCGGACACAATTGAAAATGCCAAGATGATAGTCAACATTTACCGTAAATTGGATTTTTTTAGAGGAATATTGAAGGAAGTGACTTATATTTCACCACAACCCCAAACAAATTGAGAAAAAATATTTCCTAGATTTTTTTTGTTTTCTTTTGTTTATGGTTAACCCGTGATGCTATTTTCACAATTGGCAGTTTAACCAACTGCAATACGACGCCTGTCAAAATAATAAAAATATTTTACCGTAATATGTACCCATCTGGCTCAAAAGTACTAAGTAAAAATAAATAAATATATCCATACAAACAAATTACTACCTGTTGGTTGAAACATTTGCTTCATAGCAATAGCCCGCTATTATTATGTATGTTAAGCACAAAACTATCGTGTCCTTTGCAGCCTTCTAAGGCATATTCTAAATATCCGGATTCTAGTAGAATACATTAAAGCTTCGAGTAAATTTACAATTCACTTTTATTTAGTAAGGTGTAATTAAAATTGATATTTGTGATACCACGTCTGCGCAATTTCTACCTTGAAATATCTCGTCTCATCTTTTACTTTTCGATACTGATAGAATAAAAACCCAATAGTAGAATATACGTTATTGGTCCCCTGTAATTCAAATGCTTTGTGCCAAGGAAATAAAAAGCAGCCGTTGAGGTCAACCTTAAATGATCTAAATGTAATATTAATGGCTATATACGGTTAGCTTTACAATAAATGACTTTGATTTGGTTTAATGACTTAAGTTTGATTGATCTTCGTATGTATGAAAATAATTAACTGTGAGCTATAAAATTTTAACGGAAATCGAAAATGGTAACCTGTACATGGACAAGTTTGAAGTGTTTTGATTTCCGTTTTCATTTAATCTTTATAAGTACTGTTTCATATTCTGTAAAAAAGTTACAGTGTAAAATTCATTCTCAAGTGATACAATTAATGCAAAGTCGGTAAGAAATTCATTAAAAAAAAAACAGATAGATTAAAATCAATTCGTTTTAATAAGGCAATAAATTATTTTATTTAAGTTATATATATTTTTTTTAACAATAATTAATGTTTTCACCCTTAAACGGGTAATTTCAGAGCAGTCTCAGCATTTCAATTACATTGGAATTCCATAAATAATTGTCAATAAAAAAAAAGGATTCAATGCGTTTTATTTATGTGCTACCAAATGAAAGGTTAAGTTCACGGTTAAAAATAATCTCACATTTTGGTATTATAACAAATACATATGTTGTAATTCAAATACCATTATATAATAATTATACGTAAACGAACCTACATAATATTTTGAGAGAGTGTTTCGAAGAAATATGTATTTTACAACATACCTACCCTAAGTAATATTATTTAAAGGCTTACTTTATAATTCAATATAATATAACAGAAGAAAGCACTTACTCGTATAAATCAAGTAGATATCTTCAGCTTTAAATGAAAGTTTTATTTTTTAAAAAGCATTATGTTAATATTGGCTAACATTAAACATGTTTGACTTTTGGTCGTTGCTTTTAACATTAATCACATAAAAACCATCATAAATAAATACGTCTAAAATAAATTGAATAAAAAAAAAAATGGATGACGAAAAATCCTGTTTATTTAAATACAACATGTTTTACAATAGAAAGGTGAATAATTACTCACATTTCAATCTGTTTTTTTTGACCTGAAAACCAGTTTTAATTACCTGCCGTATACAAAGCTCTAGGAATAACAATATAATGTATGACAGGTAGATAATTAATTAATAGTAATAAACTTTATCTTAAGGGTTCAATATACTGCACTATGAATTGGAGCATTTAAACATCTTTTGTTTGATTCCATGTCTCGTCTTTTGACTTCCGCACGACAAAAAATGATAGTTTATCGACAAATATACGTTATCGTTCGAAAGCTAATGAATCCATCAGATTTAAAAAAAAATCTATTGTTTTGTAGAAAAAACGTATATTTTTTAAACGTAATTAGTAAACAAGATAATCTAAAAAGAAATTTCATATTTTTCTGAGATAATAACAAACATTAGAAAGCGAAAGTGGCTTGTAAAATTAAATAAAAATCCGTTATTATTTAAAACAATTTATTATTATTTTCATAAGGCCAATAAAGACTGGGTCTTTTGCAAACTCGTATTTATTTGTTATTTGTTACAACTCGTTCTAAATTACTCTATAGCTTATCCCTATTCACCCAACGTAGGTTATAGGGGATACCTAACCGTTAAATAAGAATAAAATAACTCCAAAATATATTTTTTGCTTACAAACAAAATATGAACCCTCTATTTTAATTTATTTTATTTGGGAAACCAACAGTTGTACATACATATTTATAGTAAACGAACATATATAGTGTATAAACTCAGAACCAATAACAGATTTCCACAAAGTATACAAAGTTAGTAAAGAAAATATATTACACATTATATAAGTTCATCCATATAAAAATGTTATTTTCATGTACTTGTGTATATTTTCCAATAATTAAAGAAAATATTTTTATTTAAAAAAAAGTATAGTTAGTTATTGTAAAATTGGGCGGGATTACGACAAGGATGCTTGAAAAGAGGATAAGGAGGGGAAGGGAGATGTACCTATTTATTTTTATAATGTCTACTAAGTTACATAATGCATTTTTAGTATAAATTTTAAATCTGACAGAGTGATGTTGTTGTAGTCTATGTCTTTAAATTTTGTATTGTACACTAAAAAAGTCCTACAAAAAAAAGGCATTTTTAACATACGATGTTTTACTTATTGGTACATAAAACAGGTGGTACCATCTACAAATCCTGGCTGGCACATGTATTGTTATTAAACTAAGCAGTTCTGCACAGTCAACTATTCCTGATATAATTTTGTGAAGCAGTAGTTGTTCCGCTTACACTCTACGGTATTGTAGAGAAGTGATTCCATGGTAGGTAGAGGCAGCAAGAGTTGATACATAAAAAATACTAGTTTGGTATTTTAGGTACTTTATAAATTTGTTTAGAATATTTTCTATTCTATGTAAGATTTTTCTTGGTGATACGGTAGAAATAAGGTAAGGTAGAATTTCGGTTGACTGGAAGATATTGCTTTTAGCAATAAGTCCGCCAAAGTACTTATTCTTTGTTCTTGAAGTTCTAAATGAATAAATTATTTTAAAATATATATTTATTAGATTTACAACCAAAGTTATGTAATAGTAAATTTTCCCCGTTAAATTGCGATAACTTCGACCTTTAAAAAAAAAGAATTCCATTTTACCCAACAGTTTGCTAATAGTTTTCCAAGAGAAGAAAATGCTTCGTATTTTAAAAACAAAAAATACTAATCAATTAAATAACTGAAATGGAGTAATATGACTTTAAACTTTTCCCGGAAATCGCACTTTTCACCCAAATATCCCTATTTTCTCCAAATAACAAATCGTTTAAAATATACTATGCATAATTTGAAAATAATGGCGGTTCACAATTTAATAAACTGCCCTTTAAACTAAAAAACGAAAAGTCGGATAGTAAATCTAAAAGCGTGGCAATTAAAAATATTACAGGAATCTAGGTGCGAAGGTTTTCACGGTCACTGTTATCAATGTCTATTTTTTGGTGATACCGCACACGTTGGATTACCCTGAAGATGGCTCCTGCAATGGTAGCTGAAACGTCGGAACAAATCCAACACACAGGCTTTCACCCAAAAAAGAGACATATTGATTACTGGAATCTTTTTGATAGTTATTAGTATAATTTTCATAATAAGAGTATAATTAATACTGTGTCTTGTGTTTCTTACATAATGTTTTCGTACTATTTTTGAAAAACTAAAATTATATATTGTCACAAAAATATTTTATTTTTATGAACCGTCCCAAAGGAGTTTTTTTATTTATTTTTATATCTCCTGGGAGTATAATATCTTGTTCACGTATTATATGTTTGATTAATATATATATTTGTTTTAATCGGTAAATAAATGTCAATTTAGTCAAGAGGGCATATTAAAACATACGTTTTATTAAAACAATAATTACACTTAGTATAAATTGACTTATCATCTTTATATTTAATCAAGGAATAAATCTTTCATTTAAGGACAGCCTTTTAAATCATATTTCAAGGTTGTTCCGATTTACTATTTGTATATTTCCAAAATTATGGTTTTATTAAATAGAATAAGTACTTACAATTAAAGTATTTTAATCTCACTAAATAATCAAACAATGCAATAGCAACACTTTTCTTTCATAATCCATGGAAAATTGATATTTAAAGACGTAACGGTTTCAATTTTAATTTTCGCGGCAATCTTTTTGACGTTTGGTCTCCCGCCAATAGCTACAAGCGAGGTTACCCGCACGGCTGGCCTTATCAATGGCTGTAGCACAACTGAGGAATCGAGTATTGAGTATGAAAACATTGAAAACTGATGCATTTTACTCCAGCGGAAGTCGCTACAAACTGTGACGGATGAATGTGTGTTGATGTTTATGTTTTTAATTACGTTAACCTGTATTTGTGTACCCAGTAGCACGTGTTAAAAATGAAATTCATTCATTAGAAAAGACATTGGAATGAAGATTCAAGTTACCAATCGAATACAACGAATACATGTATTCGTAGGATTATAATAGTCAAGAAACCGCTTACGCACATCAAACTGAATTACGCCGTGTGGTGTCGTTTCTAAATACTGTTGGGATTATAAGGCAATAGGGTGGGATCGCGTTTCATGTGTAAAGCTAGGGTTTCCTAGGACAGCGGTGCCCGTATTTTAACGGCCGTAGTGAACGGTGATGCAATGGACAGCCGTCGTAAAGGTGACTAGAGTGTGGTTTTCTAGGAAAACGGTGTTATCAACACCATTTAACACCGTTTTCCTAGGAAACCACTCTCTAATCACCTTTACGACGGCTGTCCACTGCATCACCGTTCACTACGGCCGTTAAAATACGGGCACCGCTGTCCTAGGAAACCCTAGCTTAAGAAAAGAATTCACAAATAATGTTATTTACGGCGGTTATTTTGTTAGTATTTCCACTGTAGGTTTCACGGTAGCAAACTGTATTAATTTCTTAATTACAAAATGATTATTCAATGTTTTTTTTTGCGTTTGCCTAATACATTATTTGTTTTTTTTTAGTCAAGTCGGTAAAATATTTTTTGTGGTAAAACATAACATAACAAAAAAATGTGTTTTTATAATTGATTGTACACGACCATTTCGGAAAGGGGGGTGAGTGTATATTTCGTTGAAAAACTAAGATCTACAAGAAGAGCTTATAATGACGTCACAAAAAAAACTGGGGATTAGAAAAATATTTGAATTATCATTGAGTGACATCAAAATACACTAAAATAATAAGATATTTTGACTTAATATTTATGATAGCAGGTAAATGTAAAAGTTTTTTTTTAATCCACAAAACTTACTCAGTTTATTCTAATAAAACCAAAGAAACTGAATTATTTTTAATATCTTATTTCAAAGTAATGTCAAAATAAAAGCCGTTCACATTTGACAATAACGTTTGAAATAAATTTACATTAAAAAAAAGGAATAACCCGCTAAGCCTCTCCTTGAGAGGCTTGTCAGAAAGTAGAAAATAGAAATATACCACAACACCCAGACCAATTGAGGAAAAATCTTTCTTGATTTTTTTCTTGCCACTGGCGGGAATCGAACCCACGACGCAAGTTTCACAGTTAGCTGTCTTACTAACTGCGCCACGGCGCCTGTTGTCTTACATATTGTTTTTTACTTAAAGATTTATCGTTTATAAGGACGTGGAAAAAACACTGCTGTTTTTTTAAAATCAATGGTGTGTTTATACCGTAAGCATATAAATATTTGTCATTGAAAAACAGGACTTGATTTGAATATTGACTGAATAATTTTCTCTGCCCTATGATTACAAATAATCAAGGTTACGATCGGAACAATTATTCAAGATCCATTAAATAAATAAACAGACATCATTTTAGCAAATGCTTCTGATTATATATTACCTAAAATTACATAGTAAAAATCAACTTCGAACGTTCATTACATCCAATATTGAAAAATAGTTAACAAAAACTAGACATCGAGATGATAGTAAAGCTTTTCGTTGAAAACACACACAATACATACAAAATAGTAAAAAATAAATAAACCCGAGAAGTAATTGAGTTTATAAATATAAGTATGTCCACCCAATCAAAAAAAATAATTTTTTTTCTTCAAAAAGTAGAGAAAAAAATATGATTATTTCAGTCATCCCTGCGTTTGATATTTATTAACTCAATTTATCTCTTATGTGGCTGTGATGGCACACTAGTCTTCATACGATACTAGACTTCAAAAATCTCTCTCTTTTTTTTTTTTATGACTAAGTTTTATTTTTCGTAATCTTTAAATGGACATTTTCACACCGGATTTGGAAAGCAAAATTTGTATAACTATACTGTATATAAAAAATATTTAACCTTGCTACGCGAAGAATGAATGTGACGTCAATTCAGCATATAAGAAAGCACGAAGATAGAACTGATAACAAGAAAGACAGAGACGCTGTTCTGTGGCTGGTGTTTGTGAGACTTTTCTCACTGTGAGATCCAGTCGGTCATTGACAGTGATGGGGATTGCACGCACGCACGTAAGATGACTGGTGCTTTTATGATTTTAAATTTATTTTGCTTTAACGGGGGTTACTTATCTGTTAATTTTTATAAATTATGTATTGGGAATTATTGAACAGTATGTTTCTACATTTTTATTTTTATTCAAAAGTCTGAACTTTAGAATATTCCGTCTTGTGCTGTTATTCTTGTATGTCTTTTAAGGGTAATTAAAGGCCAGGCCTGGCCAACCCAAATTGCACCCTGGGCTGCATTGACGCCCTTAAATTTTCCCAAGGGCCGCACATACATTTTTTTACTACAACGAATTTCATACTTATTGATTTTTATTTGGTATTATGAAAAAAAATGAATGCAGAAGTAATCTAAAGGCACAATCAGAGTAATTGTGGAAAAAAAAATAATACCACAAACAGATGTGAAAAGAAAACCCACATTGAACCAACAGAAAAATGTATTTGCATAGTCATAAACTATTTTAACAATCAAAATTATTAATAAAGACGCATAAATCAACTAATATTGCAAATTTTATATAAAATAAAACTAATTATCAATGACCACTTCTTTCAGTGCGAGAATTGAGTTTTGTTTCGCCAACTTAATTTTTCTTCTATTTCAATTGTTGAAGTTGCACACCTTAACTGGTTTTCCAGATCAACGTCTGTTATTGACGCCCTATTTTTATTTTTACTGTTTCATTTTGGAAAAAAAAGCTTCACAAACGTATGTATAAGTAGATCTAAAGGCGCTAATAATATTTTGGGCAAAACATCTTATATTAGGAATTTTTGTTTTTATTATGTACTTACTATTAAAATCTATTTTTGAAATCGTGGCGTTTATATTCTTTAGTTCAATATTGCATTGTAGGTAAATTTATTCCATTTGTAAGGTTTCTGAAACAGTGAAACATCAACACCAAATATATATATATATATATGTATATATATAAACTAGCGGAACCAACAGACGTTGTCCTGCCCGAACGTTGGCTTGCCTGCTATCATCTTGGAAAAATACTTTGCATCTAGGTACTTGTTTGTGCTTAAATTCCAAAACTAAAAATTGTTGATATTAAAAAAATATTGAATTTAAGTGGATACTTGTTTATGGTTGAATTCCAAAACATAAAATAAATCTTTTTTCAAATATGGCATTCTATTTGCAAACGTCAAACTCCGGTCGTCTCACCAACAAAGTGGTGTACTTATGTAGGAATACGATTTTTAAAAATGTATTGAATTTAATATTATTTTAGTGCTACCAAAAATCTAATAAAAAGAAATAAATGGGTAGAAATTATAAGGAATTTAAGGAAAGAATCTGATTGAGCTCCACAAAAAACAAATGCTGTTTGTAAACATTCAAAAACAAACTTTTTTAATTTACAAAAAAACAACATATTTCTATTTTTTTGCAAATGCATTCTCCTCGAATGCAACCCTGGTAGCAATCTACCTAATCTATAAATAATCTATAAATAGATAGATATTAAACTGTTCTTAAAAAAATCTTTAAAAAATCTTTGATTATTGAAAAATATTTACGAGTACAAGAAAATAACATTTTTATATGTATGAACTTATATGTAATTATTTAATATTTAATATATTTTCACATATTACAACAGAGATGAAGAACATTTAAGAGAAGGTAATATAGAAGTCTAGGCATCTACAGGGCTTATGACCTGTCAATGGCTGGTTTAAGTGGCCACTTTACACACTGTGTAACATTCACCATTCTGCCTATATTTGAACATCTATATTCCTTCAATTCTTTCATCTGTTGATGTTTGTGAAGTTAAAGAGCTGAAACCTTTATTTATGCGGGTCAGATTCATCTAATTGAATTATTTCACCTACATACTAGGCAACGCCTGAAAATGTTATTTTTTCAATTTCTATACTTCTTCATGGACCAGGTAATTTATCAACAATATTTCTCTTAAATGTTTTTCATCTCTGTTGTAATATGTTAATATAAACAGCTCCCCAGGGAGCTGAATCCAGTCCTTGTCTACAAAAATTTGGACAAACTCAAAATATTGTTAATATATTTTCTTTACTAATTTTGTATACTTTGTGAAAATCTGTTATTAGTTCTGAGTTTATACACTATGTCTGTTTGTTTACTATAAACATGTATTTAGAACTGTTGATTTCCCAAATAAAATAAAATAAAAAAATAAATAATACCATCATAACTGGAACAAGGGACATTCAATGTTCCGATCCGCCGTTTGCGAAATAATAATGTGCTGTTCCTTGATCGGCACGGCACAAACTATGGCTTGTATTCACCAATGTCCTGATTGTGTCGCATTGTAAACTCGAGACAGGATATGGACTTTTTTAGTGTTTTTCTAGATTTAAAAAATTACTAAAATAAACCAGGTATTATCAGGAGGTAGTTATTATTTTTTTTTTATCCTACATTAATTTTAATGTAGTTTTATTTAAAAAAAAATATTGTACCTGTTTATATCTTATATATATAAAAGAAATGTATTTAATGTAGTTAAATGAACTAAATAAGTTCGTAAATAAATAAAATACACACCTAAATAAATTAGTGCGAAGACGCATTGAATGCATGCTGTACCTACTAAGAAAATCAATGAAATAAAAATACATCTTTTAAAATAGCCTGACGTAAAGTTTTTACTTCCGTACCTACGTAATAATTGAATTTAACATTTGAAATACAATTTACGTAATTTTGGATGCAGTTTATGTGGTAACATTTTTAATAATAAATTACACCGGAGATTTGTATTCTGTATTCTTTCCGACAACCTATCTAGCACGGCTCAATTTGATTTGAAATTTAGTATTTTTATTCAAAAGTTTATATATACTTTTTTAACACCATTACACCTCTGGTGGCGGTTATCCAATAATTATAGTAGTTTATTAGAGCACACAAAATCCAGACTTGAGAAAAATCACGTTTAATATTTTTTGATGTAATAACTTATATTTACATATAAGTTATTAATTTAAAAAATACTTGGTACACTTCCACTTATTTATTTTGACCAATAAGCGCTTTCACCCTCTGATGGGCATCTTCAGACTGGTGAATATTATACAGTGTAAGGGTAATTTATGTAAAACTAAATATTATCTTAAGTGTAGGTACATTTAAAAATAAGTTGAAAAAGATACAATACGCAATATTGCAATGGAACAGAGTGAGACAAATTATTGAAACATGTGTTGGCGGCGGTGTACTTTAAGAAAATATTCTATTACATGAAATATATTTATTGTTTTATTACAATGTACAGGGTCTAACTTAGGGGGTTAATAAGGGTGAGTTTTTAAATTCTATCTGCTGATTTATTAAAATTCTATCGCTATTATTTTTTATCCTATTTATTTCTAAAATTTCTAATCTATCTAACTTTTGACCTTTATGTCCTACATGTAAAATTTTTATGTTTTTTGTTTTATCAAAAGTATGTAAAAAATGTAAAAACAAAAAAAAATATTTTTATCTCACTGAGAATAAAACCAATCATCCGTGTGTAAGGCCTTACTATTTTTACTACAAGAACCTGAATTCCTTATTATTATTTATTTCTACGTCCAGTAAGTAATTTACAAGGACTACATAGGTATATTACATCATATTAAAAATAAATAATATTGTATCTTCATTTATATAATTCCTCTGTACGTGTAATGTCACCGAACTCCTCCTAAACGGCTTAACCGATTTACGTGCGGTTTTCAGAGAAATATAGATCTTCGCGCTGTGCGTGTTCGTAGATATTAAAATTTTCAATCCAATATGTAAAAAAGAAGTAAGGAGCATAAATGGTTTATTCATCGGTATACCAGGGTTGCATTCGAGGAGAATACATTTACAAAAAAAAAACATGTTTGTGTATAAAAAAAATTGTTTTTGAATGTTTACAAACAGCATTTGTTTTTTGTGGATCTAAATCAGATTCTTTTCTTAAATTTGTTTTGATTTCTATCCATTTATTTATTTTTACTGGATTTTTGGTAATACTAAAATAATATTAAATTCAATACATTTTTAAAAATCGTATGCTAACATAAGTACACCCCTCTGTTGGTGAGAAGACCGGAGTTTGACGTTTGCAAAAAGAATGACATATTTGAAAAAAATATATATATGTTTTGGAATTCAACTATAAACAAGTATCTAGGTACCTACTTACATTCATTTTGGAATTTAATCACAAACAAGTACCTAGGTACCTGGTTATCAATGAAAAGTCTTTTTCCAAGGTAATAAATAGCAGGCAAGCCAACGTTCGGGCAGGACCAACGTCTGTCGGGTCCGCTAGTAGTATATAAATATAAACAAAACGATTGATATAACATTAACCCTTTGCTCTCTGTCGGTACAAATGTGTCCAGGTGTAAAATTACTTTTATCCATATCTCTTATATGAGAACGCATTTGAGGCAACCTATCACTGGATGTAAATATTTGGTCATTTTTGAGTAGTTTAGGTTATTTTGAACTAATAAGTTTCAAAAAATTACCTCTGGGGATCAGTTTTGCGTAGAGCTGTCACCCGCATGATTATTTAAAATAAAATCTGCTTTACAATGTGATCCAATTATGATATATAGTGATAGTTTACAATTATGATAGAGAGTAGGTAATCTTTTTTTGTTTCAAATATTTTTGTCGTTTGATTATGCGGGTTTTTCATTTATTTTTGTAAATATGTAGTATTAGAAAAAAAACTATTTTTATTCCCTGACGGTACAAATGAGTATCACAAAAAAATATACGTTTTCAAGCTATAAACAAGATAATTCAAAATTAAAAAGTTCAAATACTCTACTAAATTTATGCTCAAGGAACAGGAGCTAAGAAAGAGAGGGAGCAAAATTTCACTAGGCTGAAATGGAAGAGGGGGAGAGATGGTTATTGCTGAATTTGATTCAGTGACCGCTCGAAGGAAGACAACTTGGTATCAAAAATGTCAAGACTTAAATATTTTACATTGTATCCTTTTGTTGTTGACACCTAATTAACTCATTTCACATTCATTCACAATCAGATTTTAAGCTAGTTAAGAACTATTTGTAAGTGTTTATTTATAGTAATGTTAAAATTATCATCATTCATTATATTTCTTTGTTGGTGTTTAATTTTTGTTAAATTATTAAAAAAAATGCTTTTTAAAATTACAGTAGGGATATATCACACTCTACGAATACCCAAAAATATATGAAATGGAGTTAGAAAAAATAATTGTTGTTTCAAAATCAATATGGATGATGTGAAGAAATGTTTTCATACATAACTTTAAAAAAGAAATCATAAAAATCTGTCACTAGAAAACCGCGACTTGTTTGTTGATAATTGTGATGTCAAGATTCGTGACGATGTTCTATAAAACTTTGAACGGTTAGGAACAAAATTTAAAATTAACATAAATCGTGACGTAATAGGGGCACGGCCAATGCATTTTATATCTGATTATTGTGATATCGTGTACATATTTTTTTTTTAATTTCTAAATATTATTCTTAAAAAAAAAAATCTTGCTTTCTCATAAAGAAGTTAGTAGTAATTATTATTATATTAATAGTGTAATCATATGTTTTAATGTAAAGAGGTTCTTCACCAACAAGCCATATAAAATAGCTTGGTGAATCCAGTGACAAAAAAATGAAAAAAAATATGCACCTATATATTATATAAAAAAGAATATATATATAAATATTTTTTTTATTTTTTATTTCTGTACGTATATTTTGGTTGTATATTGTTATTCCTTTCTGTTTTTGTTGTTTTAATGTTCTTTTTAATGTTAATTTATAAATCTATGTAACTTGTTTTTGGCCGATGTTATCATGTTTTGGTAGAAGACTCTAATCAAGGAAAAAAAAATACTCGGCAGTATTTTGTAGACCCTTACTACTTTAAAAATGTTTTAAAAAATTGTGATATTTTCCTATTATCGTTTAAAAAAATAAATAATGAATCAATTAAAAAAATATACCAGCCCATACATTATGTAATCTAACATCTCTACAATAAAAGATACGAGAAAAAAATACTTTGTTATTCAGAGAATGGAGTCTGCCAAGCTTGATAAATAAAAATACGAAACTTGATCCTAGAAAGTGTAGAATTGGACTGTCAAGCAATTTATTTCTTCAATGCAGTGCAAAGACCCTCACTCGAAATTCCGCAATTCGCTTTCATAATGGCGATTCATTGGACGTTTTTTGCGACCTCGCGTTATCGTTATAGACGAATAATGAAGCAACTTTTACAACATGCTCTCGATAACTTCTTCCATGTCAATTACGCGAGTGTCGATAATAAGTTACTTATTCAGGGCCCCGATTACAATGGGAAGTTGACAGAGTTATATTCAACTGTCTATAAAGAAAAACCGATGTCTGTGTACAAAAATGAGTATATTTGTATGTACCGTAAAACGGGGTTAAATTGCACCATCAAGGGTAACATTGCATCAAAAAAAAAAGTTTTTAGAGACACCTGTTGTCATTGCTACTAACAATAACTCATTGTTTCTCCAAATATTCAATGGATGTCACTTTTCACTCTTACCTAAGGTTATTTTCCATTCAATATGGTACTTTAGTACTGAGCGATTAGCGGTCTGGGTTGGTTGTGCAGTTTTTATGAATAATTTCTATAGGTAATTCTTATCACATCTTCAACAGTGTGTATCATTCTAAGGTGAGTAAAGTGGTTTCGTATGTTGAATTTTGTCATGTATTTGATAATACCAGTATTTCTTACTAAATTTACCAAAAAATATTAATGTTAATATTTCCATGTCCATGTGGAATCTATTAGGATACTGAAGGAAAAAAAAAGTGATGCAATGTCACCCCGCCCTAGGGCTTACTTTGCATCATTTTTCAAAAAATTATAGCTTGTATATGAAACTACAAAATATACTTATAACCACAAAAAAGTAAAGGAAATATATTATATAACCATGACATTTATTGTCAAAAACACTACTCATCTCCTCGATGAAAAAAATCATTATAGCTGAAAAGTTATTAAAAAGTGATGCAATTTAACCCCGTTTTACGGTACGTTTAAAATATCTTTGTCGGTAACCTATAATTGAACATGTTTAGAAAAAAAAATGGGGCATTTTATGCTTTTCATACAGAAAACTTAATTTTACTTTGTAGATAAAATTGAAGATAAATTTTAACTTCCTATCAGAATACGTACCCTAGTATTCAATTTTCGCTGTGTAAGTGGAGGATAGAATAGAGTCCACACATTGTCCTTATGCATTTCTCAGATCATGCATTCTTCCATCTCATGTTCGCGAACACAACTTCAGATATCAATTGATTATTTAACATCACAGATTATATGACTCATAAGTCACTTAAGCTAGAGGGATTCCTTGCAAGAGTAATCAAACCCGAAAATTCTTATGGCCTATCTACGTTTATATATGAGTTTGATATTCGCAGTAATCTTAAATTTTCACACGTATGAAGTCCACAGTATTAATTGATAGAATCGATTTTAAAAAGTTATTAAAGTGGTTAAAAAATTTAAAACAGTTATTTTAAAACGGTTATTCTTTCAAAACATCAAAAACAGATTTATAAAAATAAATTCTCCGTTACTTTAAAGAAAAACTAGTAGAAATATTATTGATTTTAAAATTAAACTGCTTCGTGGAACTGTTTCTAAAAATACCATTTGAAAGCATCACGGGCAAAACTCGTGGGGGCAGTTTAAATTATTTGTGGGGCATGTTCAGCAGTTGCTTATACCAGATTTTTGCCCACACTGCTCTAAACTGTTATTTAGGAACCGTTTCACGAAACAGATTAATTTGTGAATCGGTGGCAGTTACCGCTAATCCTTTTAAATAACCGAAACGTCCATCTCTATCTTAAAATACCTCGCATTTAAATCCCAAAATTTCTAACCTTCATCCAAATAGGGTCTTTTCACTTTTTTTATTCTCTTGATTTTTAAATAAGCAAAAAAATTCCGATGCTAAGTTTATTAATGTTTTTTTCTGCAATGGTTTAAATCATGCACACTTTTTAATTCCTGGAAACGAGACATTTTGCGCCCTGTGGGACAAACGGCATATATTACGTTTTGACGCCATACTTGTAATGTATATGAAAAAATATGTACTGATAGATCCCACGACACAGTCCGACGTCTTCGTTATTTTGAATTCTTGAACTAAAAACAATACGGTAAAAAATTCCAGGCTCCCTTAAAAAATAAACGTAAAGATATTATATTTTATTTTTCTTTCGCTGTTATTTATTTATTTATTTTTTTTATTTTCTTTTGTTCAGGAAACATACAGTACAGTTACAAAGTTTAATATTTTACACAATTGGACTTAATTCTAATGGACCAGTGAAGTTTCCATATTAAAAAGCAATTAAATCTAATGTTAATTATGAAAGTATAAAAAAGAGAAGGAAAAAGAAAACATAAATGAAAGTTGTTTGAAAATTTAAATTTAAGTGAAAAAAATATATTTTAAGGTTTGTAGTTTGTAGTGAGTATTTACA
Source organism: Micrasema longulum (assembly GCF_059751315.1). NCBI lineage: Eukaryota > Metazoa > Arthropoda > Insecta > Trichoptera > Brachycentridae > Micrasema > Micrasema longulum. The sequence continues at coordinate 730,357 of NW_028278023.1, forward strand.
AATGGAAATAATATTAAAAATGAAGAAAATTTGTAAGAGTAATTAAGAATTAAGAATGGAAATAAAGAATGAAAAACATACTCAGATGTAAAAATAAAATAAAATAGTAATAACATTTTTTTTTAAAAAGGAAAAACATAAACACATATTTATTTTTAGGGATTCAAAGAAACGATGCGAAGAATCTTTAAGTGAAATATAAGACAGTAAATTTAAATTTAGGTCAATTTAAAAAACATCTTCAAAATTAATGACACATTATAGTAAGAGCAGCAATATATTGATTTTATTTATAATATAAGTAATTAAAAGTAGTTTAAAAGTATAACAAGTATAAAAACATGCCAATGGCAGCAGAGAAAAAAGAAAAAATAAAGAAGGACTAACAAGTATGGCAAGTAATCAATTTAAAATTTGAAAAAGCAATATAAGGAGAAGATTTTAAACCAAGAGAAGTCGATAAAATTTCATTAAAGCGATTTTAGTAGTAATACAAAATTTCAAAAGAGAAATTTAATTTATAATAATAATATTAATGTATGTAATTTGAGTGATATAAGAGAAAAAGGGACCAACCGGAGTTTTATGCAAAAGTTTTCAATACACTATTTTTAAATAATTGTAATCCTGTATGATATATATCTATATGGTTAAAAAAGCTGTTAAAAGTGGAACACGATCTGTGTAAAAACGAATTCTGGCAATAGTTCGTATTGACACTAGGTATTCTAAAGGTTGGGTGATTTCGTAGGGCACGTGATGGACAGTTAATTTGAATTTTATTTAGGAGCTGGGACGAATCAGCTAGACTGTTAATAATTTTATAGAGGAACGTGAGGTCTATTAATGTTCTCCTTTTTTCGAGGTTAATCAGTTTGTGAAAACGTCCAGATAAGTCATGATTTGGAAATATACGAGAGCATCGGAAATTCAAATGTTTTAAAAATTTGTTTTGTACTTTCTCCAGCCTGTCAATATAAGTAATGTATTGTGGATTCCAAACGATAGACGCAAATTCAAGATGGGTTCTTACATAACTATAATAAAGATTTTTTATTGTTAGATCATTTTTAAAAGGCTTAGATACTCGTATAATAAAACCTAACATTTTATATGCTTTTTCAATAATTTTATCAATATGTGATTGAAATGTCAATTTTGAGTCCAGAACTACACCTAGATCTCGTATTTCTTTGTTTTACATTTTGGAAATTGTCGGGAGCGAAATAAAACATTAGCGCACCAGCGGCATTATCAAGCGCCACATTAAGTTCATACCCGACTGCGAGTTAGATATTTATGGTCGAAATACAAAAATCTCCTACATCAATATTTCTAGTGTACACAAATCACTAAACAGAGAAAGTCTCCAAAACAACACTAGCAAAATCTTCGACCTGTTCGTGGTGACTATAGCAGAGACACCTATTAACGTTGACGACTTTTTTTTACAAAAAATTAGACTATCGTCTAGTTCGGCGAAATAAACGGTAATTTCATCTGACGCCTTCTAAAATTTTAATATACTTGATTACATTAGACATCAATTTATATGGCTAATGTAATGTATTAGAACTACTCTATTGAAATCAGTATCACTGTCACGTTATTGTCTCGTCTTATTTCTTTATAGGCAATTTAATGGGTAAACTCTTCAACAGAATCCCTTCTTCTTCCTATATTATCCTAATCCTAATATTTTCTTAAACTTTACATCTCTCCCAACCCCGTGCCTTGGAAACTTAATTATTATTTTGTAGCCCGGTAATAATTAAAATATATATATATATTCATCTGTATGTTTACAGAACGTGTTTAATAGTTGTGAATTTTTTAAATTGGACTCATTCATTACTATTATTATGTGTATTTTTAATAAATCTTGTTGTTTTTTCAAATAAATAAATTGAAAAAAAAATGGGTATCAATAATTGATCGACCTGAATAACTGGATTCCTTCGTGTAATTAATTTGTTCTGTAGGATTCCGTGCAGATGTGATAGTTGATTAATTATTTCAAATTATAGAGGTTAAACTTATTTGCTTAAGATATAATATAATCGGTGATTAAGCTCCCTGCTTTTTATTATTTCGAGACCCCGATTACAATGGAAAATTAACGAACTATTTTCAATTTTCAATAAAGTGAAATCGAATTTTCATTTAAAAATTTTAAGTGCCACCGTCAGAAACCTGTAATTAATAAAAATATATTTGAATTAAAAAAAATAAAATTTTTTCATTAAAATAGTAATTTAATAATCATCATCATCATTCTTTGATGCTCCCCAGTTGAAGCATATGGTGTCCACAAATATCCTCCAGGCATCTCTGTCGGCTGCCAGCTTCTGTGCATTCTCCCAAGTCAGGTTCGCATCCCGTGGTTCTCACATGAACTGCCGACGAACAGTCAGCAGTGGACGTCCAGGACGTCGAGAACCTGATGCCTTGTAAAGTAGGCAAGCGTGGTTAAGGCTCTCAGAAGGCATCCGCAGTACATGTAGATAATTAATAAATGAACAAATAAAAACAAACCGTTTAACTCTCATAAAGAAGGTGATTTAAGAATAAAAATGAAGGGATAAACCATGAACTGATAAGGTATTTTGAAGCGTTAGGATTATCATGTCAGAGGGGGTGATAGTATCTCCGCTGCGTTGCCTAATTTTGAGCCAATTTAGTGGCTTACGATAGTTAGATGTGGTCATATTTCCTAAGCCTAAATAAATACTTAAATATTGAAATTCAACATGTTTGAACTAAAATCAACCCATTTTATTTAGCAAACGTACATTAATTTCAGCATTTTTTACGTCATAAACAAACTAACACAGAGTAATCTGTTATATCCGTTAGAGCTTTTTTATGGTCCAAGCTGATTTCTCAGCATGCGTCTCTATCTGAATATAGAAATAAATTGGAGCATGTATATAATACTCGGTTCACTAGTGTAGATGGACTAGTTCTCCCTAAATTCAATAATAAATACGGGAAAAGAACACTAGAGTACAATATACCAAAAATGTATAATATGCTCCCATTAAATATTAAAAAAACTTATCTGGTTCAAGAGAAAGACTTCTACTGAGAATCTGACTTTTAGAACGTGGTTTTTATATTGAAATTTGTTTGTGTTTTTCTTTTTTATTAGAACAATAATTTATTTTTTTTTTTTCGGTGTAGATATTTTCCTTTTTTCCATAGTAATAAGAGTTTTTATATATTAATAGAATTTAAGAGATAAGATTGTGTATATATATTAAAACTTAACTAAAATCACCTGCTAACGAACTGCATTTTATGCAGTTCAGTAGAACTTGATAATTTATATGTTAATTTTTGTATGCTTTTGATAAATAAATAAATCAAAAAAATATGTAAACTTCAATATATTTTATCGAAACGGAATAAAGTAAACTTAATGTTTACATACGAAAATTAAAGTATCTTTCGGTGAACTAACCGGTGTACCTAACCCAAAAACATTGGACATGACAGCGAGAAAAACAGCAATCGGACGCAAGAGAGAGAGCGCCTTACAAAACAATTAAGGACGCATGTGTATTCCTTTCCAAACGACGTATGTCTTCTGCTACTGCTGACGTGCTGAATATTGTTGAGAACGACGAAAGAGCATTGGGTGAATTCATTAAACCTTTTTTAAAAAAATGTTTTATTTATTAATAGGCAGGTAAAAATACGAATCAGTACACCATGAGGTCAAATAATCTCCACTCGATTTCTTTTAGAAAAATTTTCACCCGCTAGTAGAAACTAATGAAATAAAACAAAAAAAGAAAATAATGAATATGTGTCACCCACCACAATTTTACCGGACCGAGTTAATTTGCGCGATGCGTGTGAACGGGAGGTACGTGACAGACTCAATCATTTTAAGACTATTAATATTATAGATTATGATAAACTTTACTATGGCTGCATTTTGCCTCCTTGGAACTTGCTGTAATGGATACCTCGCATCAACGGAGTTGGTCGGAAAGTGCAGTAAAGCTGATCGCATTGAAACTGTATTGCAACTAAATATCGCACAATTGTGTTTCTTAATTGCCTTGACATTAAATATAAGAGAATTGTTGTTTCTGAATTCATTTTAAACCGCAAATCGACTTATGAAGCGAGACGTTCGGTAAAATTATATTTAAGTATTTGCGTGTGGCGAGATAAGAAGTTGATGGTGGACCCCGGAATACTAAATTGGAGACCCTTCGAAAATAAATGGAGACCACAGAGGAGATGGACTGACGACGTCGTTGAACTCGTGGGCCATGGATGGAAACAGAGTGCCCAGGACATAAAAACACGGAAAAAAATGGAAGAGGCCATATCCAGCAGTGGAGAGAAACAGGCTGATAATAATTATATAGATAAAGAAGAATACTACTACTACTACCATCACGCCATTTCCCCGTAGGGGTAGGCAGAGAGAATGGACCGCAACACACGCGTCTATCCTGGCATATATTCCTAGCTTCTTCCACATTCATACATCTTGCCATACATGCCCTTCGGTTCTGTCTGCTTTTGACATGACCAGACTTAAGATTTTGGTTTATCTGATCATACCCCGTCTTCCTTGGTCGTCCTCGTCTCGTTCATTTTTGCCAAATATACTTGTTTTATCATTCTTTCGTCGTACATTCGTTCTACATGACCAAACCATTTAGAGACCCTTTCTTAATCTTATCAATTGTACTTGACTCAGATTTACACTCTCGCCTGATTTCATCATTCGTAACAGAAGAATAATTATTTAAATTTACTGTAACAGAGAAGGAAACATTATTGAGAAGGGAATATGGAAGTCTAGGCATTGACAGGGTTTATGACCTGTCATTGGCTGGTTTAAGTAGCACACTACACACTGTGTAATATTCACCATTTTGCCCTTGTTTAAATATCCACATTTCCTCAACGCTTCCATCTGTTGACTTTTGTGAAGTAGAGGAGCTGAAACCTTTATTATGTGGGTGAAATTCATCCGGCTGAACCAAATCACCTACTAGGCAACGCCTGAAAACAATTTTCCAATTTTTTATGCTTCTTCTTTTACCAGGTAGTTAATTCAACATTGTTGAAGAATAATTAACTTGTTTGATTTATTTAAATTTGTCGCAACAGAGAGATAAACTAGAAGTTTAGGCGTTTACAGGGCTTATGACCTGTCATTGGCTGGTTTTAGTGGCCACTTTACAAACTCAGAACAATCACTATTCCGCCTATGTTTAAACATCCACATTTCCTCAACTCTTCCATATTTTTCATTGAAAGCTCCCCTTACATTCCCGGATCCGTTTTAAAGGTCTTGTGGCCTCATTAACGACAGGTATTTGTTTACACAAAGTTCGAGTTTTTTATTTTTAAAATGCTTTTACTGCTTTCAATGCCCATATTGCCTACTAGGCTAAACAATTTTTTTTATCAGAAATAATTGTCTGTTTACAATCATTTGGAGATACTTAAAACATTGTTGTTCGATTTATGTTTTTTTAATGAAATTATTTGTATTTTTATTATATTTTACAATATTATTTTTTTCGCGTTTAGTATTGTTTTTCCTACGTCTATGTTTACTATTAAACGGCTAATACTTCGACTGCGTCAAGTCAGATGATTAATGCTGTTCTATTTGTGAAAAAGAACTCTGGACGAGTGTTTTTGACTCGATAGCTGCTCTCAGGTAAAAAATCTAAATAAGGAAATCGAATTAGGCCGTCTGTGTCTTTTGAGTGGTCAGCGCGATCACCTACCATTCCTGAAGTCCCAAGTTCGGCTGGCACCTGAAACGTAGGACTGACCTTCATGTGACAGATGATCAAAATACGCTGTCCGCACCTCTGGATGCGGAAAGGGAAATGTTGACTTGTAAAATCGAACCAGAACTCTAGACATGTTAGTGTCTTCGACTCGACGGCTATTAGATGGCTACTATAGGTAAAAAACCTGAAAAAAAAATGTTGTGGTGGCAAGTCGGCCTTATTGTGTGATGGTTGGCGCATTTGCCTACCAATGCTTGAGGGCTCTGGTTCGGTTCCTGCCAAGAAAAGTAGCACGGATGATTGGCCTCGAGAGGGGAGACTACACTTACGGAGTAATGCAGTCAATGTTAAAAATCTCACGTCTACAAAAACGTAGAAATAACATTGACTCCATATTTATGTTTAATTTGCTAAATGGCTTTATTGATGTACCACCGTTACTGGAACAAGTGGCATTTAATGTTCCGATCCGCCGGTTGCGAAATAATAATGTGCTGTTCCTCGATCAACACAGTACAAACTATGGCTTGCATGCACCAATGTCCCGATTGTGTCGTATTGTAAACTCGAAACAAGATCTGGACTTTTTTGGTGTAAGTTTTTATAGATTAAAAAATTCACTAAGAGAAGCCGGATCTTGTCTTGAGGTACTAATTTATTTATTTTTTGCCCCAGCTTTAATTTAATTTAATTGTATTTTATTTTATTATTGCTTGTATTTATTATAATAAATTGTATTTACCATTGTTATAATGGACTGCATAAGTCCGTCAAATAAATAAATAAGAAAGACGTTAAGAATTTGTTATAGATGTGGTTTAAAGGTAACACTGCAAGTCTGGCATCTGAAGGATCAAATTGATCACCTAACAATCCATGTAACAAAAAATATTAATATACGCTACAATTGGAGTGCCAATACAGTGCCCTATGCATCACTGGATGCGGATAGGAAAATGGTGATGGTGGGATGATTTTGACAGCCGACGAACCACGTTCCAAGTTTTTTAGATTTTTGTTCTTGTAATATTTTCCTCGAAAAAAGCCACGAATTAATCGTCCGAAATGACCCGACAATTCTTGTCCTCGACTAAACTGGCTTGACAATGTTTCAGCACATGTTAATATATTCTAGTTAAATATCATTGCCATTAAATTTAAATTTTGAAATTCACGTAATTATTTTAATGTGAGAAAAATTTTCTTGCGTCTTTGTTGGGCATGGATTTAATACATGCATTCAATTTTCTTAACGAATCGTGTTCATGCATGCTAACAGGTGAAAAAACAATAAAACGTTATGAGTAGTAATAACACCGTTTGGTATTTGAAGCAAGTATAATAATTACGATATTGAAGTGCTAAGAAACTCATGTTTCAAGTTTGTCCATGAAACAGTGTTTTCGTGTGAATATTGAAATAATCTCAAACAACTATCGATGGGCTCATAGCTAATTTGTAACTTGTCTAAAATGGTATTTTTTTTAAAAATGTTTAGCGTGTATCATAAAATGTGAAAATCTCTTTAATATTGAAGCTTAAGGCAGTTTGTTAATTTAATTCAATTTACCTGAAGTTTTGGCGAATCAAATTTTTGAATGACATTTACATAAATCTCGAGGGACATGCTAATATTAATTAGTTTTAATTATTGTACGAGGGTTGTGTAAAAAATAAGGTTCTCATTTTTTTTTCAGGATTAAGGCATTTTTTATTTGAACTGAAAAATACATCAATGGAAAGCTTAATTTATTTACTATTTTTCAACATAATCACCAGATTTGTCAACGCATTTTGGTTGACAACTAATCCACTTTTGGAATTCAGCTTCAAAGAAGTCCGCCGCCAGTCCGTGGAGGAATTTGGTGACCACTTCCTGCACTCTTTATCAGTCTCGAAATGTGGAAGTCACTCGGTGCAAGATCAGGGCTGTAGGGAGCCTGTTCAAAGAGATCCCAGTCAAAATTTTCGATTAAATCCTTGGTTTCGCGAGAGACGTGCTGGCGCGTATTGTCGTGGTGCAGTCTAACGCCTTTCGTCAGTCTTCCTCTCCGGCGATTTTGGATGGCTCTTCTGAGTTTTTTCAAGGTCTCGCAATAATTTTTCGAATTTATTGTGGTCCCCCGAGTCATAAACTCAACAAGCAGGACGGTCACCAAATTCCTCCACGGACTGGCGGCGGACTTCTTTGAAGCTGGATTCCAAAAGTGGATTAGTCGTCAACAAAAATGCGTTGAAAAATCTGGTGATTATGTTAAAAAATGAAGCTTTCCAATTATGTATTTTTCAGTTCAAATAAAAAATGGCTTAAACCTGTAAAAAGTTTGAAAACCTTATTTTTTACACAATCCTCGTAAATCAATTCATTGATTTTTTTTCTCAATGTGTTAGGAAATCTCTTTTAATTATTTAACTTTTTGTAAACACATATTTGTTAATTCAATAAGGTTTTTGGAAATCTAAATGGTAATTTTTTCGAATCAATTGATAAAACAAAATATATTATTTAAAAAAGGGTAGATTCAAAAATAGAACAAGCAATATGCGTGTATTTACTAATGAGGAACTTCAGCCCTACGGGAAATTGGATACGAAAAATATTGCGCGCGGTAAAAATTAGAGCATTAAATTGTGCCGCAAAGTTTCTTGAAAATGTTCGACAAAAATAACAAAAATGAACTACTTTGAACGACGTCACTAGTTTATATGAATCAACCAATAATAAGAGAGCTGTGAAAAATATCCAGTTTACTTACCGTCAACGGCCCATCGGCAGAACTGACCGAGAATTAGTGGATGAGAGTCTCTGACGTCACATGCGGAGTAATTTAACACTTAAAGTCAAAAGGTATTATGACTTCGCTATTGTTTGTTCCCTTGGATTTATTCGATAAAATCATCAAAATTTATCATTAGGTATTATGAGATTATGTTATATATTACTATGATTTTTTTAGACTTTAAGTTTTACCTACGTGTATTTAACTATAAGTATCTATTTTTTGTTAAATATAGACTACCTATCAGATTTTTGATGGGTTTTTATTCTGAAAATGCTTATTTTAATTTATTTTGTGTTTATTATCGCAAATATCATTTTATGTTATTCTTATGTATTGTTTATGTACATATTGTTATTCATTGTTCTTTCTGTTTTTGTTGTTTATTTTTTTATTAGTTAAAAATATGCACACGGTGTTTTTATTTATTTTGTTTGTGTTTGAACTTTACTCATTAATGCTAAATAATAAATATCCACATCATAAAATTGTACTAGTGAAAATATTATTAGTTGACCGGTTTTTCATAGCGCCATCTATGATACTTCTACAAAAATTATAATTTTTCTCTCATATTTATCACCTAAGAAAAGTGGACGAGTGAATAAGCTAATAAGATAAAATAAAATTGGTAGTTTGCAATTTAAAAACTAGGTGTCGCTATTTTTACAGTATTTTTTTTAATGAGATATTTTTTTTATATATGTACTTCTCGATAAGTTTTGCTGATTCGTCAGTTGATTTGCCGTAAACCGGATATCTATCTCAATTTTCTTATCATTGGTTGATTCGGAAGAACTAGTGACGTCATGCAAAGTAGGTCGTTTTTGATTTTTTTTTTCACGCGTTTTCAAAAAACTTCGCCGTACAATTTAATGCTTTAATTTTTACGGCGCGTAAGAACACTTTTCTATTCATTTTCCCGTAGGCCTGAACTTCCCCATAAAGAAGTTATAACGGATTTCTAGAATTATTTGATAGGAGTTAGCAGAAGATAGATTTAAATCTTGAGATAAAAAGCAGACGGGAAATCCGAAAGGACTACTAAGCTTTCGTGAGCTTACCAAGTTTTTTGTAAGGGAATATTTTGCATTTTGATTTGGTACTTTCCTACTTAAATAAAGATAAAGAATAACTAAGGTGACGATTGAGCCACTCTTGCTATACGCCACTCATTTAAAAAAGGGTGTAAAAAGGAGATTTAATAAAAACAATATGTCTTATGGAATATTATGAATATTATTTTAATTAATCAAATAAAACGTAAAAACCAACGTCAAACCTTTTAAAAATATCTGTGGACAGTTTTTTTTTTACATTTACAACTCACTCTCTATTTCAGTTGAGAAGCGTAAGAGAATAGTGAATTTTGATGTTGTCTATATTTTTTTTATCGTTTCTTTATGCAAATCTTGTTCTGACCCTGATCATCGTCTCTATTATAATGGCAGAGGATCGAGAAAGTTTACAGCTTTAAATACTAGGGAGTTCAAATAACTAAGAATGGTAGAATGCACAAAGAGCTCACAACCTGCCTAGGAATTGCCGGAGCAGTTGCTTATTATAGTTATCAACACGATGCATGCTGTCAGGAATTATAGTCTATACTCGGTCAAAACAAAAAGCCAATTTTTCTACTCTCGTATCATGGGTGTGAATCTCAGAACCTTATTTTAAAAGGCGGGGGGGGGGGTCAGCGCGTGTTAACGAAAAGGGGACTGTAGCAAAAAACCAATTTTATTCAGTTTCGTAAAAGGTTGGAAGTATTTGAAAAAATGATAGGAACACGGAATATGAACCTAAATTTGGTACGATGTGAATGTTCTTCAATTTTGGGCACTGGATGTACGCACTATTAAATGTAACGATGTTTACAACGACGCGCGACGAATCCAATATTTTTTATGCAATCTAATGTACTGTCAAAATTTTGTTTGGTTTTGTTCCAAATGTTCTGATTTTGAATATCTTCTATATTGATCTATCTTGATGTAAGGTAGGTACCATAATTATGGGTCAAGGGAAGGATGGGAAAGAAAGGTAATCGGCCAGGAAAAATATTGATAAATGCTGTTATTAACTAAACAGTGCCATACAAGCTTCCGACGTCATTGCGACCTGTGAAGATCTGTTGTGACGAGTTCCCGTAGTTCTCGCCTTCCAAACCCAAGTCTTTAAAGAGCCTGGCTACTGTGTGGAAGGCGAGTGTTTTAATTTTGCTGAATCTCCCACTCCAAGCCCAGATCCGCTATTAGGCAGGGAGCGAGCTCTTTAACATCCTCAGGTTTAACCAGTGTTCCCCCGAGGATGCCGCTTTTTTTATGATCTAAAGTATCACATTCACATAGAATGTGCATAGATATTTCCTCATCTGCACTACAAAATCTACATCTAGAAGTTTCTGATAGGTTTATTCTAGCAAGGTGTTTGTTTAATCTGCAGTGCCCCATAAAGGCTCTAGTGATAACCCTGACTTGATTTCGGCTGAGCTTTATTAGGTCAAAAGTAAACCCTTTTATCAGTTCCTTCGCATGGTGCTGACCAGGTACTTTTTGCTAAAGCATTATGGTCTTCTTCCTGGCCCATGACCTCGTTACGAGGAGCACATCTGGGTAACCCACGGTAGGGCTCAGGCCTATTGGGGCTGTATCAGAAAAATAAATACGAATGACAGATTTAATTTACTTAGTTTAGTAAAGCGACATACTAACCAATATTTTATATACCAGTAAGACGATGTCGGGAAAACGATGAAACCGGTTATTGGTCTTATTAATTAAGTGGATTAAATTGTTTTCATTAAAAATAGATAAAATTGCTTTAATGATGACGAAGTAATACGTTTTTTATTGGAAAGGGTTTACAAAAGTGTACACATAGAAAACGCATCTAGGTATGTCAAAAGCATATTCACAAAATACATTAAAGTTGTTGTTTTGCATTTAGATAAGTCAAAAATGCTCGACCTTAGTAAATAATAATGTCCTAAAGAGCTTCCTTTTTTTATATTCAGCATACATAAGGTATTGTATTGGATGATTTATGTATATTGGATGATTGTATCAAATTTGACCCTATTTGTAAGAACCTTTGCAGAATAAACACACTTTAAAAATATAGTATAATAAATTATACTTAATTCACCGATAAAATCCAATGTGACAAGTAATGACTTTTCTATTAAATTACGCACAACACATAACAACGCTTTAATCGAGTGGCTCACGAGAATTTGTGACATTTCAAAGTACCTAGTAACATTTTATTGAAACTATTTAAAAAAAAAAAATGCATTTTCGAAGAACTTTGTGGCACTTCGTTGTACAATTAAACGCTCTAATTTTTACAGCGTTTTAGAAAAAAAAATTGAATCAAATTTTAAGTATGATTGAACTTACTGAATTCGAAATTACACTGAATAAATATAATTACATTCGACATTTATTATACATTCATTTTGTATAATGTATATTCATTTTTATTAGACTATGTCCGGGCGCATGACGAATATAGTTATGTTTATGAATAAAACCAGAATCTTGGACGAGGATTTTATTTAACAACAAATCAATATAAATCACACTAAAAAAAATATTGATAGGAAACATTCAATTCGTGATAAAATAATCAATGAACGTGTGAATATGTTATGGTAAAGATGGGATCGAACTTCAGATCTTAGATCCTGAGTTCTCAATACATTACAGCAGCAGTTCGAATTTTTTTTTACTATGGAGCCCCTTATTGGTCTACGTTTTTTTCGGCGGAACCCCATCTCGACATAAAAAAAGTAAATTATTTTTTTAAGACCCATGACACGCCTTTGTTTGCATGTTGCAATTTTCAACTAGAAAAGAATAATCATATTTTGCATTAAAATGATTACTGCACGTATTTAATGTTAAGAATTAAATTTTTTCACAGTTTAACTTATAATATACCCTAACTCTCGGAACCCTTGGGGCCCTTCCACGGAACCCCAGGGTTCCGCGGAACACCTTTTAGGAACTGCTGCACTACAGTACTACAGGACCATAATCCAAATACAAAAGTTTACATAATGTATCTGATTTTTTTGCTAATAAAATAAGAACATCATAAGGTTTTACATAAAAAAAACAAATCATGTTTTATGTTTAATTTTTTTGACATAATGAATAGAAATTTCAATTTTTTTCAACAGAGAGGGAAAACATTTTTGAGAAGAGAATATGGAAGTCTAGGCATTTACAGGGCTTATGACCTGTCATTGGCTGGTTTAAGTGGCTATTTTACATACTGTGTAACATTCACCATTCACCATTTGAACACCCACATTTCCTCAACTCTTCCATCTGTTGACGTTTGTGAAGTAAAAGAGCTGAAACCTTTATCACGCTGGTGAGATTCATCCGGCTGAACCATATCACCAACTAGGCAACGCCTGAAAACAATTTTCCATTTTTTATACTTCTCCTTTTACCAGGTAGTTAATTCAACAACATGTGAGTATGTCCAAATGCTTGCAGACTGGCTGGATTTCCTCCCCAGGGAGTTATTGATATTTAGATTTATTTCGACAGAGAGGGAAAACATTTTTGAGAAGGGAATATCGAAGTCTAGGCATTTACAGGGCTTGTGAACTGTCATTGGCTGGTTTAAGTAGCCACTTTACACACTGTATAACATTCACCATCCAGCCAGTCAGCAAGCATAATCAAACATTGTTGAATAGAAATTTCGTTCAATGTTGATTTTGATTGGAAGGTTAGATCGCTCGTTTGATTTAAATGAAGTTTAGATGCTTCATCTATCCGCAACCTCCGCGCGTATCCGCGAGGTTAAGTTTTATTACGAAATACGATATATCTATAACAAGGTGACATTTTAACATAAATGGGTGCGATTATCGGCACATAATCTCTTTATTTGACACAGCTCTTGAAAATACTTGGGGACTCAATGTCAAACAAATCCGGATATACCCGATTAAATACGGAAGTGCAAAGCTGACCTAAATTGAATAAAAAAATGTTTTAACAATTCAAAATTTTAATGAATTGTATCGCAAAACTTCTCTTATGTACAAAAAAAGAAAAATCATAGGCCGAATAAAGAATATACTATTTTTCAAATTTTAAATCATACTTTTTTTGTACTCCTAGGAGTTACAACAAACCTTTTTTGGGACAGAAAAATAGTTAAATACAGGTAAAGTAAACAGGAGACTGCTGCGAGACATTGCATATATTTATATACAGGGTGTTCTTTAAACCCTGTCACATCCGAAACCACGATGATCAGTATGGGCAAGAAGAAGTATTTGCATATTTAAAAAAATATTTAGAACAATTTTTTTTTTTTAAATAAAATATTTAAAAAAACTAATGGTTGCTTTCTTCTGCAGGGGAGAAGTGAGGGGAGCGCGGCGCAGTATCAGACCCCCCCCCCCTTCCCCCTCCTCGTTTCACCCGTGCAGAAGTAAGCAACCGTTTGCTTTTTTTGATATTTTATTTTCTTAAATTTTATTCGTTGTAATTTTTTTTTAATGTGCCTATATGTCTTCTTGCTCATACTGATCGTCGTGGTTTCGGATGTGACAGGGTTTAAAGAACACCTGTACGTGTTGTCCAGGGCCCCGATTACTATGGGAAGTTAAAATTTATCTTCAATTTTATCTACAAAGTAAAATTAAGTTTTCTGTATGAAAAGCAGAAAATGAGTGAAATTTTTTCTTCTAAACATGTTCAATTATAGGGAACTGACGAAGATACTTTAAATGTTTATGCAAAAATACTCGTTTTCGTACACAAATATCGTTTTTTTTTAAAGACAGTCTAAGATAACTCTGTTGACTTCCCATTTTTTAAACTTCCAATTTATGTTTATGTTATTATTTCTATTTGTATTATTCTTTAATGTGCTTCTACTTTCTATTTCGTCGTCTCAATTCAACACAGGACTTTTAGTCCCATGGAGTTGGGAGTTATCTCAAATAATGTGTAATAAACAACCAATTGAAAATTAATAGAAAAATAAAAAATATTATGTTGTAAATCAACTCAGCACAGGGCTCCTGGCCTCATAGAGTTAGGGAGAGGGTTTTTTTTGTTGTAATATGTGTATTTATATGAATAAATAAAAAAAATATATACATATAGTAACAACATAGTTATGAGTAATAATCTTTATATATATAATTCCTCTGTATGTGTGATGTCACTGAACTCCTCCTAAACGGCTTAACCGATTTACGTGCGGTTTTCAGGGAAAAATAGAGCTTTGCGCTGTGCGTGTTCGCAGATATTAATAAAATCTTCAATCTAATATGTAAAAGAGAAGTAAGGAGCATACATATGTTATTTATAGATCTACCAGGGCTGCATTCGAGGAGAATGCATTTACAAAAAAAATGTAAAGATGTTGTTATTTTGTCTATAAAAAAGTTTATTTTGAATGTTTACAAACAGCATTTGTTTTTTGTGGATCTCAATCAGATTCTTTCCTTAAATTCCTTAAAACTTCTACCCATTTATTTATTTTTACTGGATTTTTGGTAACACTGAAATAATATCAAACTCAAGACATTGAAAAAAATCGTATTCCTAGATAAGTACACCCCTCTGTTGATGAGAAGACCGGAGTTTGACGTTTGCAAAAAGAATGCCATATTTGAAAAAAGATTTATTTTATGTTTTGGAATTCAATCATAAACAAGTACCTACTTAAATTAAATATTAACAATTTTTAGTTTTGGAATTTAATCTCAAACAAGTACCTAGGTACCTAATAATTAATTAAAAATCTTTTTTCAAGCTAATAGGAGTTAGTTTAGGCAGGACAACGTCTGACAGGTCCTAGTAGCTAGTAGTATATAAAATTTAAATAATATCGCAACTTAAGTATTTAATACAATGAAAGGAAAAAAATTAATAATAGTAAACATTTACATATTACAGTAAGAATATATATGAGGTAAAACAAACACTCATGACAAAAACTCGCCTTCCACGTACGTCCTCAAACAGTACTTGAAAAATTAATATTGTCATTTTTTTTTAAATTCTATAGGACTTCGGTAGCCTGTTGTTGTACCACTACATACCCTTGCTTGTACAGCAGATACTTTAGACCATACCTTGTCGTGCGTGATTCAGGTACGTGAATATGTTGACTATTGCGTATTATACTGGTAGTCGTCACGATTAAAGGTATAGCCAATATTAGTGAGCGAATTAAACATTAAAATCAGTGTTCCGTGCTAATCAAATTTAAATAATAAGACTGTTCGTTATTTCAGTTTTGAGATTTTAGCGGTTTTTCGTCCGGGGATAAAATCTTAAATATAAAAAATAAATATTATGAAAAACTATCACAGGATCGTAATTCGATTTAATTTGCAGAAACATACCTTTTTTAGTAAATTATATGCGCCAATCCGAGAACAATAAAATATTTTGTTATATATAGTCTAAAAATCATAATATTTATTATTTGTATTCCAACTCAACACAAGGATTTTTGCTTCATAAAGTTGAGACTGTTCCCATTTCATGCAATATTTGCGTTTTTGTAATAAATAAATCAATTTCGTCATGGAAAGGCTTATATTAAAAAACGATAACATTTTATTTGAATTAAAACAGCTTTAGCAGATAGTGTAAAAATATGAGTATATCACAAATGAACGTAGTTATGCAGAAAGCAGCAGCTCAAAAAAGTGAAACTGAGATAATAGCACCTTTATGAAACGAGTGAATAATCACAACAGTTGGAATGTTTTTGACTTAGACAAATGATAAACAATGAAAATATCCGCTTTTTTACACTACAAACAAGAATCTTATAATTTTAATGATTTTTAAAGTACCGTCAGATTTTTCTAGTACTGTTGGTGTTTTTTGCAATTTAAGAAATGCCGTTTTTGTGATCGACAGTATTTTCAGAAGGGGATTATTTCAGTTTTTTGTATGAAAGCGGTCAAGCTGTTTTTAGCAGAACGTAGAATTGACCTTACTGCACCCGATAACAGCAATATATATTTTTTTCAAAATTGTGGACTGCTTTCTGCATAACTACGTTCAAATATACGAAACAATATGACGTATTTTTTTCACAAACAGGTATTCCAAAATATTTTTAATACTTAAAAAACTAAATATACAGTAATGAAATTGATAACATGATGTAATAATTTAACTTTAACAGGAAATAACCTAATTTATATCATAAATATTTAGATTTATATGATAATATTTTAACATGTAACGGTTTATGAGTGTTGTTTGGTAAACGTGTGTTCCTTGTCGTGTTTTATCAAAAATTGTTTCCACACTTCCGGTTGCCGGAACATCATAACGGAAACTGCATTTCCGGCCAGCAGCTTCTCCGATGGACTGCAAGATTGGCATCCGTCTGTAAGTGCACTGACAATGGTTTCTAGAAATAAAAAAACGATTCATGATTTAAAGTTGATTTTGCAGTCAATTTTACGAAGTCTTCAGTAAGGAAGAAGTAAAAAATCCAAAAATTATTTACATTTAAAATGAAAATGTTTTTGATTTGTCAACATTGTAAACTGGTTATAATATAATGGTAATTTATTACTTTTCGGTGTCTAGGAGATAGATAAAGAGTACA